>NW_017618022.1:25066-83889 GCF_001879475.1 Ipomoea nil | reverse complement strand
TGTACGTTAGACCAGGATGAGTGGGATGTTAAATGGGATTGGGTGAACTGAAGACCGTGGGTACGGTTTAGAAGACACTTATCTATTGTTTCGTTTCAGAAAGATGCAAAGTGCATTATATATGGTGGGTGTCGAATCCAACAAATAATAATTTACTGAGTAAGGTCGTATCCACAGAGATTGGTTCGATTTAATTTTATTCCAAAATTTAAATAAAGAATGGAATGATAATTCGAGTTCAACAAGCATTAATAAAATGACAAAGAATATTAAGTAAAAATGAATCACAGGAAAACTAGTATCCAACCCAAGACATAATGTCAGAATTGATACAAAGAAGTGATCATTGAAATAAAGTGTAAAGGCTAATGTGTCATCTAGCACCATGAACCATAATCGATTATTCATCCCCGAACTTTCACATCATATATATTGTTGTCCCGGTAGGTTTCGAAAGGAGAGTCTAGAAGGGGGTGGGGGGTGAATAGACTCAACTCGATGTTCACAGAATAACTCCTTTCAGGGTTATTACGCAGCGGATATGCTAGACGAGTTTTATATTGCTTTGCACAGTTTGTTGCTTTATGAAACTTTCGGTTGAGATTGTATGATATGCAATGCACGAAAGTAAAGCAAGGAAAAAATAAAGAGAGAGAGATGAGAGATTTTTATAGTGGTTCGGCCAACTGTGCCTACTCCACTTTCTTTCACAACTTGTGAAAGGTTTGCACTATCACTCCTAGTACAAATAACACCAAGCTAGCTTCCTTGATCACTAAGCCGGACAGCTAATTGAAGGTTTTTCAACTCCTAGAGTTTACTCCGCTCTATCAACATCTTCTTTAGAGCTGAGGGTTGGAAGAAAATATCTGCGAGGTTCTCCAACGGGTTGAAGTCTTGACTAACTAGTTGAATGATGGATGATCAACGTATATAAGTTGCAAGACTTCTTCAAGGTTGTGAGGATGAAATCTGATAATTCTTATTGTAAACTTCACACCTTGAAACACTAGTTTTCAAAGCTTAAGAGAGTGAACTTGTATAAGGAGCTTTTGAATATGTATGATCAGTTGAGATAAAAACCAGCAACTTCTATCATGGAGAAGATGGGTATTTATAATAGAGAAAATATCCATCCGTTGGAGGGGATGATATTTCAAACTTATGAACCAGTGGGTAATAACCGGAGAGCCTGGTACATTTAATGCTTCATTAAATGCAGTTGTGCCATATAGTCGTTGGAGGCAAGAACTTCTGCAAGTTTTGTCTTCTAGCTCTGAAAAGAGGTACAATGACATTTAATGCACCTTGATTAGTGTGCTCTTCATTCTTAGGATAACTTATTCCTAGGATGATCCATCAGCTGAGACACAACATTCTTCTTGAGTTGAGAGAAGATGGATTGTCTTGGCAGTCTGGTCGTTAGAAATAATGTCTCTGGACGAAAGATTACTTTCGGTTTCTGTTCACGGCGGTAAAGGATCATCTATCCATTCGTGGTCTGTCCAAGATGTAGCTTTGCTTCAATCATCCGCTCTTCTTTCGTTCAAAAGAAACCTAACTAAAAGATCATAACTCGATTTTGTGTGTTTAACTACCTTAACAAGAATTACACAGTGAGTTATGGATACCTTTCGTCTAGAAAGAAGGTAGCAACAGATATGACAAAAATTAGGGGTCTACAATCTAAGTTACATTGGTATCATCAAAATCCTAATACATATATTCCTAACATATATCAAGCCACAAACAAAAAGAAAAATTCATCTAGAACTTTTAGTAGGTTTCCCTATCTTCCTGCTGACATGGCGCCAGTTTCCCCCCCAAATCGTATATGAAACCACGCTCAACCAAAGACGTAGCATTCAAACGAGGATGACCCAGGCGTGGAAAATCCATGTTAAGTTGATTTAGTGGGTATGTTTCTAGGCTGAAGGTGACGGAAGGCTGAAGGTGACGGCAGGTTGAAAGTGACGAAGCGCGCTAGCTGCGTTAACATGTATGTTTTCTATACTTTTCTGTTATATAATATTTCTATATCTTTGTGTGAATAATATATATATATATATATATAGTATATATGTGTGTGTGTGTGTGTGTGTGTGTGTGTGTGTGTGTGTGGTGTGTGAGTGTGTGTGTGTGCGTTGTGTGTACTGTTGCCTGCACATAATATATATAATGTGTAAATTTTTCTCTTTTCTGTGAATTATATATATTGTACTGTTGCTGCGCATAATATATATGATGCGTACATTCTTTTTCTTTTCTTTGCATTATATATATATATATATATATATATATATATATATATTATTCACAGAAAAGGGAAAAATTTATACACATCACATATATTATGCGCAAAGCAGTGAATAATATAATGTTGATGTACAGTTACTGTGAATACAAATGTGTATGCTTTTGATACAATAGGTCCTACTAAGCTTCTTTGATTTGAAAAGATAGGGACAAAGTGTTAGAAAAGTGGAAAAGAATACGTGTTTACAGTTCTGCATTCATATATGAAATTAGCTATTAGACCATTAGTTTATTAATTAATTAATACAAAACTGGAATATAATGTTTTCTTCTAATTAAGTTTTACTAGTCATTGAATGGGGAAATCTTTTGGCCAAGGACTGAAGGTGATGAAATACTTGCTCCTATTCCAACGAAGATGACTGGTAGGCCAAAAAAAAAAAAAAAAAAGAAAGCTTGAAGAAAATGAAAAAAAAAACAAGCAAAAAATGAGTGAAGAGTTAGAAAGTTGTCTAAAAAAGGAAGAATTATGACATGTCAATTATGCAAGGGAAATGGACATAACAAACGATTTTGTCCTACATTGTCAACCAACAAGCAGAATCTGCTGGTTCTTCTACTGTTAGAGGAAGAGTGATGGTTCTTCTGCTGTTGGAGGAAGAGGAAGACCATTGGCTGCTGTGAGAGGGAGAGTGAGAGAAGGAGGGAGAGGAAGTGGAAGAGGGACAGACTTGTTTCAGGAAAGCTTTGTTAGAATGTCAGGTAAATTAATTGAACATAATGCGGATTTAAATAACTCATATAGATGGCTCTTAGCAGTTTATGATTTATTGACAATGCTTTCTTCTTTTCTGTAGCTTGCGCAGAGTCAAGCTCAATGGGACCATGAAGGCAAATGAAGATTGATGGAGTCACTTTTTTTTTTCTCTTTATTTTTATTTTTGTTTTTTGTTAACTAGCTGGTGTTTATAGCTACTATATCTATATGATTTTGTTTTTTAACTAGCTAGTAGATTATGAATTGGGAGTTTATTTTGTTTTGTTCTTCGCAATATATATATTTTACAGTTTATATTAGTAACTTCATTTCATTTTTTTTTAATTTCACTTGGTTTAGTTGTTGACCATCTAAATGGTTTTATGTGGATGAATAAGCAATATATATTCAAAGGGCCCTCGCAAATTATGTTGTGCATCCGTATACACCATGCATGGTGCATACGGATGCAAAAATGACGTCGTTTTGGTTAAAAAAACGCGCGTCCCACTTAAAAAAGAAATCAGGTTCGATTCCCGGCAATAGCATTTTTATATATCCATAAATTCATAACTATATCTCCATAAATTCATAAGTATATATCCATAAATTCATAACTATATATCCACAGTTAATGAATGAAGTAAAAATCCACAACGAATGAACTAAATATCCACAATGAATGAACTAAATATCCACAATGATTGAACTAAATATCCACAATGAATGAACTAAATATCCAGAAATTCATAACTATATATCCAGAAATTCATAACTATATATCCATAAATTCATTACTATATATTCACAGTGAATAAATGAAGTAAATATCTACAATGTATGAACTAAATATCCACAATGATTGAACTAAATATCCACAATGAATGAACTAAATATCCAGAAATTCATAACTATATATCCAGAAATTCATAACTAAATATCTAGAAATTCATAACTACATATCCACAATAATGCTATTGCCGAGAATCGAACCTGAATTTTTTTAAGTGGGACGCGCGTTTTTAGTCAAAGAAGACGTTGTTTTGCATCGTATGCACCACGCATGGTACATTCGGTTTCACAACATAACTATTGTTCAAAGTGCTGATGGATATATTTATGTGGGAAAATACTAAACAAAAAAAAATTAGCATTTCTATAAATTAGGAAAACTAGAATAATACTAAACAAAAAATTAGCCAAAAAATATGAATTCTCGAAAAAACAAAAGAAAGTTGAAACATTGGGATTGAAAATTTGAAAAAGTATAAATTATGAAAATAAAGAGAAGAAAATTATAGTTTTTTTAATATAATAATTTTTGTTTTTTAAATTTTAAATATGTAAATGCTTACATGGACAACATAAGGTAAAGAGAAATGCCACATCAGGCCATGTCAACAGGAAGATATGATAACCTGCTAAAAGTTCTAGGTGATTTTTTTTTTCTTGATTTGTGGCTTGATATATACGATATGAAAGTTCATGGTGCGGGATGAATAATCAAATATGGTTCATGGTGCTAGATGACACTTTAGCCAAGTGTAAATTCTTTTATCCTACACCAAATTGGTTATTGTTATTAACAAGCTCGATCTAACAACATATCTCTCCTTACTTTATCGGTAATCAAAACAGGCTCTTCAATTACTTCTCTAGATAATTAACAACCCTAAATAAGCCCTTAGGATTTAATTAACTATCAGCATTAAGAATTAGAAAGACTACCAATTTTAGCCGACAGACTCGCAAGCTCAGTCCATTTAAACTAGACTATACATCTCCATAACATAAGATTGAAAATCTCTTTTATAATCAACTATGTTATTTTACGACTAAGGTTTAGAACACTTAAACAATTACAGATTTAAGAATTCGAAATGGCAATTTACTGGATTGATAATTGAACAACAGATCCTTTTTGTACAATTAATCAAAGCAGTAATATCAAGATAATAGAAGGCATATAAATAGTGTAGCATAAAAGAAAATCAAATTAGATCTCACAATTCTAACAGAACTAAAACTTCAATTATTATTGAGTTGGAAAATAAACTTAACAACACATCAAATGTACTGACTGTCCTCTATTGAATAATTCAGGCCTATTTATACTAATTTCAGCACCCTAATCAGCTAAAAATAATCCTAATTTCCCTAACATCCTCAAATTGAATCAATTTCTTCAACCACATAAAACCTAGAAAATAAATAATATTTATTTTCTAAATCCTACGCACCAAAGAAAATAAGCTCCAGTTGATTTCGTCCGTTTGTGGTAGCAGACTAGCAGTTCGAAGCAGTCGCAGAAGTTGTTCGCCCATGGAGTCATTCATCGCAGCAGACCGATGTCGTCGCTGCGTTCACAGAAGACGCTCGGAAGAAGTTTCGCTAGTGTCTACATACGTAAAAAGCTTATAAGGGAAAAAAAAGATAAAGAAAGGACAAATATATTAAACGGGGCAATTTATGTTGTCCATCTGTGTGCACCTGGATGCAAAAAACGGCATCGTTTTACTTAAATAAAAAAAAATCATTTTCGATTGCCTTTAGTTACGTAAACATATGTTCATAATTTTATAATTTCATATTCTATATTTATAGTTATGAAATTATAGATGTGTAGTTATGCAATTCTGGATTTGTAGTTATGAAGTTATGGATGTCTAATTATGCATGCAATTCTGAATGTATAGTTATGAAGTTATAATTTCAAATGTATAGTTATGAAGTTTGGATGTGAAGTAATGCAATTTTGAATGTATAGTTATGAAGTTATGGATGTGTAGTTATGCATGCAATTTTGAATGTATAGTTATGAAGTTATGGATGTGTAGTTATGCAATTCTGAATTTATAGTTATGAAGTTATGGATGTGTAGTTATGCAATTCTGGATTTATAGTTATGAAGTTATGGATGTGTAGTTATGCAATTCTGATTTTTTTTTTAAAGGTCGGACGTCAAAACCACGTCGTTTTTACAACCGTGTGCACCATGCAAGGTGCACACGGTTGCATCATGCATGTGTAGTTTGGGCTGCTGAAATTAAAAAAAAAAAAAAAAAAAAAAAAAAAAAAAAAAAAAAATTAACCTACTTTAATTCCACCTTGCCCAACTCTTATTAATTAACAAATGTATTCCCCATGGCCGAAAAATGACATTTAAGCTTAAATTATTCAAATAACTATTATATTAATACAAAATATAAAATAAAGTTTAAAATAAATATAATATTAAATAAATAAAACTAATTTATTATAATAAACTATCTAAATTAAATATATTAATCGTACTTATCAATATACTTGTGGGTAGCCTGGTTTTTTAGCAATTATATCATGGACCACGGTCCACAAAGCTTTGTAGACCATGATCCAAAAACGGCGCCGTTTCTTTAAGTAAAGAAATGGCTGCCGTTATAGCTTAACGGAGCGCGTATTTTTGGTGTGTTAATTACAAAATGAAACTACAGTGTATCTAAACTGAAACTGTCTCACATATTGTTTTTATATTATCAAATGAAACTGCAATTGAATTGAAACGAAACTATAGTAGTGTTGAAATGAAACTACAGTGTATACAAAATGAAACTGAATAATAATTTCACATATTTGAGTGTATATTATCCAACGAACCTGTAGTTATATCAAAACAATACTGTAGTTGTGTTGTAATAAAACTATAGTGTATATAAAATGAAACTATAGGTATTATCCTACCGCCGCCGCGTCCAAGCTTCGACGCCATCGCCGTGTCCAACCTCTGCCGCCATCGCCGCCTCCATCCTCTGTCGTCGTCGGTCCAACCGCCGCCGCCGTGAAGAACTGAGGTTTAGCTTTTAAGGTTAGCTTTTCTATTGTAATGTAATAAGCTGTCAAATTCATCCAAAAGTTATCTGATTGTATCAATGTGTGTGTTTATGCTAAACAATTTTGGATTTTAGCTAGGGTTGGGGAATTGGGGTTTGAATTTGTGCAAAATTTCTGTGAAATTTCGCTATTTAATGTTCATATCTTGAGTTCTAAGCACCCTGCAATAATAAAAATTTAGTCATTTTGTATAAGGAACTCAAAAAATAATATCAGTTAGTTATTTCCTTATATAATAAACAACATTAAAGGTTTCTCTCCATTAACTTTATGTACCTATTGGATGTCATCACTAGTAGTTGTAGTTGTAACTAATGGTGGATCTCCATTCTCTATTCGGATCGACCTACTTTCAAATATATGCATGCGCTTCTTAAGGTCACGGTTTTCTTCATCCTTCTCAAGGAGTTTAGCCTCTAGCTCTTTGATGTAAATAGATTTTGTGTCATTTAAGTTTTTTCGCTTCACTCCACCCCCATAACCATATACAGGACCATGACGTTGTTGTCCAAAATGTTTTTCAACAATTTCAAGGTTTGAAAGTGATGGGTTAGACCTAATAATCTTCACAATTTCATTCTATAAAAAGTTTACAAGTAAACAAGATTAATGCAGAAGTATATCAAGATAAAAAGATTAATGCAGAAAGGCTAAATAATGACACTTAGCTTACATATTTTTCTTCTTCTTTTGTCCCATTTAATTTTTCAATTTTGCTTCTAGTCTTTAAGAAAATTACTCCCAAGTCAGGCGGTTGTGAATCTTTACCTCCCAATAAGTTGAGAAAAACAAATGTCATTCTAGGTAAAAAAGAAAAAAAAATTCATATATAACTAGCAGAACTGTTTTTTTTAGTACATTTTCAATATGATTTCTCTATGTGGGTTACTCCCTGTGCGATAGGCATTCCCATATCTGATGTTGACCTATTCTTAGTGTTTTGCTAACTGATTTTCTGCATAACTTTCAAATGTAAGTGATTATTTAAATAAAAAATATTTTTTTATAATATATAAAACCGTCATTACCATATCAGATCAACATACTTGAAACTTTTCTGTCATAAATTTGTTAGTGACAAACCACTTCCAATCTTCAACATCTACTCCAGGTGGAACACTTTTTAAAGCCTCGGTCTTACTTGATGCAAGGTCTCAGAAATTTTATATTCAAAAGTGACCTCCAATTTGTCCACAAAGTATAGATATGCTCTAGGGTATCATCACGATATAACTCAATATTTGGATTATCAAAATATTTGAAATCTTGTAAATTTCAGTGTAATGTGAAATTCAGCATTCTTTGACTAACTATATGATTGAAGAGGGAAATTCACTTATCTATTATTGATTGCAAGATTTTCATTACTAAAGAACCTTATTTTATCATCGTAGCTGCAAATTAAGCTTTTATTTGAATCTCTTGCTTCTATCTCGGGTCACTCAAGTTGCATGTAGACATGCGTATTTAGTCTTTCGTTTCAGATGTAGTTTGATTTGCTGGTGTCGGAGATCAGCCAAGGAGATGAACGGAAAAAACAGAGAGGAATTGAGATAAGAGAATGATGAGAATGGTTTTCATTCATTCTGTTAGACGAATACATGAAGAGCATATATACAAAGAAAGGGCGGCAAAAGCCGTTGGAACTGCCAAGATGATCAAAGACCAGAAGGCCCTCGACTAATTCACATTATCCCCTTCTACATCATGCTCTAATACCCCCCCCCCCCCCGTAAGCTGGAGCGTGTAAATTTTGAACGCCCAGCTTAGATACATAGGTCTGGAACATCTGAGAGCCAAGAGGCTTAGTAAAACCATCGGCCACTTGATTGACGGAGGATACAGGCAGAAGCTTAATGAGGCCTTGGTTAAGTTTCTCCCGAACGATATGACAGTCGATGTCAATATGTTTGGTGCGTTCGTGGAAGACGTGATTCTCCGCTATGGCTATAGCGGATTTGCTGTCGCAGAATAAGGTGGCTGGTTTGTCCAGCTGGATGTGCAAGTCTTGTAAGAGATAGACAAGCCATTGTACCTCACAGACAGTGGCTGCCAAGGCTCTGTATTCGGCTTCGGAGGAACTCCTAGACACTGTCATCTGCTTCTTGGATTTCCATGACACAAGGGCGTCACCTAGAAATACACAATATCCGGTGATGGAGCTTCGAGTGTCACCGCATGCTGCCCAATCGGAGTCTGAGAAGACTCTGAGCTAAAGTTGAGAATCTGAAGTATATAGTAAGCCTTGGCTAGGTGACAATTTAATGTAACGCAGTATACGATGAGCGGCTATTAAGTGTTTGTCCGTAGGACAATCAACAAATTGACTGAGCTGTTGAACGGAGTATGCTATGTCTGGGCGTGTGGCAGTAAGGTATAGCATTCTCCCTACCAATCTTCTGAATATGGTCGGATCTGCCAGGGGTGTGCCATCATTACGAGCTAGCTTTAAGCCTTGAACCATGGGGGTTGGTACTGGCTTACTTTCCAGGAAACCAGCCTCTTCTAAGATGTCCAGAGCGAATTTTCGTTGACAAAGATTCATGCCTCCTTTCACTTTGCAAGCTTCAATACCAAGGAAGTAGCCTAGGGGGCCAAGATCTTTAATTTTAAACTCTTTGTCTAAGAATTGCTTAACAGATTTGATGACAGATATGCTCGGACTGGCAGCTATTATATCGTCCACATAGATCAACAAAGCAATGAAATTGGTATCCATACCTCTAGTAAACAAAGATGGTTCAGATTTGGATTGATGGAATCCATTCTGAACTAGAGCAGCAGTGAGCTTGGAGTTCCATTGGCGACTGGCCTGTTTCAATCCGTATAGAGATCGTCGAAGTTTACATACTTGATTCGGCTTGTTGCTGTGAAAACCAGGAGGTAAAGACATATATACTTCTTCGTTCAAGTCACCGTGAAGAAAGGCATTATTGATGTCCATTTGATGAATTTCCCATGTCTTAGATACTGCAACAGCTAAGAAGAGCCGAATAGTAGTCAGTCTCGCCACTGGAGAGAATGTGTCAAGGTAATCGATGCCAAGCTGCTGCGTATAGCCCTTAGCAACGAGCCGTGCCTTATGTCTTTCAATCGTGCCATCGACTTTCAACTTCACCTTGAAAATCCACTTGCAACCAATGGGAATTTTTCCCGGTGGTAAATCAGTTAACTCCCACGTTTGGTTATCCTGTAAAGCTGCAATTTCAGCATCCATGGCCTTCTTCCAACATTCATTTTGCATGGCCTGTTGGTAGGTTCTTGGCTCTTTAATTGTGGATACTGCCATGGAGAAGGCTTTATGTGAGGGACTGAGGTTGGCATAGGATATAACCTTCGACAGAGAATGGGGAGATGTCATGTAGCTCATAATGGCATCACAGTAGTAGTCCTGAAGTTTAGAGGGGGCATTGCGAGATCTGCTAGATCTCCTTGGCTGAGCATTGTGGATGGTTACGGCAGTGTCCTCACTGCATTCTTCATCAGAAGTAGCATGTAAAGAGACTTCATTGCTTGGCATATAATGTTCGGGGGAATTCTGTATGGAAGTAGAATCTGTGTGCGTTTCATGAGGATTTGATTCATCTTGCATCATAGGCAATTCAATACTGCTGTGGGTGTCATTCATCGAATCAACATGACTATGGAGGATGCCTAGATCAGCAACTTCTTCACGGCTATTGACAGGAATGTTGGGCAGAGATGGAGTATCCATTTGAGAGGGATATTTGTCAGCATAGGCTACTTTGTCAGCAAAGGGAAAATAATCTTCGTAGAAGATCACATCCCTAGATATAAAGATGGAATTATCTTGTAGATCATAGAGCAGGTATCCTTTGATGTGAGCTGGAATACCAATGAGCACACATTGTCTACTGCGAGGTGCCAACTTGTGTCTGCCCTGTGATAGAGTAGCAGCATAACTCAAGCATCCGAAAACTTTCACATTGTCCAAGCTAGGCTTCTTTCCGTGCAACCTTTCATATGGACTAAGCCAAGCAGTGACAAGGGATGGCAACCTGTTTATGATGAAAGCAGCATGTAAAATACATAAACCCCAAAATTTAAGGGGTAAGTTAGCCTGGAATCTGAGAGCACGAGCTACGTTTAGAATATGTTGATGTTTGCGCTGAACTACTGCGTTTTGTTGGGGTGTGTTAACACACGATGTTTGGTGAACCATCCCATTTTCATCAAAGAAATCATTCATGTTGAATTCCCTTCCATTGTCACTTCTTATAGTTTTGATAACTGCTCCATGTTGAGTTTGGACTCGTTTATGGAAGATTTTGATCATAGCCCTTGTCTCGGATTTGTTCTTCATGAGGTGAACCCAGGTGTATCTAGAGAAATCGTCAACAATCGTTAGAAAATATCTCTCTCCTCCTAGAGATTCAACCATGAAGGGACCCCAAATGTCAACATGGATTAGATCAAAGCATTTATTTGACATAGTGTTGCTTAAAGGAAAAATGGCACGTTTCTGTTTAGCATAGTGGCAGACATTACATGGCAATTGCTTAGGATAAGAAACAGATACATTCTTTATATGATGGATCTTATTAATGGGAAAGTGTCCCAAACGCTTGTGCCAAAGGTCTGCACTATCAACTTTCATCACAGAGTTGCTGTAGGAATTGATCTTTGGTTGTTGACACAGCAGGTACAAACCGTCTTCTTCCCTAGCAAAACCACTGGTCATCCCAGCTTTCTGGAGAAGGCACTGGCCAGAGTTAAACAACAAAATGTGAGATGAGTCTTGTAGCAATCTACTGACTGACACAATGTTGAATCTAAAGTCCGGAATGTGTAACACATTCTTCAGCCATAGATCTTCTGCCAGTTTGATATCTCCTTTGTGTTGAACGACAACTCTCTCTCCATTAGGTAGGTTCACAGTAGCTCCCTTAACTTCACAACAATTGTTAAAAAATTCTCGAGAGCACACTATATGATCAGTTGCTCCCGAGTCCAAAATCCAAGTGGAATCACAAAGATTAAGAGAATTTATATGAGAAGTGAAATAGGACTTGCCTTCGGCTTGAGCTCCATGTTCTGTGAGATTGGGAATAAGAGAGACGGCATCAGCAGTAGTAGGAGTCTGGTGTTGATCAACTTGGATCTGTAGGAGAGATATAAGTTTCTGAAGCTGTTCAGAAGTGGCAGCATTGTCCGAGCTAGCAGAGGCTGCCATTGCCGGCTGTTTTCCCTTGGATTTGAACCCCGGAATCCATCCCGGTGGATAGCCGTGCTTCTTATAGCACTTCTCCACGGTGTGACCAGTCATTCCACAATAAGTGCATTTAGCATTTCGATTTCCATTACCTGAGTTCATGTTTCTCTTTCCGTTATAGTAGTTCACTGCTGCTACACTGTTTTCGTCATTGGAGCTGAGTTCATTGTGAACGGCATTGGCAAGGTTGAATTGCAGGTTTGAGCTAGTGATGTTCAATTGTCTCTCGAACTTTTCCGTCATAACGAACACCTTGTACATTTCTGGCAAAGGATCAAGCACAAGGATGTTAGATTTAAGCGGATTATAGTCATCACCTAAGCCTTGCAGGAATCGGATAATTTCATCTATTTCTCGATCTTTTCTGACGAGATCGATTAGGTTGCAGGAACATTGGGGATTGCATTTGCAGATCGGAAGGGGACGCAGCTCATACATCTCTTCCCAAAACGTTCTGCATTTGGTATAATATTCATTCACCGATAGACTTCCCTGCCTCAGGTTGTAAATCTCGTTCTGCAAAGTTGATATACGGTGCGCATCTCGCTGAGAGAATCGCTTTCTGAAATCGTTCCAAACATCTTTCGCGGCTTCCATGTACATCACGCTTTGTGCAATGGATGGATGCACAGTTTTGAGTATCCAGGACTTCACCATCAGATTGCATCTTCTCCACGCTTGATAGTTGTTTTGAGTTCTGTCCGGCGCCGGCAAGCTTCCATCGATGAGGAACCATTTGTTTTTCACCTCTAATGCAACTTGCATTGCGATGCTCCATGAAGCATAGTTCGAACTGCCATTGAGAGGAGGACTGATAAGGATGGTGTTTGGATTCTCATTGGAGTTGAGATACAAAGGATTCTCAACATCTTCAGTCTGATTCCGCTGCGGAGCTACAATCGGTGGAGCGTTGATCGGTGGTTGATTCATTCGTGGTTGCGACGGCTGGCTGGCTTCTCCCATGCCGGTAACTGCTCCGGCGTAGGATCTCCTTCCTTGCTCTTATACCATGTCGGAGATCAGCCAAGGAGATGAACGGAAAAAGCAGAGAGGAATTGAGATAAGAGAATGATGAGAATGGTTTTCATTCATTCTGTTAGACGAATACAAGAAGAGCATATATACAAAGAAAGGGCAGCAAAAGCCGTTGGAACTGCCAAGATGATCAAAGACCAGAAGGCCCTCGACTAATTCACATTATCCCCTTCTACATCATGCTCTAATAGCTGGTCTTTTGGTTCTGATCATTGCGGCCCTAAGTCACATCTCTATTGTGTCTAAGGTCGATAGCTCAGCTAGTTATGTTGATGCAGGTGGTGAAAATCCGACTACAACAGCAGAGAGGTTTAAGCCCTGAGCTCCTGAAGTACAAGGGGCCTATACAGTATACACTGTGCCCGAATGATTGTTCGTGAAAACGGGATTCGTGGTCTGTGGGCAGGGGCTGCCCCAACAGTTATGCGAAATGGGACGAACCAGGCGGCAATGTTCACAGCCAAAAATGCATTTGATAATGGGAATGTCCTTCAGCCATGGCAGTCTATGATTTCGGGTTTCCTTGCAGGGACAGCTGGTCCTATATGCACTGGACCTTTCGACGTTGTGAAAACGAGGCTGATGGCTCAAAGCCGATCAGGGGGTGATTTGAAGTACAGAGGACTGTTTCATGCCATCTCAACTATATACACCGTACCGAAGAAGGTATACGTGCTTTGTGGAAGGGGTTACTTCCCCGGCTTATGAGGATCCCGCCTGGACAGGCCATTGTGTGGGCTGTTTCTGACCAAGTGATTGGTTTGTATGAGAGAAGACATATACAAAACGCTGCGCTATAGCCTATAGGTAGCTCGACAATTACTCCACATTTCTCCTCTTTTTCTTGTGGATTGTAGTTCCATTCTTTGGCAAAAGCGTGCTAGCTGTTTTGGCCACTTTAGATTCCCTTAAATTAGTGGTAATGTCGAGTGAGGGACAGTTCTCTTGTCCCTGGCAAAATGGTATTTGAACACAATAAGATTAGAATAAAATATTCTAACAATATGAACTCCTTATCTTACAAGCACATGTTGATATTTGATAGTGATAATTTTTTCCCTACATGTTTTATGTGTTGTGAAATGTGTGTCGTAGGTTATCATGTGTAACTATTGAACAAAATATTAATATTTATTATATTTCTATAAAATACTTTGTAAACAAATATATATAACAAACAGGGCCGGCCCAGAGGGGCGGGCAACATGGGAACCCGCCCAGGGCCCAATGTTGAAAGGGCTCCCCTAACTTGGATTTTTATTTTTTTGATACTGTTAAGAGAAAAAAAAATTTTATTGCATGAGCATATATTTGAACCCACAACTTCAAAATTACTATTTAACATTAAATTCACTTAACCATTACAATCATTTAATATAATAATTCAATTAATAGATACTTCATATATATAAGAGAATACTAATTTTTTCAATGCGCGATGCGTAAAACTAATGCCCAACATTAGTATTCAATGTTAAAATCATAGTTATAATTTTTTTAAAAATAAAATTTTATAAATTTTTTAAAAATTCACAAAGTTTATAGTTGTAGAATTCATATTATATATTTAAAAGTATATTAATAATTATGGTATGATTAATAATTTATTTTTACATATTCTTACATAATATCTACATATATTATTATAATTAAAGAAGGTAAGAAAATATATGGTGCATGCAAGTGCATTGTAAGAGTAATGGAAATAGATAATTGAAGTTATAACGGTAGGGGCATTGTTGTCCAAAAAATAATATAGTACAACATTTATAGCTTAATGTATCAAAAAAAAAGATAACAGAAAAACAGACATAAATGAAGGGTACCAACCTTCATTGACACTTAATATGTTTTTATTATTTTATTATTAGATTAAATTAATTTATAATTAAACTTCATGTAGGGGCCCAAAGTTTGAATGATCACTACTCCAGGATTAGTCCAACTATTTTTTTTTTTTTTAATAAAGTCTTAAAAAAATTATATGTAAATAAAAATTCAAAGTTATCCTTGAATTGTTTTCAATTAACACAATCTTTTGAACTATATATATATATATATATATATATATATATATATATATATATATATAAACACTTTAACTTTATATATTAAGGGCCCTTCTTTTTTTCTTTGTCCCGGGCCTATAAAATGATAGGACCGGCCCCGATAACATATTTTGTAATATAACTTAGATATTTAATTACAAGATAATGTCTCTTCAAAAAAATATTTATATAATTGTTGTCTAAATCCATCTTTCTAAATCTATAAAATGATCTAAATATTTATAATTAACTCCAAAAAACTTGGACAGCATTCCTTTGATAGGAAATTTTATATCATACGTTATTTAATTAGTTGTACTATTAAGTTATTCAACGTCATAGAGAGATTACATAGTATGTACCCAAAAAAAAAAAAAAAAAATACAAAGAGATTATATAGCATCGATCTACTTTTTGATTATCTATTAGTGGTTTACTTCATTACGAAATTTAGATTGTATTATTTGTGCTCATTTTTTATTCCTATTTTGTTTGAATTGATGCGTCTCTTAAAGGTTTTTGTTTCTTTTTTTATTGTTGATTATACACATGTATGTATATACGTATGTAGTAATATAATAAATTAATATACAGAGGAAAAAATTTATGTTAGTATCAATTAATTAATGTGTATTAGTATATTGTATTAAAGTATAACACATGCATATACATACAAGAGAAAGCTTACTATTCTAGTCAAATGAGTTAAATTAAAGTTGACAATGAGTGTTCGTTACCATAGTTTATAGTTTTTATAACCATATCCGTCGTCGCATAGACAATTATATACTTTTAGTTCACATTTTAATTGTTAATGTTATTGGTTGCTCTAAATTTGCCAGCATGAGTTGGTTTTAAATTAGAGGTCAACTTTCGAAATCTAAGCGAATTACAATATTACTTGAATTTAATAACATGCATAAGACAGATTAACTGTTGCATAAATCCATCTATCTAAATCTTGAAAATGATCTAATTATTTATATTTTCACTTAAAAAAAAAATTAAACACCATTCCTATTCCCCGAGTGAAAACTCCATTTAGAACCATCAATATCACAACTCACCATAGTAATCTACCTTCAAATTAGAAGATGATCTCATGATCTACTCAAAAAAGCCTAGTTCCCGAAGAACTTAAAACACGCGGTAGAGCTTCACAAATCAATAGTCCTTTCAACAATTGAGATGAAGAAAGTTAAGTCAATAGATCTTATAATAGTAAGATGAACCAGTAAAGTTTACTATCTGTTATAAGATGTGAATTTTCGACAAACCCAACTAAAAAACTTTAATTTGATAAAGAAAGTGGTCGGTAGAGCTTAAAGTTTGAAAGAAAACAGGTTCCAAAAGATGTATTCATTAAAGCTAAGGTCTACCAGAGGTGCCATATGATGAAGACAAGATGTATTCATAAACCCTAAAAAAGAGATTGTAATTAGATTTTCGATACTCAATACAATATACACAATTAATACACATTTAATTTAATTCAATAATTCCGAGCCAATCTTTTTGTTTGCTAATTTTCATACATGTCACTCCAAAGTTTACGATGGCCAACCTTTGACCCAGTGTTATAAAACCAACACTTCAATTTGAATATCACCTTATTATCCCAAAATAAAAAAATAAAAATGGTAAACCTTACAATTTGACAGCTTTTGATGAAGACAAGTAGTATAACATACAGTAAAATAAAAGTAGAAGAAATATGTTTGTATCCAAATTTCCCGACAGAGTGCTGTTTATGCTAATCTTGAATGTTAATGAATTGGGAGTGGGGAAACCTAGCTTATTATCTGCATAAATTGTATAATCCCTTCTGCCTCTACCCCACCCAATATATGTCACTGAGAGACCAAATGACAACAAAAAACTTGCAAAGCAGATAAAGTGTAACATCAAATTTTTTTCAACCTACCTAACTTTCTTCCTATACATACTCTACCTATAAATATTTGTGAGGTGACCATTATTCTTGTATTTCTAAGCCATACAAATTATTAAAAGCAATCCATTCTTTTAGGATACAAACAATCCTATAAATACCCTATAACACAATGCCAATGGCCATTGCATCTCTGCAGATAGAGACACATTTTTCCATTTCCTCTTACTTTTCCTTTTTATTGCAGCAAATCACAATAAAAAGGAAATGGAGTTTTCTTTTCTGCAGCTCACCATCTCCATAATTGCCTTAGCCGCCATTGCCCAAACATCTTTCGTACAATCCGCCTGTGACTCTGATTGCGTTAAAGGGTTTGTTGCTGCACATAACGCGGCCCGACAAACTGTTGGATCTCCACCTGTTAACTGGAACTCCACCTTAGCAGACATCGCCGAATCCTATGCCGCCAAGAGGTCTGCTGACTGTGTGCCGCAGAACTCTAACGGGCTGTATGGGGAAAACATTGCGGTGGCCTCTGCCGAATTGTCTCCGGCGGATTCCATGAAGTTGTGGATGGGTGAGAAGAAGGACTATGACCACGCATCGAATTCTTGCACCAGCGGCAACAATTGCCGCTCTTATACGCAGGTGGTTTGGGGCGGCAGCACGAGTATTGGCTGTGCTAGGGTTACGTGCAAAACTGATTGGATGTTTGTCATCTGCTACTATAACCCTCCGGGCAACTATATGGGCGAAAAACCATATTAAACACAATTTTTTTTTTATGATTAGTATGATCTTGTGAAATGCAGACAGTGCATTAAAAAAATATATATATAAATATTTAGAAATTACAATATTATCACTAATGTATTATCATGAAACAAATATTGTTTCATGCACGGATGCTGAATCAATTCAATTTTGAACTTTTTCTTTTACATTTGGCTAGCTATTCTTCGAATTATTTTTTTTCTGGGTTCGTGCATAATACTTGGTATCCCACTAATTGTGAGTTCATTCTTGTAGAGTTCTCTTATTGCAGAACACTCTTTAATATGCTCCACTCAATTAATTAACTACACAATTTATGGATGGGAAAATTGTAAAAAAATGTCCCTCTATAATATGCCAATTATCAATGTCACCCATGAATTATGAGTGGTGTAAATGTTGCCCCTCAATTATCAAAATGGTGCACATATAACCCCTCCCCCGTAACGGACCTGCGGTTCCCCACCGTTGAATCGAGGTATGGAAAAAACAACTAAATTACATATTTACTCCGACTTAACGGTGCCGTACACTAACGGAGAACCACATGTACGTTACGGGAGGGGCTATATGTGCACCGTTTTGACAATTGAGGGGCAACATTTACACCACTCTTGACATATATTATAGAGATGTATTTTTTACACTTTTCCCTTTATGGATTTTAAGATTCAGTAAAACTTTTGCCTAGAAATTTGATGTCTCTTTATAGAAGAAACACTAATTGTGGCCTGGTCACATTCAAAACTTCAAAGTAGGTCTTCCAGTCATATCTTGTCAAGTCACCTAAGCACAATTAATATAATCAAAATAAATGAGTATTTACGACACTTTATCACACATGTATGTTGTTGAATTGATTAACAATAAGATTTGATACAAACATTATTACAAATTGAACCAAAAAAATCTAACATTATGAAACTAACATTGGGAATCTTATTGAACCAGTGTTCTCCTTTACCGGCTTGATATATTCATTTTTGGTAGGAGACACCAGAAGCACACAGACCCTAGAGGTGCAATTGTTATACCATGGACTAGGGTTCACATTGTATTGTGGATTCTGTTCCAGTATTATATTAGACCCAATCGTTATATCTGCACTATTGTGCGCCCTGGTGCACGATATAATTTGCTTATTAGACATGCGTTGAATCTCCCCGGAAAAATTAGACTTTGGCTTCACCGGGAATAGCTTGAATTAGGGTCGTCTTGGTCTTATTAAGAAATGGTTTGACCCCGCTAAAACTGGCCTAGGACCAAACTCAAGAAATAAAATGTTTTAATTTTTCGCTTCTTCCAACACTAGATATATAGATTAAAAATATGCTAAATGGCTTTGATACAATATAAAAAAATTGATTTTAAAATATTGTTAGCACAAAAAAACTAATGATGCTAACATAACTACAACGGCTAATTATTGTGTGCACCATAGTCCACGCAATGCTGTGTGAACCATAAAAATACATTTTAAATATAATAAAAGTACATTATTCGTGTACTGAATGTATATTATACAAAATAGTGTATTTTTAGTACTCAAATAATACTTTTCTCTGAATACAATGTACATTTTCAATATATTAAAAGTACATTATTTGTGTACTGTATGTACATTATTTAATTGTATAGTCCACATAGCCGTGTGGAACATGGTCCACACAATAAAGATTGAATTACAACTATGTGAATTTTGATTTCATTAATAATTTTACATATTAATAGCAAACCCTATAAAAATAAACAACAAACCCCGAAATTAAAAGTCTTATGTAAATTTTTTAATTTATCAATCTAACATATTTTAATGACTAAAAATAAAATAAATTTTATAATATTTATAAGTTATCAATTTTCATAATGTATCAATAAATTAATTAATTAAACACAATTTAGTAATATAAAAAATCAAGTTCAAACGATATTACAAGCGTTTTATAAATTTTTTATATTACAAGTCTTTTATACATTTTTTATTTTGTAGAAAATGTTATTAATTTTTAATTGTGAGATTAATGGTTCAAATCTTGTTTCAAAAAAAAAATACTATCTTTCGAAATGTGTGCGTCTCATATATTAACATTTTGTATTAACAAGTTGAAGTGCTTCAATTGGACATTGATGGTTAACTAAAATGAGATCGAGTGGGTCAAATCTTATTTATTTTTTTTTTTTTTTAAAAAAAGTTTATGATTATTTTATATAAAAATAAATAAATAAAAATATCTGGTTTCCTCTCCTAGTGTCACCAAAGAATTTTCCCACACATCCCCTATAAAAAAAAAATTAAAATTTTCAATAATTAAAAAATTTACTCATATTATTTTTAAATGCTACTGACTCTATTACATTATACTATCTGTTTAAACACACTACAGTGCCAACAACACCTCCTCTAAGGCTCGATCTCACAACCTCCCACATAGGAAAGGTCACTACATGTCATCAGAGCACAAGGTGTTTGGCAATTTACCCATATTTTTTACTATAACCCTATGAACTCTTATAAACGGCTAAGATGAATTCACATTTTTTAGATCCTGGAATGTGAACCTATGTACCAATCTTAATTTTTGATAGATTGGGATTAGATAGTTCAATTCATGTACAATTAAAACCCTTAATGCACATTTTTCTTTAAAAACAATTAATGGGGTTAAGTTGGTGATTGCAATGAATAATAATTTCCTTCTATTCAGTATGATATTACGTTTTCAATCGTGAAACTCGATCGATAATTCCAGTCATGATATCCTTTGGATTTTGAATAACGCTTTTGGTGAGTCACCATCTCCGGCGACCGTGATCACTCGTGAACCCAAGTATGTTGCTTTTGATTTTATTTTCGAACGCTGATTTCGATCCTGGGAGCTGTTGTTCCTAATGATTAAAGTACGATGTAGTTGTATATTAGACCAGGGTGAGTGGGATGTGTAAATGGGATTGGTTGAACTGAGGGCAGTGGATTACGGTTTAGGAGACGCTTATCTATTGTTCCATTTCAGAAAGATGCAAAGTGCATTATATTCTTGTGGGTGGTAAATAGTTGTTATACCGTGGACCATGGCCCACACATGACCATGATCGTCGAATGAAACTATAGAAGAATTAAAATGATAGTTTAGTGTTACTATTATGAAACTAGTGTGTGTGAAAAATGAAACTAAAAAACAGGAGCACATTATTTTCAAATGAAACTAGTGTGCATGGAAAATAAAACTAAAATCCAGAGCCATACAATATCATATATTGTCAAATGACCTGAAGTGCAATTAAAATAATACTTCAATATTACTATAATTAAACTAGTGTGTGTGGAAAATGATACCAAAAAATTGAGCTCAAGCAATAATGTATATTATGAAATGAAACTATAATAGATTTAAAATGATACTTTAGTATAGTATTGCTGTAATGAAGCTAGTGTGGAGGGAAAATGACTCTAAAATACATGGCATTAATGTCAAATGAAATTGAAGTAGAACTAAAATGATACATACTTGTAATCTATGATACTACATAGACCATGGACCAGAGTAAAATATGTGGTGGTACACTGTTGAAAGTCCCAACGTGGTGCAATGGGTTTTAGTATATTGTGCATATGATAGTGTAGTGTCTTCTGTTATGAAAGTCCCTATGTGGTGTAAAGGTTGGGGTTACCCTCCAAGAACGATGTTCTTTGTGGGTCCTGAAAGAGAAAGAAATGGCAGAAGAGAGTTGCAGTACTGCGCGTTTGGTGCATATCTTGCGCCTTGCTTTTCCTCTTTTTTTTTGTTTTTTTTCCCCTTTTTGCGCCAGATTTTGCTTTTCCCTGTTTGTTTTTTCCTCTTTTCTCTTCTCCTTTTTCCCTTCACTTTCGTACATGGCCTACAAAAACCAATGCTAAAATAAAAAGTAATGAGGATGCTCTTTGAAGAATATACCCACAAACATAGTTCTATTAAATGCACCAAGTGAGTTTAGGAAATGCACACTGATATTGTTATCCTGCGAAGATGCTCAAAACTAAGAGTAGTGTGGCACAAGAAATAAAATCAGAGTGCACAAGGCTAAATCCATAGGCAAATTAGTTAATAACTTCATAAGTATTGTGGTTACTAATTAACGACGTATAGATTTCTATGTAAAGATCAGAGAACAAATGCATTAATGTAAATGTATTATATTAATAAAAATAAGGGAAAACTAGAAACAGTTGTTAACAAGAAAACGAGCGGATTTTTTTATTTTATTTACTTCCATGGTGTGTGGTCTGTGTGTTTTTTTTTTTTTTTCTGGAGAGTGAGGTTGCAACAATTTTCGTTAACGGTGTGTAACAATTGGTGAGTAACCGTGATTTTAACTCGAACAAAGCTCCAAACCCAACAAAGCTCCAAACCCAATGTCCGAGGCATCCTCAAAAGTTGTAGTTTTTTTTAGAAATTTTGCAAATGTAATTAGGAAAATGATTATGGGAGGGATGAGAGAGAGCGAGAGAAAAAAATAACGAAACAAAGCTGAAAACTAAAAAAATAGTAATAAATAATAAATAATAAATAAATAAACTGAAAATCTTCAATAACGCACATAGCGGTGGAGTTGCGCTTCATGCGACCAGGGTATAAAAATAAGAGAATTTGGTAGAGGTGGAGGTGGCTGCTGATTCTTTGAAGTAAAACATAAGTCTTTATTTTGGTGGGTTCGGAGCCATTTTGTTTTCGGGATGTAATCACAGCCCTCGTCGGCTTTGTTGTTGCGGAGCTCCATCAAGATGCAATGACGTGGATGATGTAAGGCCACTAGAAAGAGTACATAATTTAATTGATCAGTTATTAATTTATAAATTTTTGGGTAAATTTGTCTTTTTAGTTATTTTTCGCCGAAAAATTGGCCGGATGGATCGGAATTGGGAAAAATTGAATTGTTAAAGTACTAAATTGACAATTTTGAAACTCATGGACTGAAATTAACAAGACTCCATTAGTCATAGGACCAACAATGAGAACACACGCACACGCACACGCGCGCGCACACACACACACGCGCGCACACACACACACACACACACACACACATATATATATATATATATATATATATATATATATATGACTTTAAACTATAAGATTCCAGGTTTCAAAAAAATTGAAACAAAATGACATAAACTTAAAGTCATAATGTTTTATATTATATATATTTTTTTGAGAAATAACACTGCAAAATATAAATATGCAACACAATTAAATATATATATGCAACACAATTAATAATCATTAAATAATATATTGGACTTTAAACTATAAGCTGCAAGACATTGAAAAAAATAGATACAAAATGACAAAAACATAAGAGAAATATAGATTATATGGTCACAAGGTGCACAATAAATTGCTGAAATCTACCACCTGTGATGCTATTGAGAAATATAAATCACTCATTAGGACTGTGTAATGATTACAAGGTTGGTTGATCACGTTTTGGAAGATCAGATTACGTGTGGAACGAATGCAGGAACAAAGATTTTAATTCCTCGAATGTACACCTTCTGATTCAAGATTGCATTTCAAGTTCCAAAGAAAGTAATTTCCTTTGATGCTATCATATGTCATGATAATAAATAAAAGTCAATGGCAAGAACTAGCACACGTGGGATTATTATTGAGAAGGCCAGTCTTTAATCATGGTCAAATGTACGTAACATTCTCAATAGTAAGTAAATCAAGAGATTAAAAATTTTTGATATGTGGAGATATTTTTACAATCTGTAAGTACGACTAAAAATGTGGTATATAAAGAAGTTTTCAATAATGCATAATACAATTGCAGTGCTAATCGTTTTTAAATAATTATTTCATACATTATTCTATTTTTTTAAATTATTGTTATTCTTGTGTCTATATCATACGCCCGTGCATCGCATATATTTTCCCCGTGCGATGAATTAAACACGGGTCGTTGAATTTTTTTATGATTACAATTAATTTTTTAGTTTTATATATATATATATATATATATATATATATATATATATATATATATATATATATATATATATATATGAAAAAGTTCAAATGCGGTAGGGGCTACAGGTGCGGTGGAATTTCAGAATACCCCAACAGTGTTAACAACATGCACTAATAGTGTAAGGAAAACACACCACAATGAAATGCAAAAAAACACACCAAAAAATACACAACAGACCCAAAAAATACACCATATAACTCACCATCCCCAATGGTGTATTTTCGAACACTGTATGGTGTGTTTATTCACACCTAATGGTGTGTTTTTTGTGACGCGTACTTAATTTGTGTGAGTTTTTGTGGTGTATTTTCCTAACGCTGATGGTATATAATCTATCAACTATTGGTAAGGCACTGCCGCACTTGAACCTTCCTATATATATATATATATATATATATATATATATATATATATATATATATATATATATATATATATATATTTGTGTGTGTGTGTGTGTGTAAAAGTTCCGGTGTGAACTTCTAGTAATATGTGCACGTGTGCACTCCTACTAACCGTGTGATTGTGCTGATTTATGGGTGCAAATTAGAGTGCACCAGCACCCGGTGTACTTCGCCACACTCACCATTTATTTGTGGCGCATTGTGCGGGAGGGGGGGGGGGGGGACACTTTGTAATTTGGCTGTGGTTAGGGGGGTTGGGGGTTGGGGGCTGTGTGTTTCGTTTCCATTGGCGATACAGTCAATGTAGCTGTGTGGACGAAAAAAAAAATAAAGAAAACGTATTAGGAAGCGGACCTGCTGTCTCCCCCATACGATCACACCGGGGAGGTTGCTGCGGCGTCACTCCGTTATGGCCAGATTTGGTTTTATAAACCTTTTTGTTATGGCCAGATATGTTTTTTGACACGAATATTGAAGTGCTCCATGAATGTGGTGAAACGGAATAAATATGAATGGATTATAAATTTTGGCAACGCGGGTTATTATTTTGTTACAGCATTCTAACCGTCTGTAGTGGCATCAATCAAGTTGGCAAATTCAAGACAAAATGCATTTCCTATTCACTATTTCATGCGTTTTGAAATACATATTGAGCCACCATGAGTGGTAATTTAATTTTGTAGTAGTTGTACGCATAAACAACCACACGTGAGTGGTGATTCTTTCGTTTGATTGTTTGCACGCTGTGCAATTACATTCGCTATCCGCCTGCAATAGTTTTACCATAAAATGGACTGCACCAGTGCAATGCTTATGGTAGAGGCTTTATATACACAACCCCGAGATTTTGCAAATTGTTGAATTATCAAGGTTTGTTAGATGGGTATCTTGCAATTAGAACCGAGACCTACCCGAGTTTGGTGAAAGAGTTCTATCGTCACATGAGTGTGACTAAAGAGGGAGGAAAGTTGGAATTCACCCCAAAGGTGGGAGGTGTGAAAATTTCCTTGACCGAGAAACGGTTGGCTCAGCTCTTGAGTTTGACGACCACCGGGGTCTCACAGTACAGTGGTGATTCTTGGATTGAGACGAGTAGCATGGGCTATCAGAATTATTTGAGCTTTTTGTTAGATAGGACAAGTGGGTTTACCCAAGCCACGAGGCCAGAAAGGAAATGGCTTTCTGCTGAGCAAAAGATTTTGGTAATGCGTGTTTTGGATTGTTTGTTGCCTAAAACCAATAAAAGTAGCCTTTTGAGAAAGTTGGAATGCTTCTTTGCCTTTTGCCTGAAGCATAAAGTGAAGTTCAATCTGCCCTCCTTGATGTTGCAACACATGGACTACTGTAGGGACCATAACCGTAAAAGCCTACCCTATGGTATGGTTTTGAGTTGAATTTTCCTAAGGAAAGGGGTGAAAGTGGATGGCTATGTGCCCAAGCCTGTGGGCAAAATGGTTTTGGATGCCGTGAACCTCCGGAGCTGCAATCTGTTTCAGTTGGAAAATGATGAATACATCACCCTGGAGGAAGTAGCAAAGAAACCCCTTGCCAAGAGGAGTTCCTTGGTTGAGCAGCTCGAGATTCCCGTTGGGAAGTTGAATCAGGTAGTGCAGAGTTTAGGGGAGATGAAGAAGAAGAATAAGAGGGAGGAGAAGAAGAAGAAGAGGAAGCTGAGGAAAGTGACCCCGAGAGTGAAGAGAGCTTGAGAAGAAAAGAGGTGAGGACGAAGAAAGAGAATGACGCCATGACCCACGAGGAACGTGTGGTGGCCCTCCTCCGACAGCAAAATCGGATGATCGAAGAAGGTTTTTCCTTCATGAAGGCTCAGTTGGTCACCGTGAATCAAAGGCTGGATGTGCTGGAAGCTAGCTCTAGCCAAGGTAGAGCCGAGGAAGCTTCTGACGAGGATGCCGAGGATTCGGATGATGATTCCTCCTAGGCTGGAGTTTGAGGTAAGCTCGTTTCTTTCCTTGTTTGTTTTGGTTGCCGGCTTGTTGGTTGTTGCTTGTTTAGTTGTTTTTTTAGTAGGTGCTCTCTTGTTTGCTTTGGTTGTTAGCTTGTTGTTTAAGTGGTTTGTTTAGTTGCTTTGCCTCATTTGAGCTTAGTTTGCTCGTGGTTTAGGACTACTGTAGATGGGTGATGGTTGGCCTTAAGTTATGTTAGTGGTGGTGTTGCTTGAGAAGTTTTCTCCGTTACTTTGAAACCTTGCACTACTTTTGATCTTTGGAGCCTTGTTTATTTATACCTTGCGATCTCTTGTCACATCTTTGATTCGAAGCTATCTTTTTGGTAAATCCGTCGTGCCCATGCTTCGAGGACGAAGCTTCTTGTTAGGGGGAGAGGATGTGACACCCCGTAAATCTAATTACTAATTGGGCGTAATTGAAGAATTAATCCAAGCTTTCTTTGGTAATCCATTTCTAAAAATCCTGAAATTTTAATTGTCGAGGGACTAAAATTTGACTAGTCACTTAAGTCAATCAAGTGTACCTTGTGCTTTATGGTTTGTGCCCTTGCCCCTTTGTTTTTCCAACCTTTGTAAGGGTAACAGTGACCTTTCACCCATGAATTGTTGTTCAAGCTATCCCTTGCAAGACATTTCATTCATTCTTCATTCAAGCCTAAGTCCTAAACACTTTATCATCTCTCTAAAACGAACCTAGCTTATTCTTCAAGCAAAAGGAGAACCCCAAAGTCTAGATAGTGTAGCTCCTGTGCTTAGATAATGTGCTTTTGGTGGCCTGTGTGCCTAGACTAATGGCCTGTATGCGTAGTCTTATGTTATGTTTGATGATTGTGATAGATTTAGCGTGTGCACCCATAGTTCTATGGGTGTGACATAACACCTTTCTCGGTTTCTAATAACTTCCGTTTTATGTTCATTTAATGTTTTTTTTTTTTTGAATGCTACTAGCTCTGAATTCACAACCTTCCTAATGGAAGTCCAACCTGGGTAGCATTGGACCACATTGTCTTGGTATGTTCATTTAATATTTAGCTTGCTTATCTTTAAATTTAAGTTTTAAAAATGTTGGTAAAATTGGGGATGTTACAAGGAGTGTCCACATCTAACGTGTGAACAAGTGCATAATTTCAACCATGAAAATAAATTCCCTGGCACACTCTGTAAAAAATAATCTCCTTCCCTCTCAAAAAATAAATTCCCTCTCTATTATTTTCGTTAACACTTAAGGACACAAAACAAAAACAAATTTCTTCCGCCATTTCCTTTTGCTCAAGACCTCAGACCTCAGACCTCACCGCCGCTCAAACGACTCACTTAAATAAATTGATCTAATATAATTTAGTGATATAAAAAATCAAGTTCAAATGATATTGCAAGTGTTTTATAAAACTTTAATATTACAAGTCTTTTAGAAATTTCTAATTTAGTAAAAAATATTGTTAATTTTTAATTTTGAGATTATTGGTTCAAATCTTATTTTAAAAAATATTAACTTCAAAAGTATGTGTGTGAATATATATTAATTAACATTAGTGTATTAAAAAGTTTAAGTGCTTCAATTCGACATTGATGGTTAACTAAAATGAGATCGAGTGGGTCAAATCTTATTTTTTAAAAAAGTTATGAGTATTTAATATAAAAATATTTTGTCTCCTCTCCCAGTGCCACCAAAAAAAAAAAAAAAAAAAAATCCCACACCATGGTAGCTGATAATCCAGAATCCATGGCCAAATTGAAGGAAAAAGTAACAAGAAGCTTGGGCGTTAATGTGCGTGAGTTTCTGTTCCGCTTCCTTCTGAGCTCGTAATTCTGAAATACTCACGCACATTAAGCACAAATCTCACGCACATTAAACACAATACTTAGGCACATTAAGTACAAAACTCACGCATATTAACATGACGCACATTAAGTACAAATCTCAAGCACATCAAGTATAAACCTCACGCACATTAATCCACCGCACATCCGCACGGGAAGCCACAAATGCACTTGATCCCTTCCCTATATATATATATATATATATATATATATATATATATATTATTCACAGAAAAGAGAAAAATTTATACACATCACATATATTATGCGCAAAGCTGTGAATAATATAATGTTGATGTACCGTTGCTATGAATACAAATGTGTATACTTTTGATACCATAGGTCCTACTAAGCTTCTTTGATTTGAAAAGATAGGGACATAGTGTTAGAAAAGTGGAAAAGAATACATAAATTAAAAGTGTTTACGGTTCTGCATTCATATATGAAATTAGCTATTAGACCATTAGTTTATTAATTAATTAATACAAAACTGGAATATAATGTTTTCTTCTAATTAAGTTTTACTAGTCATTGAATGGGGAAATCTTTTGGCCAAGGACTGAAGGTGATAAAATACTTGCTCCTGTTCCAAGGAAGATGACGGGTAGGCGAAAGAAAAAAAAAAAAAAAAAAAAAGAAAAGCTTGAAGAAAATGAAAAAAAACAAGCAAAAAATGAGTGAAGAGTTAGAAAGTTGTCTAAAAAATGAAGAATTATGACATGTCAATTATGCAAGGGAAATGGACATAACAAACGATTTTGTCCTACATTGTCAACCCAACAAGCAGAATCTGCTGGTTCTTCTACTGTTAGAGGAAGAGTGATGTTTCTTCTGTTGTTAGAGGAAGAGGAAGACCATCCGCTGCTGTGAGAGGGAGAGTGAGAGGAGGAGGGAGAGGAAGTGGAAGAGGGACAGACTTGTTTCAGGAAAGCTTTGTTAGAATGTCAGGTAAATTAATTGAACATAATGCGGATTTAAATAACTCATATAGATGGCTCTTAGCAGTTTATGATTAATTGACAATGCTTTCTTCTTTTCTGTAGCTTGCGCAGAGTGAAGCTCAATGGGACCATGAAGGCAAATGAAGATTAATGGAGTCACTTTTTTTTTTTCTCTTTATTTTTTTTTGTTTTTTTTTTTTAACTAGCTGGTGTTTATAGCTACTATATATGTATGATTTTGTTTTTTAACTAGCTAATAGATTTTGAATTGGGAGTTTATTTTGTTTTGTTCTTCGCAATATATATATTTTTTACAGTTTATATTAGTAACTTCATTTCATTTTTTTTTTTAATTTCACTTGGTTTAGTTGTTGACCATCTAAATGGTTTTATGTGGATGAGTAAGCAATATACATTCAAATGGCCCTCGCAAATTATATTGTGCATCCGTATGCACCGTGCATGGTGTATAAGGATACAAAAACGATGTCGTTTTGGTTAAAAAATGCGCGTCTTACTTAAAAAAAGAATTCAGGTTCGATTCCCGGCAATAGCATTTTTATATATCCATTAATTCATAACTATATATCCATAAATTCATAACTATATATCCACAGTGAATGAATGAAGTAAAAATCCACAATGAATGAACTAAATATCCACAATGAATGAACTAAATATCCACAATGATTGAACTAAATATCCACAATGAATGAACTAAAAATCCATAAATTCATAACTATATATCCAGAAATTCATAACTATATATCCATATATTCATTACTATATATTCACAGTGAATGAATGAAGTAAATATCTACAATGAATGAACTAAATATCCACAATGATTGAACTAAATATCCACAATGAATGAACTAAATATCCATAAATTCATAACTATATATCCAGAAATTCATAACTATATATCCACAATAATGCTATTGCCGAGAATCGAACCTGAATTTTTTTAAGTGGGACGCGCGTTTTTAGTCAAGACGACGTTGTTTTGCATCGTATGCACCATGCATGGTGCATTCGGTTGCACAACATAACTATTGTTCAAAGTGCTGATGGATATATTTATGTGGGAAAATACTAAACAAAAAAAATTAGCATTTCTATAAATTGGGAAAACTAGAAAAATACTAAACAAAAAATTAGCCAAAAAACATAAATTCTCCAAAAAAAACAAAAGAAAATTGAAACATTGGAATTGAAAATTTGAAAAAGTATAAATTATGAAAATAAAGAGAAGAAAATTATAGTTTTTTAATATAATAATTATTGTTTTTTAAATTTTAAATATGTAAATGCTTACATGGACAACATAAGGTAAAGAGAAATGCCACATCAGGCGCCATGTCAGCAGGAAGATATGATAACCTGCTAAAAGTTCTAGGTGATTTTTTTTTCTTGATTTGTGGCTTGATATATACGATATGAATGTTCATGGTGTGGGATGAATTATCAAATATGGTTCATGATGCTAGATGACACTTTAGCCAAGTGTAAATTATTTTATCCTACACCAAATTACACCAAATTGATAATTGTTATTAACAAGCTCGATCTAACAACATATCTCTCCTTACTTTATCGGTAATCAAAACAGGCTCTTCAATTACTTCTCTAGCTAATTAACAACCCTAAATAAGCCCTAAGGATTTAATTAACTATCAGCATTAAGAATTAGAAAGACTACCAATTCTAGCCAACAGACTCGCAAGCTCAGTCCATTTAAACTAGACTATACATCTCCATAACATAAGATTGAAAATCTCTTTCATAATCAACTATGTTATTTTACGACTAAGGTTTAGAACACTGAAACAATTTCGGATTTAAGAATTCGAAATGGCAATTTACTGGATTGAAAATTGAACAACGGATCCTTTTTTGTACAATTAATCAAAGCAGTAATATCAAGATAATAGAAGGCATATAAATAGTGTAGCATAAAAGAAAATCAAAATAGATATCACAATTCTAAAAGAACCAAAACTTCAATTATTCTTGAGTTGGAAATAAACTTAACAACACATCATAATAAAATGTACTGACTGTCCTCTATTGAATAATTCAGGCCTATTTATACTAATTTCAGCACCCTCATCAGCTAAAAATAATCCTAATTTCCCTGACATCCTCAAATTTAATCAATTTCTTCAACCACATAAAACCTAGAAAATAAGTAATATTTATTTTCTAAATCCTACGCACCAAAGAAAATAAGCTCCAGTTGATTTTGCCCGTTTGTGGTAGCAGACTAGCAGTTCGAAGCAGCCGCATAAGTTGTTCGCCCATGGAGTCATTCATCGCAGCAGACCACGAACGGAGTTCCCATTGCCAATGCCATCGCTACGTTCACAGAAGAAGCTCGGAAGAAGTTTCGCTCGTGTCTACGTACGTAAAAAGCTTATAAGGGAAAAAAAGATAAAAGAAAGGACAAAAATATTAAACGGGGCAAATTATGTTGTGCATCTGCGTGCACACGGATGCAACAGAGTCAACTGCGTCAGGGAAAGAGAGCTGCTCGACATGTGTTGAGGCGAAGCAGAGGGAAGAATGGGAGGTAGGAAGGGAGGTAACGGAGTCAGCTCGGACGGTTGGGGTAAGGTGGAGGGAAACGGTGGAGGAGGAGAGGGCGTCGAGGAGGTACTGGGTAGAGTGCCAGAGAGCGGTGGCCGGCCAGTGGTTAATGGCGGAGGAGATGAGGCATGGCTTGTTGGGGGAAACATAGTCGCGGAGGAAATGAAGAGGCGTAGGTGGACAGAGGAGGCGGTCGATTTGAGAGGTCGTGCCTAAACTCGAGGGACTTTGGTTTGACAACAGAATCTTGCTAAGATATTCAATTCCATCCTTGAGCACCCAAACTTGGGACTAAAGATGGCCAAACCACCAAACTCGAGGGACCTTGGCTGGTATTAACTCTTTTCGTATATGTCAAATGATAATATTACCCTCCATTTTGACGGCTGAGACGGGAGGAAGTAACGTAAGGACGCTAGAACGTAACTTTTCACAACTCGGAGGATGACGGGTGGTAATTACAGAAGTTAGGGACCATTGATGGCGATGCCACCAAACTCGAGGGACCATAGGTGGTATTTACTCATATATATTAATTAACATTAGTGTATTAAAAAGTTTAAGTGCTTCAATTGGACACTGATGGTTAACTAAAATGTGATCGAGTGGGTCAAATCTTATTTTTTTAAAAAGTCACGAGTATTTTATATAAAAATATTTGGTCTCCTCTCCCAGTGTCACCAAAAAAATTTTCCCACACCCCCCCCTACAAAAAATTCAAATTTTCAATAATTATAAAATTTACCCGTATTTTTTTACTAAAACCCTATGAAGTCTTTTCAACGGCTGAGATGAATTCACATTTTTAAAATCCTAGTATGCGAACATATGTACCAATCTGAGTTTTTGATATATTGTGATGAGATAGTTCAATTCACGTACAATTAAAACTCCTAATGCACCATTTTCTTTTAAAATCAATTAATGGGGTTAAGTTACTGGTGATTGCAATGAATAATAATTGCCTTCTATTCATTCTGATATTACGTTTCCAATTGCGAAACTCGATCAGTAATTCGAATCTTGATATCCTTTGGATTTTGAATAACGCTTCTGGTGATTCACCGTCTCCGACGACCGTGATCACTCGTTAACCCAAGTATGTTGCTTCTGATTTTACTTTCACACGCTGATTCCGATCCTGGGGGTTATTGTTCCTAACGATTAAAGTACGGTGTAGTTGTACGTTAGACCAGGATGAGTGGGATGTTTAAATGGGATTGGGTGAACTGAAGACCGTGGGGTACGGTTTAGAAGACACTTATCTATTGTTCCGTTTCAGAAAGATGCAAAGTGCATTATATATGGTGGGTGTCGAATCCAACAAATAATAATTTACTGAGTAAGGTCGTATCCACAGAGATTGGTTCGATTTAATTTTATTCCAAAATTTAAATAAAGAATGGAATGATAATTCGAGTTCAACAAGCATTAATAAAATGACAAAGAATATTAAGTAAAAATGAATCACAGGAAAACTAGTATCCAACCCAAGACATAATGTCAGAATTGATACAAAGAAGTGATCATTGAAATAAAGTGTAAAGGCTAATGTGTCATCTAGCACCATGAACCATAATCGATTATTCATCCTGAACTTTCACATCATAAATATTGTTGGTCCCGGTAGGTTCGAAAGGAGAGTCTAGAAGGGGGTGGGGGGGTGAATAGACTCAACTCGATGTTCACAGAAATAACTCCTTTCAGGGTTATTACGCAGCGGATATGCTAGACGAGTTTTATATTGCTTTGCACAGTTTGTTGCTTTATGAAACTTTCAGTTGAGATTGTATGATATGCAATGCACGAAAGTAAAGCAAGGAAAAAATAAAGAGAGAGAGATGAGAGATTTTTATAGTGGTTCGGCCAACTGTGCCTACTCCACTCTTCTTTCACAACTTGTGAAAGGTTTGCACTATCACTCCTAGTACAAATAACACCAAGCTAGCTTCCTTGATCACTAAGCCGGACAGCTAATTGAAGGTTTTTCAACTCCTAGAGTTTACTCCGCCTCTATCAACATCTTCTTTAGAGCTGAGGGTTGGAAGAAAATATCTGCGAGGTTCTCCAACGGGTTGAAGTCTTGACTAACTAGTTGAATGATGGATGATCAACGTATATAAGTTACAAGACTTCTTCAAGGTTGTGAGGATGAAATCTGATAATTCTTATTGTAAACTTCACACCTTGAAACACTAGTTTTCAAAAGCTTAAGAGAGTGAACTTGTATAAGGAGCTTTTGAATATGTATGATCAGTTGAGATAAAAACCAGCAACTTCTATCATGGAGAAGATGGGTATTTATAAGAGAGAAAATATCCATCTGTTGGAGGGGATGATATTTCAAACTTATGAACCAGTGGGTAATAACCGGAGAGCCTGGTACATTTAATGCTTCATTAAATGCAGTTGTGCCATATAGTCGTTGGAGGCAAGAACTTCTGCAAGTTTTGTCTTCTAGCTCTGAAAAGAGGTACAATGACATTTAATGCACCTTGATTAGTGTGCTCTTCATTCTTAGGATAACTTATTCCTAGGATGATCCATCAGCTGAGACACAACATTCTTCTTGAGTTGAGAGAAGATGGATTGTCTTGGCAGTCTGGTCGTTAGAAATAATGTTTCTGGACGAAAGATTACTTCCGGTTTCTGTTCACGGCGGTAAAGGATCATCTATCCATTCGTGGTCTGTCCAAGATGTAGCTTTGCTTCAATCATCCGCTCTTCTTTCGTTCAAAGAAACCTAAATAAAAGATCATAACTCGATTTTGTGTGTTTAACTACCTTAACAAGAATTACACAGTGAGTTATGGTACCTTTCGTCTAGAACGAAGGTAGCAACAGATATGACAAAAAGTTAGGGGTCTACAATCTAAGTTACATTGGTATCATCAAAATCCTAATACATATATTCCTAACATATATCAAGCCACAAACCAAAAAGAAAAATTCATCTAGAACTTTTAGAAGGTTTCCCTATCTTCCTGCTGACATGGCGCCAGTTTCCCCCCAAATCGTATATGAAACCACGCACAACCAAAGACGTAGCATTCAAATGAGGATGACCCAGGCGTGGAAAATCCATGTTAAGTTGATTTAGTGGGTATGTTTCTAGGCTGAAGGTGACGGAAGGCTGAAGGTGACGGCAGGTTGAAAGTGACGAAGCGCGCTAGCTGCGTTAACATGTATGTTTCTATACTTTTCTGTTATATAATATTTCTATATCTTTGTGTGAATAATATATATATATATATATATATATATATATATATATATATATATATATATATATATATATGTGTGTGTGTGTGTGTGTGTGTGTGTGTGTGTGTGAGTGTGTGTGTGAGTGTGTGTGTGTGTGCGCGTGTGTGTACTGTTGCTGCGCATAATATATATGATGCGTACATTCTTTTTCTTTTCTTTGCATTATATATATATATATATATATATATATATATATATATATATATATATATATATATATATATTATTCACAGAAAAGGGAAAAATTTATACACATCACATATATTATGCGCAAAGCTGTGAATAATATAATGTTGATGTACAGTTACTGTGAATACAAATGTGTATGCTTTTGATACAATAGGTCCTACTAAGCTTCTTTGATTTGAAAAGATAGGGACAAAGTGTTAGAAAAGTGGAAAAGAATACGTGTTTACTGCATTCATATATGAAATTAGCTATTAGACCATTAGTTTATTAATTAATTAATACAAAACTGGAATATAATGTTTTCTTCTAATTAAGTTTTACTAGTCATTGAATGGGGAAATCTTTTGGCCAAGGACTGAAGGTGATGAAATACTTGCTCCTATTCCAACGAAGATGACTGGTAGGCCAAAGAAAAAAAAAAGAAAGCTTGAAGAAAATGAAAAAAAAAAAAAAAACAAGCAAAAAATGAGTGAAGAGTTAGAAAGTTGTCTAAAAAAGGAAGAATTATGACATGTCAATTATGCAAGGGAAATGGACATAACAAACGATTTTGTCCTACATTGTCAACCCAACAAGCAGAATCTGCTGGTTCTTTTACTGTTAGAGGAAGAGTGATGGTTCTTCTGCTGTTGGAGGAAGAGGAAGACCATTGGCTGCTGTGAGAGGGAGAGTGAGAGGAGGAGGGAGAGGAAGTGGAAGAGGGACAGACTTGTTTCAGGAGAGCATTGTTAGAATGTCAGGTAAATTAATTGAACATAATGCGGATTTAAATAACTCATATAGATGGCTCTTAGCAGTTTATGATTTATTGACAATGCTTTCTTCTTTTCTGTAGCTTGCGCAGAGTCAAGCTCAATGGGACTGATGGAATTAATTAAATCGGGGGTCCGGATTAATTAACCCGCATGAATAAATAATTGTAACAAATATGAGATTAAAATGATAATAGGGGTATATTGTAGGGAATCAATAAACAAGTATACAAGGATTTAACGTGGAAACCAAAGCGGTAAAAACCACGAGCCTTTTTGGGCTAAGCCAAGCCGAAAGTCTTTTATTATATTTGTGGCAAGTGTGGTACATGTACATAGATAGCCATGGCCATGGAATGAATGACGAAAAGAGCATGTATGTAGAAGAGAGAGAGAGAGCCCCTTTGTCTGATCCCAAAGCCTTTATATAAGGTCCTTCCTCTAGTTGCAATCTTCCCTAATATTAAGGCCAATAACATTCCTATTTTCTTGCCATGCATGACTTCTTCTTCTTTGACTAACATTATTATTATTATAGATAATAATAATAATAATATGGCACGCATATTATATTATTCCATCAGAGACCATGAAGGCAAATGAAGATTGATGGAGTCACTTTTTTTTTTCTCTTTATTTTTATTTTTGTTTTTGTTTTTTGTTAACTAGCTGGTGTTTATAGCTACTATATCTATATGATTTTGTTTTTTAACTAGCTAGTAGATTATGAATTGGGAGTTTATTTTGTTTTGTTCTTCGCAATATATATATTTTACAGTTTATATTAATAACTTCATTTCATTTTTTTTTTTTAATTTCACTTGGTTTAGTTGTTGACCATCTAAATGGTTTTATGTGGATGAATAAGCAATATATATTCAAAGGGCCCTCGCAAATTATGTTGTGCATCCGTATACACCATGCATGGTGCATACGGATGCAAAAATGACGTCGTTTTGGTTAAAAAAACGCGCGTCCCACTTAAAAAAGAAATCAGGTTCGATTCCCGGCAATAGCATTTTTATATATCCATAAATTCATAACTATATCTCCATAAATTCATAACTATATCTCCATAAATTCATAACTATATATCCATAAATTCATAACTATATATTCACAAATTCATAACTATATAGAGATCGTCGAAGTTTACATACTTGATTCGGCTTGTTGCTGTGAAAACCAGGAGGTAAAGACATATATACTTCTTCGTTCAAGTCACCGTGAAGAAAGGCATTATTGATGTCCATTTGATGAATTTCCCATGCCTTAGATACTGCAACAGCTAAGAAGAGCCGAATAGTAGTCAGTCTCGCCACTGGAGAGAATGTGTCAAGGTAATCGATGCCAAGCTGCTGCGTATAGCCCTTAGCAACGAGCCGTGCCTTATGTCTTTCAATCCTGCCATCGGCTTTCAACTTCACCTTGAAAATCCACTTGCAACCAATGGGAATTTTTCCCGGTGGTAAATCAGTTAACTCCCACGTTTGGTTATCCTGTAAAGCTGCAATTTCAGCATCCATGGCCTTCTTCCAACATTCATTTTGCATGGCCTGTTGGTAGGTTCTTGGCTCTTTAATTGTGGATACTGCCATGGAGAAGGCTTTATGTGAGGGACTGAGGTTGGCATAGGATATAACCTTCGACAGAGAATGGGGAGATGTCTTGTAGCTCATAATGGCATCACAGTAGTAGTCCTGAAGTTTAGAGGGGGCATTGCGAGATCTGCTAGATCTCCTTGGCTGAGCATTGTGGATGGTTACGGCAGTGTCCTCACTGCATTCTTCATCAGAAGTAGCATGTAAAGAGACTTCATTGCTTGGCATATAATGTTCGGGGGAATTCTGTATGGAAGCAGAATCTGTGTGCGTTTCATGAGGATTTGATTCATCTTGCATCATAGGCAATCCAATACTGCTGTGGGTGTCATTCATCGAATCAACATGACTATGGAGGATGCCTAGATCAGCAGCTTCTTCACGGCGATTGACAGGAATGTTGGGCAGAGATGGAGTATCCATTTGAGAGGGATATTTGTCAGCATAGGCTACTTTGTTAGCAAAGGGAAAATAATCTTCGTAGAAGATCACATCCCTAGATATAAAGATGGAATTATCTTGTAGATCATAGAGCAGGTATCCTTTGATGTGAGCTGGAATACCAATGAGCACACATTGTCTACTGCGAGGTGCCAACTTGTGTCTGCCCTGTGATAGAGTAGCAGCATAACTCAAGCATCCGAAAACTTTCACATTGTCCAAGCTAGGCTTCTTTCCGTGCAACCTTTCATATGGACTAAGCCAAGCAGTAACAGGGGATGGCAACCTGTTTATGATGAAAGCAGCATGTAAAATACATAAACCCCAAAATTTAAGGGGTAAGTTAGCCTGGAATCTGAGAGCACGAGCTACGTTTAGAATATGTTGATGTTTGCGCTGAACTACTGCGTTTTGTTGGGGTGTGTTAACACACGATGTTTGGTGAACCATCCCATTTTCATCAAAGAAATCATTCATGTTGAATTCCCTTCCATTGTCACTTCTTATAGTTTTGATAACTGCTCCATGTTGAGTTTGGACTCGTTTATGGAAGATTTTGATCATAGCCCTTGTCTCGGATTTGTTCTTCATGAGGTGAACCCAGGTGTATCTAGAGAAATCGTCAACAATCGTTAGAAAATATCTCTCTCCTCCTAGAGATTCAACCATGAAGGGACCCCAAATGTCAACATGGATTAGATCAAAGCATTTATTTGACATAGTGTTGCTTAAAGGAAAAATGGCACGTTTCTGTTTAGCATAGTGGCAGACATTACATGGCAATTGCTTAGGATAAGAAACAGATACATTCTTTATATGATGGATCTTATTAATGGGAAAGTGTCCCAAACGCTTGTGCCAAAGGTCTGCACTATCAACTTTCATCACAGAGTTGCTGTAGGAATTGATCTTTGGTGGTTGACACAGCAGGTACAAACCGTCTTCTTCCCTAGCAAAACCACTGGTCATCCCAGCTTTCTGGAGAAGGCACTGGCCAGAGTTAAACAACAAAATGTGAGATGAGTCTTGTAGCAATCTACTGACTGACACAATGTTGAATCTAAAGTCCGGAATGTGTAACACATTCTTCAGCCATAGATCTTCTGCCAGTTTGATATCTCCTTTGTGTTGAACGACAACTCTCTCTCCATTAGGTAGGTTCACAGTAGCTCCCTTAACTTCACAACAATTGTTAAAAAATTCTCGAGAGCACACTATATGATCAGTTGCTCCCGAGTCCAAAATCCAAGTGGAATCACAAAGATTAAGAGAATTTATATGAGAAGTGAAATAGGACTTGCCTTCGGCTTGAGCTCCATGTTCTGTGAGATTGGGAATAAGAGAGACGGCATCAGCAGTAGTAGGAGTCTGGTGTTGATCAACTTGGATCTGTAGGAGAGATATAAGTTTCTGAAGCTGTTCAGAAGTGGCAGCATTGTCCGAGCTAGCAGAGGCTGCCATTGCCGGCTGTTTTCCCTTGGATTTGAACCCCGGAATCCATCCCGGTGGATAGCCGTGCTTCTTATAGCACTTCTCCACGGTGTGACCAGTCATTCCACAATAAGTGCATTTAGCATTTCGATTTCCATTACCAGAGTTCATGTTTCTCTTTCCGTTATAGTAGTTCACTGCTGCTACACTGTTTTCGTCATTGGAGCTGAGTTCATTGTGAACGGCATTGGCAAGGTTGAATTGCAGGTTTGAGCTAGTGATGTTCAATTGTCTCTCGAACTTTTCCGTCATAACGAACACCTTGTACATTTCTGGCAAAGGATCAAGCACAAGGATGTTAGATTTAAGCGGATTATAGTCATCACCTAAGCCTTGCAGGAATCGGATAATTTCATCTATTTCTCGATCTTTTCTGACGAGATCGATTAGGTTGCAGGAACATTGGGGATTGCATTTGCAGATCGGAAGGGGACGCAGCTCATACATCTCTTCCCAAAACGTTCTGCATTTGGTATAATATTCATTCACCGATAGACTTCCCTACCTCAGGTTGTAAATCTCGTTCTGCAAAGTTGATATACGGTGCGCATCTCGCTGAGAGAATCGCTTTCTGAAATCGTTCCAAACATCTTTCGCGGCTTCCATGTACATCACGCTTTGTGCAATGGATGGATGCACAGTTTTGAGTATCCAGGACTTCACCATCAGATTGCATCTTCTCCACGCTTGATAGTTGTTTTGAGTTCTGTCCGGCGCCGGCAAGCTTCCATCGATGAGGAACCATTTGTTTTTCACCTCTAATGCAACTTGCATTGAGATGCTCCATGAAGCATAGTTCGAACTGCCATTGAGAGGAGGACTGATAAGGATGGTGTTTGGATTCTCATTGGAGTTGAGATACAAAGGATTCTCAACATCTTCAGTCTGATTCCGCTGCGGAGCTACAATCGGTGGAGCGTTGATCGGTGGTTGATTCATTCGTGGTTGCGACGGCTGGCTGGCTTCTCCCATGCCGGTAACTGCTCCGGCGTAGGATCTCCTTCCTTGCTCTTATACCATGTCGGAGATCAGCCAAGGAGATGAACGGAAAAAGCAGAGAGGAATTGAGATAAGAGAATGATGAGAATGGTTTTCATTCATTCTGTTAGACGAATACAAGAAGAGCATATATACAAAGAAAGGGCAGCAAAAGCCGTTGGAACTGCCAAGATGATCAAAGACCAGAAGGCCCTCGACTAATTCACATTATCCCCTTCTACATCATGCTCTAATAGCTGGTCTTTTGGTTCTGATCATTGCGGCCCTAAGTCACATCTCTATTGTGTCTAAGGTCGATAGCTCAGCTAGTTATGTTGATGTAGGTGGTGAAAATCCGACTACAACAGCAGAGAGGTTTAAGCCCTGAGCTCCTGAAGTACAAGGGCCTATACAGTATACACTGTGCCCGAATGATTGTTCGTGAAAACGGGATTCGTGGTCTGTGGGCAGGGGCTGCCCCAACAGTTATGCGAAATGGGACGAACCAGGCGGCAATGTTCACAGCCAAGAATGCATTTGATAATGGGAATGTCCTTCAGCCATGGCAGTCTATGATTTCGGGTTTCCTTGCAGGGACAGCTGGTCCTATATGCACTGGACCTTTCGACGTTGTGAAAACGAGGCTGATGGCTCAAAGCCGATCAGGGGGTGATTTGAAGTACAGAGGACTGTTTCATGCCATCTCAACTATATACACCGTACCGAAGAAGGTATACGTGCTTTGTGGAAGGGGTTACTTCCCCGGCTTATGAGGATCCTGCCTGGACAGGCCATTGTGTGGGCTGTTTCTGACCAAGTGATTGGTTTGTATGAGAGAAGACATATACAAAACGCTGCGCTATAGCCTATAGGTAGCTCGACAATTACTCCACATTTCTCCTCTTTTTCTTGTGGATTGTAGTTCCATTCTTTGGCAAAAGCGTGCTAGCTGTTTTGGCCACTTTAGATTCCCTTAAATTAGTGGTAATGTCGAGTGAGGGACAGTTCTCTTGTCCCTGGCAAAATGGTATTTGAACACAATAAGATTAGAATAAAATATTCTAACAATATGAACTCCTTATCTTACAAGCACATGTTGATATTTGATAGTGATAATTTTTTCCCTACATGTTTTATGTGTTGTGAAATGTGTGTCGTAGGTTATCATGTGTAACTATTGAACAAAATATTAATATTTATTATATTTCTATAAAATACTTTGTAAACAAATATATATAACATACAGGGCCGGCCCAGAGGGGCGGGCAACATGGGAACCCGCCCAGGGCCCAATGTTGAAAGGGCTCCCCTAACTTGGATTTTTATTTTTTTTGATAATGTTAAGAGAAAAAAAAAATTTTATTGCATGAGCATATATTTGAACCCACAACTTCAAAATTACTATTTAACATTAAATTCACTTAACCATTACAATCATTTAATATAATAATTCAATTAATAGATACTTCATATATATAAGAGAATACTAATTTTTTCAATGCGCAATGCGTAAAACTAATGCCCAACATTAGTATTCAATGTTAAAATCATAGTTATAATTTTTTTAAAAATAAAATTTTATAAATTTTTAAAAAATTCACAAAGTTTATAGTTGTAGAATTCATATTATATATTTAAAAGTATATTAATAATTATGGTATGATTAATAATTTATTTTTACATATTCTTACATAATATCTACATATATTATTATAATTAAAGAAGGTAAGAAAATATATGGTGCATGCAAGTGCATTGTAAGAGTAATGGAAATAGATAATTGAAGTTATAACGGTAGGGGCATTGTTGTCCAAAAAATAATATAGTATAACATTTATAGCTTAATGTATCAAAAAAAGATAACAGAAAAACAGACATAAATGAAGGGTACCAACCTTCATTGACACTTAATATGTTTTTATTATTTTATTATTAGATTAAATTAATTTATAATTAAACTTCATGTAGGGGCCCAAAGTTTGAATGATCACTACTCCAGAATTAGTCCAACTATTTTTTTTTTTTTTAATAAAGTCTTAAAAAAATTATATGTAAATAAAAATTCAAAGTTATCCTTGAATTGTTTTCAATTAACACAATCTTTTGAACTATATATATATATATATATATATATATATATATATATATATATATATATATATAAACACTTTAACTTTATATATTAAGGGCCCTTCTTTTTTACTTTGTCTCGGGCCTATAAAATGATAGGACCGGCCCCGATAACATATTTTGTAATATAACTTAGATATTTAATTACAAGATAATGTCTCTTCAAAAAAATGTTTTTATAATTGTTGTCTAAATCCATCTTTCTAAATCTATAAAATGATCTAAATATTTATAATTAACTCCAAAAAACTTGGACAGCATTCCTTTGATAGGAAATTTTATATCATACGTTATTTAATTAGTAGTACTATTAAGTTATTCAACGTCATAGAGAGATTACATAGTATGTACCCAAAAAAAAAAATAAATAAATAAAAAGAGATTATATAGCATCGATCTACTTTTTGATTATCTATTAGTGGTTTACTTCATTACGAAATTTAGATTGTATTATTTGTGCTCATTTTTTATTCCTATTTTGTTTGAATTGATGCGTCTCTTAAAGGTTTTTGTTTCTTTTTTTATTGTTGATTATACACATGTATGTATATACGTATGTAGTAATATAATAAATTAGTATACAGAGGAAAAAATTTATGTTAGTATCAATTAATTAATGTGTATTAGTATATTGTATTAAAGTATAACACATGCATATACATACAAGAGAAAGCTTACTATTCTAGTCAAATGAGTTAAATTACAGTTGACAATGAGTGTTCGTTACCATAGTTTATAGTTTTTATAACCATATCCGTCGTCGCATAGACAATTATATACTTTTAGTTCACATTTTAATTGTTAATGTTATTGGTTGCTCTAAATTTGCCAGCATGAGTTGGTTTTAAATTAGAGGTCAACTTTCGAAATCTAAGCGAATTACAATATTACTTGAATTTAATAACATGCATAAGACAGATTAACTGTTGCATAAATCCATCTATCTAAATCTTGAAAATGATCTAATTATTTATATTTTCACTTAAAAAAAAAAATTAAACACCATTCCTATTCCCCGAGTGAAAACCCCATTTAGAACCATCAATATCACAACTCACCATAGTAATCTACCTTCAAATTAGAAGATGATCTCATGATCTACTCAAAAAAGCCTAGTTCCCGAAGAACTTAAAACACGCGGTAGAGCTTCACAAATCAATAGTCCTTTCAACAATTGAGATGAAGAAAGTTAAGTCAATAGATCTTATAATAGTAAGATGAACCAGTAAAGTTTACTATCTGTTATAAGATGTGAATTTTCGACAAACCCAACTAAAAAACTTTAATTTGATAAAGAAAGTGGTCGGTAGAGCTTAAAGTTTGAAAGAAAACAGGTTCCAAAAGATGTATTCATTAAAGCTAAGGTCTACCAGAGGTGCCATATGATGAAGACAAGATGTATTCATAAACCCTAAAAAAGAGATTGTAATTAGATTTTCGATACTCAATACAATATACACAATTAATACACATTTAATTTAATTCAATAATTCCGAGCCAATCTTTTTGTTTGCTAATTTTCATACATGTCACTCCAAAGTTTACGATGGCCAACCTTTGACCCAGTGTTATAAAACCAACACTTCAATTTGAATATCACCTTATTATCCCAAAATAAAAAAATAAAAATGGTAAACCTTACAATTTGACAGCTTTTGATGAAGACAAGTAGTATAACATACAGTAAAATAAAAGTAGAAGAAATATGTTTGTATCCAAATTTCCCGACAGAGTGCTGTTTATGCTAATCTTGAATGTTAATGAATTGGGAGTGGGGAAACCTAGCTTATTATCTGCATAAATTGTATAATCCCTTCTGCCTCTACCCCACCCAATATATGTCACTGAGAGACCAAATGACAACAAAAAACTTGCAAAGCAGATAAAGTGTAACATCAAATTTTTTTCAACCTACCTAACTTTCTTCCTATACATACTCTACCTATAAATATTTGTGAGGTGACCATTATTCTTGTATTTCTAAGCCATACAAATTATTAAAAGCAATCCATTCTTTTAGGATACAAACAATCCTATAAATACCCTATAACACAATGCCAATGGCCATTGCATCTCTGCAGATAGAGACACATTTTTCCATTTCCTCTTACTTTTCCTTTTTATTGCAGCAAATCACAATAAAAAGGAAATGGAGTTTTCTTTTCTGCAGCTCACCATCTCCATAATTGCCTTAGCCGCCATTGCCCAAACATCTTTCGTACAATCCGCCTGTGACTCTGATTGCGTTAAAGGGTTTGTTGCTGCACATAACGCGGCCCGACAAACTGTTGGATCTCCACCTGTTAACTGGAACTCCACCTTAGCAGACATCGCCGAATCCTATGCCGCCAAGAGGTCTGCTGACTGTGTGCCGCAGAACTCTAACGGGCTGTATGGGGAAAACATTGCGGTGGCCTCTGCCGAATTGTCTCCGGCGGATTCCATGAAGTTGTGGATGGGTGAGAAGAAGGACTATGACCACGCATCGAATTCTTGCACCAGCGGCAACAATTGCCGCTCTTATACGCAGGTGGTTTGGGGCGGCAGCACGAGTATTGGCTGTGCTAGGGTTACGTGCAAAACTGATTGGATGTTTGTCATCTGCTACTATAACCCTCCGGGCAACTATATGGGCGAAAAACCATATTAAACACAATTTTTTTTTTTTATGATTAGTATGATCTTGTGAAATGCAGACAGTGCATTAAAAAAAAATATATATAAATATTTAGAAATTACAATATTATCACTAATGTATTATCATGAAACAAATATTGTTTCATGCACGGATGCTGAATCAATTCAATTTTGAACTTTTTCTTTTACATTTGGCTAGCTATTCTTCGAATTATTTTTTTTCTGGGTTCGTGCATAATACTTGGTATCCCACTAATTGTGAGTTCATTCTTGTAGAGTTCTCTTATTGCAGAACACTCTTTAATATGCTCCACTCAATTAATTAACTACATAATTTATGGATGGGAAAATTGTAAAAAAATGTCCCTCTATAATATGCCAATTATCAATGTCACCCATGAATTATGAGTGGTGTAAATGTTGCCCCTCAATTATCAAAATGGTGCACATATAGCCCCTCCCGTAACGGACCTGCGGTTCCCCACCGTTGTCCATCGCTGGTACTTCGAATCGAGGTATGGAAAAAACAACTAAATTACATATTTACTCCGACTTAACGGTGCCGTACACTAACGGAGAACCACATGTACGTTACGGGAGGGGCTATATGTGCACCGTTTTGACAATTGAGGGGCAACATTTACACCACTCTTGACATATATTATAGAGATGTATTTTTTACACTTTTCCCTTTATGGATTTTAAGATTCAGTAAAACTTTTGCCTAGAAATTTGATGTCTCTTTATAGAAGAAACACTAATTGTGGCCTAGTCACATTCAAAACTTCAAAGTAGGTCTTCCAGTCATATCTTGTCAAGTCACCTAAGCACAATTAATATAATCAAAATAAATGAGTATTTACGACACTTTATCACACATGTATGTTGTTGAATTGATTAACAATAAGATTTGATACAAACATTATTACAAATTGAACCAAAAAAATCTAACATTATGAAACTAACATTGGGAATCTTATTGAACCAGTGTTCTCCTTTACCGGCTTGATATATTCATTTTTGGTAGGAGACACCAGAAGCACACAGACCCTAGAGGTGCAATTGTTATACCATGGACCAGGGTTCACATTGTATTGTGGATTCTGTTCCAGTATTATATTAGACCCAATCGTTATATCTGCACCATTGTGCGCCCTGGTGCACGATATAATTTGCTTATTAGACATGCGTTGAATCTCCCCGGAAAAATTAGACTTTGGCTTCACCGGGAATAGCTTGAATTAGGGTCGTCTTGGTCTTATTAAGAAATGGTTTGACCCCGCTAAAACTGGCCTAGGACCAAACTCAAGAAATAAAATGTTTTAATTTTTCGCTTCTTCCAACACTAGATATATAGATTAAAAATATGCTAAATGGCTTTGATACAATATAAAAAAATTGATTTTAAAATATTGTTAGCACAAAAAAACTAATGATGCTAACATAACTACAACGGCTAATTATTGTGTGCACCATAGTCCACGCAATGCTGTGTGAACCATAAAAATACATTTTAAATATAATAAAAGTACATTATTCGTGTACTGAATGTATATTATACAAAATAGTGTATTTTTAGTACTCAAATAATACTTTTCTCTGAATACAATGTACATTTTCAATATATTAAAAGTACATTATTTGTGTACTGTATGTACATTATTTAATTGTATAGTCCACATAGCCGTGTGGAACATGGTCCACACAATAAAGATTGAATTACAACTATGTGGATTTTGATTTCATTAATAATTTTACATATTAATAGCAAACCCTATAAAAATAAACAACAAACCCCGAAATTAAAAGTCTTATGTAAATTTTTTAATTTATCAATCTAACATATTTTAATGACTAAAAATAAAATAAATTTTATAATATTTATAAGTTATCAATTTTCATAATGTATCAATAAATTAATTAATTAAACACAATTTAGTAATATAAAAAATCAAGTTCAAACGATATTACAAGCGTTTTATAAATTTTTTATATTACAAGTCTTTTATACATTTTTTATTTTGTAGAAAATGTTATTAATTTTTAATTGTGAGATTAATGGTTCAAATCTTGTTTCAAAAAAAAAAATACTATCTTTTGAAATGTGTGCGTCTCATATATTAACATTTTGTATTAACAAGTTGAAGTGCTTCAATTGGACATTGATGGTTAACTAAAATGAGATCGAGTGGGTCAAATCTTTTTTTTTTTTTTTTTTAAAGTTTATGATTATTTTATATAAAAATAAATAAATAAAAATATCTGGTTTCCTCTCCTAGTGTCACCAAAGAATTTTCCCACACATCCCCTATAAAAAAAAATTAAAATTTTCAATAATTAAAAAATTTACTCATATTATTTTTAAATGCTACTGACTCTATTACATTATACTATCTGTTTAAACACACTACAGTGCCAACAACACCTCCTCTAAGGCTCGATCTCACAACCTCCCACATAGGAAAGGTCACTACATGTCATCAGAGCACAAGGTGTTTGGCAATTTACCCATATTTTTTACTATAACCCTATGAACTCTTATAAACGGCTAAGATGAATTCACATTTTTTAGATCCTGGAATGTGAACCTATGTACCAATCTTAATTTTTGATAGATTGGGATTAGATAGTTCAATTCATGTACAATTAAAACCCTTAATGCACATTTTTCTTTAAAAACAATTAATGGGGTTAAGTTGGTGATTGCAATGAATAATAATTTCCTTCTATTCAGTATGATATTACGTTTTCAATCGTGAAACTCGATCGATAATTCCAGTCATGATATCCTTTGGATTTTGAATAACGCTTTTGGTGAGTCACCATCTCCGGCGACCGTGATCACTCGTGAACCCAAGTATGTTGCTTTTGATTTTATTTTCGAACGTTGATTTCGATCCTGGGAGCTGTTGTTCCTAATGATTAAAGTACGATGTAGTTGTATATTAGACCAGGGTGAGTGGGATGTGTAAATGGGATTGGTTGAACTGAGGGCAGTGGATTACGGTTTAGGAGACGCTTATGTATTGTTCCATTTCAGAAAGATGCAAAGTGCATTATATTCTTGTGGGTGGTAAATAGTTGTTATACCGTGGACCATGGCCCACACATGACCATGATCGTCGAATGAAACTATAGAAGAATTAAAATGATAGTTTAGTGTTACTATTATGAAACTAGTGTGTGTGAAAAATGAAACTAAAAAACAGGAGCACATTATTTTCAAATGAAACTAGTGTGCATGGAAAATAAAACTAAAATCCAGAGCCATACAATATCATATATTGTCAAATGACCTGAAGTGCAATTAAAATAATACTTCAATATTACTATAATTAAACTAGTGTGTGTGGAAAATGATACCAAAAAATTGAGCCCAAGCAATAATGTATATTATGAAATGAAACTATAATAGATTTAAAATGATACTTTAGTATAGTATTGCTGTAATGAAGCTAGTGTGGAGGGAAAATGACTCTAAAATACATGACATTAATGTCAAATGAAATTGAAGTAGAACTAAAATGATACATACTTGTAATCTATGATACTACATAGACCATGGACCAGAGTAAAATATGTGGTGGTACACTGTTGAAAGTCCCAACGTGGTGCAATGGGTTTTAGTATATTGTGCATATGATAGTGTAGTGTCTTCTGTTATGAAAGTCCCTATGTGGTGTAAAGGTTGGGGTTACCCTCCAAGAACGATGTTCTTTGTGGGTCCTGAAAGAGAGAGAAATGGCAGAAGAGAGTTGCAGTACTGCGCGTTTGGTGCATATCTTGCGCCTTGCTTTTCCTCTTTTTTTTTGTTTTTTTTTCCCCTTTTTGCGCCAGATTTTGCTTTTCCCTGTTTGTTTTTTCCTCTTTTCTCTTCTCCTTTTTCCCTTCACTTTCGTACATGGCCTACAAAAACCAATGCTAAAATAAAAAGTAATGAGGATGCTCTTTGAAGAATATACCCACAAACATATTTCTATTAAATGCACCAAGTGAGTTTAGGAAATGCACACTGATATTGTTATCCTGCGAAGATGCTCAAAACTAAGAGTAGTGTGGCACAAGAAATAAAATCAGAGTGCACAAGGCTAAATCCATAGGCAAATTAGTTAATAACTTCATAAGTATTGTGGTTACTAATTAACGACGTATAGATTTCTGTGTAAAGATCAGAGAACAAATGCATTAATGTAAATGTATTATATTAATAAAAATAAGGGAAAACTAGAAACAGTTGTTAACAAGAAAACGAGCGGATTTTTTTATTTTATTTACTTCCATGGTGTGTGGTCTGTGTGTTTTTTTTTTTTTTTTTTTTTCTGGAGAGTGAGGTTGCAACAATTTTCGTTAACGGTGTGTAACAATTGGTGAGTAACCGTGATTTTAACTCGAACAAAGCTCCAAACCCAAAAAAGCTCCAAACCCAATGTCCTAGGCATCCTCAAAAGTTGTAGTTTTTTTTAGAAATTTTGCAAATGTAATTAGGAAAAAGATTATGGGAGGGATGAGAGAGAGCGAGAGAAAAAAATAACGAAACAAAGCTGAAAACTAAAAAAATAGTAATAAATAATAAATAATAAATAAATAAACTGAAAATCTTCAATAACGCACATAGCGGTGGAGTTGCGCTTCATGCGACCAGGGTATAAAAATAAGAGAATTTGGTAGAGGTGGAGGTGGCTGCTGATTCTTTGAAGTAGAACATAAGTCTTTATTTTGGTGGGTTCGGAGCCATTTTGTTTTCGGGATGTAATCACAACCCTCGTCGGCTTTGTTGTTGCGGAGCTCCATCAAGATGCAATGCCGTGGATGATGTAAGGCCACCAGAAAGAGTACATAATTTAATTGATCAGTTATTCATTTATAAATTTTAGGGTAAATTTGTCTTTTTAGTTATTTTTCGCCGAAAAATTGGCCGGATGGATCGGAATTGGGAAAAATTGAATTGTTAAAGTACTAAATTGACAATTTTGAAACTCATGGACTGAAATTAACAAGACTCCATTAGTCATAGGACCAACAATGAGAACACACACACACACACACACACACACACGCACACGCACACGCACTAACAGTGTAAGGAAAACAGTGTTAACAACATGCACTAACAGTGTAAGGAAAACACACCACAATGAAATGCAAAAAAACACACCAAAAAATACACAACAGACCCAAAAAATACACCATATAACTCACCATCCCCAATGGTGTACTTTCGAACACTGTATGGTGTGTTTTTTGTGAGGCATACTTAATTTGTGTGAGTTTTTGTGGTGTATTTTCCTAACGCTGATGGTGTATAATCTCTCAACTATTGGTAAGGCACTGCCGCACTTGAACCTTCCTATATATATATATATATATATATATATATATATATATATATATATATATATATATATATATATATATATATATTTGTGTGTGTGTGTGTGTGTGTGTGTGTGTAAAAGTTCCGGTGTGAACTTCTAGTAATATGTGCACGTGTGCACTCCTACTAACCGTGTGATTGTGCTGATTTATGGGTGCAAATTAGAGTGCACCAGCACCCGGTGTACTTCGCCACACTCACCATTTATTTGTGGCACATTGTGCGGGAGGGGGGGGAGGGGGGGGGGGGACACTTTGTAATTTGGCTGTGGTTAGGGGGGTTGGGGGTTGGGGGTTGTGTGTTTCGTTTCCATTGGCGGTACAGTCAGTGTAGCTGTGTGGACGAAAAAAAAATAAAGAAAACGTATTAGGAAGCGGACCTGCTGTCTCCCCCATACGATCACACCGGGGAGGTTGCTGCGGCGTCACTCCGTTATGGCCAGATTTGGTTTTATAAACCTTTTTGTTATGGCCAGATATGTTTTTTGACACGAATATTGAAGTGCTCCATGAATGTGGTGAAACGGAATAAATATGAATGGATTATAAATTTTGGCAACGCGGGTTATTATTTTGTTACAGCATTCTAACCGTCTGTAGTGGCATCAATCAAGTTGGCAAATTCAAGACAAAATGCATTTCCTATTCACTATTTCATGCGTTTTGAAATACATATTGAGCCACCATGAGTGGTAATTTAATTTTGTAGTAGTTGTACGCATAAACAACCACACGTGAGTGGTGATTCTTTCGTTTGATTGTTTGCACGCTGTGCAATTACATTCGCTATCCGCCTGCAATAGTTTTACCATAAAATGGACTGCACCAGTGCAATGCTTATGGTAGAGGCTTTATATACACAACCCCGAGATTTTGCAAATTGTTGAATTATCAAGGTTTGTTAGATGGGTATCTTGCAATTAGAACCGAGACCTACCCGAGTTTGGTGAAAGAGTTCTATCGTCACATGAGTGTGACTAAAGAGGGAGGAAAGTTGGAATTCACCCCAAAGGTGGGAGGTGTGAAAATTTCCTTGACCGAGAAACGGTTGGCTCAGCTCTTGAGTTTGACGACCACCGGGGTCTCACAGTACAGTGGTGATTCTTGGATTGAGACGAGTAGCATGGGCTATCAGAATTATTTGAGCTTTTTGTTAGATAGGACAAGTGGGTTTACCCAAGCCACGAGGCCAGAAAGGAAATGGCTTTCTGCTGAGCAAAAGATTTTGGTAATGCGTGTTTTGGAATGTTTGTTGCCTAAAACCAATAAAAGTAGCCTTTTGAGAAAGTTGGAATGCTTCTTTGCCTTTTGCCTGAAGCATAAAGTGAAGTTCAATCTGCCCTCCTTGATGTTGCAACACATGGACTACTGTAGGGACCATAACCGTAAAAGCCTACCCTATGGTATGGTTTCGAGTTGAATTTTCCTAAGGAAAGGGGTGAAAGTGGATGGCTATGTGCCCAAGCCTATGGGCAAAATGGTTTTGGATGCCGTGAACCTCCGGAGCTGCAATCTGTTTCAGTTGGAAAATGATGAATACATCACCCTGGAGGAAGTAGCAAAGAAACCCCTTGCCAAGAGGAGTTCCTTGGTTGAGCAGCTCGAGATTCCCGTTGGGAAGTTGAATCAGGTAGTGCAGAGTTTAGGGGAGATGAAGAAGAAGAATAAGAGGGAGGAGAAGAAGAAGAAGAGGAAGCTGAGGAAAGTGACCCCGAGAGTGAAGAGAGCATGAGAAGAAAAGAGGTGAGGACGAAGAAAGAGAATGACGCCATGACCCACGAGGAACGTGTGGTGGCCCTCCTCCGACAGCAAAATCGGATGATCGAAGAAGGTTTTTCCTTCATGAAGGCTCAGTTGGTCACCGTGAATCAAAGGCTGGATGTGCTGGAAGCTAGCTCTAGCCAAGGTAGAGCCGAGGAAGCTTCTGACGAGGATACCGAGGATTCGGATGATGATTCCTCCTAGGCTGGAGTTTGAGGTAAGCTCGTTTCTTTCCTTGTTTGTTTTGGTTGCCGGCTTGTTGGTTGTTGCTTGTTTAGTTGTTTGTTTAGTAGGTGCTCTCTTGTTTGCTTTGGTTGTTAGCTTGTTTTTTAAGTGGTTTGTTTAGTTGCTTTGCCTCATTTGAGCTTAGTTTGCTCGTGGTTTAGGACTACTATAGATGGGTGATGGTTGGCCTTAAGTTATGTTAGTGGTGGTGTTGCTTGAGAAGTTTTCTCCGTTACTTTGAAACCTTGCACTACTTTTGATCTTTGGAGCCTTGTTTATTTATACCTTGCGATCTCTTGTCACATCTTTGATTCGAAGCTATCTTTTTGGTAAATCCGTCGTGCCCATGCTTCGAGGACGAAGCTTCTTGTTAGGGGGAGAGGATGTGACACCCCGTAAATCTAAATACTAATTGGGAGTAATTGAAGAATTAATCCAAGCTTTCTTTGGTAATCCATTTCTAAAAATCCTGAAATTTTAATTGTCGAGGGACTAAAATTTGACTAGTCACTTAAGTCAATCAAGTGTACCTTGTGCTTTATGGTTTGTGCCCTTGCCCCTTTGTTTTTCCAACCTTTGTAAGGGTAACAGTGACCTTTCACCCATGAATTGTTGTTCAAGCTATCCCTTGCAAGACATTTCATTCATTCTTCATTCAAGCCTAAGTCCTAATGGCCTGTATGCCTAGTCTTATGTTATGTTTGATGATTGTGATAGATTTAGCGTGTGCACCCATAGTTCTATGGGTGTGACATAACACCTTTCTCGGTTTCTAATAACTTCCGTTTTATGTTCATTTAATGTTTTTTTTTTTTTTTTTGAATGCTACTAGCTCTGAATTCACAACCTTCCTAATGGAAGTCCAACCTAGGTAGCATTGGACCACATAGTCTTGGTATGTTCATTTAATATTTAGCTTGCTTATCTTTAAATTTAAGTTTTAAAAATGTTGGTAAAATTGGGGATGTTACAAGGAGTGTCCACATCTAACGTGTGAACAAGTGCATAATTTCAACCATGAAAATAAATTCCCTGGCACACTCTGTAAAAAATAATCTCCTTCCCTCTCAAAAAATAAATTCCCTCTCTATTATTTTCGTTAACACTTAAGGACACAAAACAAAAACAAATTTCTTCCGCCATTTCCTTTTGCTCAAGACCTCAGACCTCAGACCTCACCGCCGCTCAAACGGCTCACTTAAATAAATTGATCTAATATAATTTAGTGATATAAAAAATCAAGTTCAAATGATATTGCAAGTGTTTTATAAAACTTTAATATTACAAGTCTTTTAGAAATTTCTAATTTAGTAAAAAATATTGTTAATTTTTAATTTTGAGATTATTGGTTCAAATCTTATTTTAAAAAATATTAACTTCGAAAGTATGTGTGTGAATATATATTAATTAACATTAACATTAGTGTATTAAAAAGTTTAAGTGCTTCAATTGGACATTGATGGTTAACTAAAATGTGATCGAGTGGGTCAAATCTTATTTTTTAAAAAAGTTATGAGTATTTTATATAAAAATATTTTGTCTCCTCTCCCAGTGTCACCCAAAAAAAAAAAAAATCCCACACCATGGTAGCTGATAATCCAGAATCCATGGCCAAATTGAAGGAAAAAGTAACAAGAAGCTTGGGCGTTAATGTGCGTGAGTTTCTGTTCCACTTCCTTCTGAGCTCGTAATTCTGAAATACTCACGCACATTAAGCACAAATCGCACGCACATTAAACACAATACTTAGGCACATTAAGTACAAAACTCACGCATATTAACATGACGCACATTAAGTACAAATCTCAGACACATTGAGTACAAATCTCAAGCACATCAAGTATAAACCTCACACACATTAATCCACCGCACATCCGCACGGGAAGCCACAAATGCACTTGATCCCTTCCCTATATATATATATATATATATATATATATATATATATATATATATATATGTATATATATATATATATATACATATATATATATATACATATATATATATATATATATATACATATATATATATATATACATATATATATATATACATATATATATATATATATATATATATATATATATTATTCACAGAAAAGAGAAAAATTTATACACATCACATATATTATGCGCAAAGCTGTGAATAATATAATGTTGATGTACCGTTGCTGTGAATACAAATGTGTATACTTTTGATACCATAGGTCCTACTAAGCTTCTTTGATTTGAAAAGATAGGGACATAGTGTTAGAAAAGTGGAAAAGAATACATAAATTAAAAGTGTTTACAGTTCTGCATTCATATATGAAATTAGCTATTAGACCATTAGTTTATTAATTAATTAATACAAAACTGGAATATAATGTTTTCTTCTAATTAAGTTTTACTAGTCATTGAATGGGGAAATCTTTTGGCCAAGGACTGAAGGTGATGAAATACTTGCTCCTGTTCCAAGGAAGATGACGGGTAGGCGAAAGAAAAAAAAAAAAAAAAAAAAAAAAAAAAAGCTTGAAGAAAATGAACAAAAACAAGCAAAAAATGAGTGAAGAGTTAGAAAGTTGTCTAAAAAATGAAGAATTATGACATGTCAATTATCCAAGGGAAATGGACATAACAAACGATTTTGTCCTACATTGTCAACCCAACAAGCAGAATCTGCTGGTTCTTCTACTGTTAGAGGAAGAGTGATGGTTCTTCTGCTGTTGGAGGAAGAGGAAGACCATCGGCTGCTGTGAGAGGGAGAGTGAGAGGAGGAGGGAGAGGAAGTGGAAGAGGGACAGACTTGTTTCAGGAAAGCTTTGTTAGAATGTCAGGTAAATTAATTGAACATAATGCGGATTTAAATAACTCATGTAGATGGCTCTTAGCAGTTTATGATTAATTGACAATGCTTTCTTCTTTTCTGTAGCTTGCGCAGAGTGAAGCTCAATGGGACCATGAAGGCAAATGAAGATTAATGGAGTCACTTTTTTTTTTTTTTCTTTATTTTTTTTTTGTTTTTTTTTTTTTTTAACTAGCTGGTGTTTATAGCTACTATATATGTATGATTTTGTTTTTTAACTAGCTAATAGATTTTGAATTGGGAGTTTATTTTGTTTTGTTCTTCGCAATATATATATTTTTTACAGTTTATATTAGTAACTTCATTTCATTTTTTTTTTTTAATTTCACTTGGTTTAGTTGTTGACCATCTAAATGGTTTTATGTGGATGAGTAAGCAATATACATTCAAATGGCCCTCGCAAATTATGTTGTGCATCCATATGCACCGTGCATGGTGTATAAGGATACAAAACGATGTCGTTTTGGTTAAAAAATGCGCGTCTTACTTAAAAAAAGAAATCAGGTTCGATTCCCGGCAATAGCATTTTTATATATCCATTAATTCATAACTATATATCCATAAATTCATAACTATATATCCACAGTGAATGAATGAAAGTAAAAATCCACAATGAATGAACTAAATATCCACAATGAATGAACTAAATATCCACAATGATTGAACTAAATATCCACAATGAATGAACTAAAAATCCATAAATTCATAACTATATATCCAGAAATTCATAACTATATATCCATATATTCATTACTATATATTCACAGTGAATGAATGAAGTAAATATCTACAATGAATGAACTAAATATCCACAATGATTGAACTAAATATCCACAATGAATGAACTAAATATCCATAAATTCATAACTATATATCCAGAAATTCATAACTATATATTCACAATAATGCTATTGCCGAGAATCGAACCTGAATTTTTTTTAAGTGGGACGCACGTTTTTAGTCAAAACGACGTCGTTTTGCATCGTATGCACCATGCATGGTGCATTCGGTTTGCACAACATAACTATTGTTCAAAGTGCTGATGGATATATTTATGTGGGAAAATACTAAACAAAAAAAATTAGCATTTCTATAAATTGGGAAAACTAGAAAAATACTAAACAAAAAATTATCCAAAAAACATAAATTCTCCAAAAAAACAAAAGAAAATTGAAACATTGGAATTGAAAATTTGAAAAAGTATAAATTATGAAAATAAAGAGAAGAAAATTATAGTTTTTAATATAATAATTATTGTTTTTTAAATTTTAAATATGTAAATGGTTACATGGACAACATAAGGTAAAGAGAATGCCACATCAGGCGCCATGTCAGCAGGAAGATATGATAACCTGCTAAAAGTTCTGGGTGATTTTTTTTCTTGATTTGTGGCATGATATATACGATATGAATGTTCATGGTGTGGGATGAATAATCAAATATGGTTCATGATGCTAGATGACACTTTAGCCAAGTGTAAATTATTTTATCCTACACCAAATTACACCAAATTGGTAATTGTTATTAACAAGCTCGATCTAACAACATATCTCTCCTTACTTTATCGGTAATCAAAACAGGCTCTTCAATTACTTCTCTAGCTAATTAACAACCCTAAATAAGCCCTAAGGATTTAATTTAACTATCAGCATTAAGAATTAGAAAGACTACCAATTCTAGCCAACAGACTCGCAGCAGCTCAGTCCATTTAAACTAGACTATACATCTCCATAACATAAGATTGAAAATCTCTTTCATAATCAACTATGTTATTTTACGACTAAGGTTTAGAACACTGAAAATTACGGATTTAAGAATTCGAAATGGCAATTTACTGGATTGAAAATTGAACAACGGATCCTTTTTTGTACAATTAATCAAAGAGTATATCAAGATAATAGAAGGCATATAAATAGTGTAGCATAAAAGAAAATCAAAATAGATATCACAATTCTAAAAGAACCAAAACTTCAATTATTCTTGAGTTGGAAATAAACTTAACAACACATCATAATAAAATGTACTGACTGTCCTCTATTGAATAATTCAGGCCTATTTATACTAATTTCAGCACCCTCATCAGCTAAAAATAATCCTAATTTTCCTAACATCCTCAAATTTAATCAATTTCTTCAACCACATAAAACCTAGAAAATAAGTAATATTTATTTTCTAAATCCTACGCACCAAAGAAAATAAGCTCCAGTTGATTTTGCCCGTTTGTGGTAGCAGACTAGCAGTTCGAAGCAGCCGCGTAAGTCGTTCGCCCATGGAGTCATTCATCGCAGCAGACCACGAATGGAGTTCCCATTGCCAATGCCATCGCTACGTTCACAGAAGAAGCTCGGAAGAAGTTTCGCTCGTGTCTACGTACGTAAAAAGCTTATAAGGGAAAAAAAGATAAAAGAAAGGACAAAAATGTTAAACGGGCAAATTATGTTGTGCATCTGCGTGCACACGGATGCAACAGAGTCAACTGCGTCAGGGAAAGAGAGCTGCTCGACATGTGTTGAGGCGAAGCAGAGGGAAGAATGGGAGGTAGGAAGGGAGGTAACGGAGTCAGCTCGAACGGTTGGGGTAAGGTGGAGGGAAACGGTGGAGGAGGAGAGGCGTCGAGGAGGTACTGGGTAGAGTGCCAGAGAGCGGTGGCCGGCCAGTGTTAATGGCGGAGGAGATGAGGCATGGCTTGTTGGGGAAACATAGTCCGGAGGAAATGAAGAGGCGTAGGTGGACAGAGGAGGCGGTCGATTTGAGAGTCGTGCCTAAACTCGAGGGACATTGGTTTGACAACAGAATCTTGCTAAGATATTCAATTCCATCTTGAGCACCCAAACTTGGGACTAAAGATGGCCAAACCACCAAACTCGAGGGACCTTGGCTGGTATTAACTCTTTTCGTATAAGTCAAATGACAATATTACCCTCCATTTTGACGGCTGAGACGGGAGGAAGTAACGTAAGGACGCTAGAACGTAACTTTTCACAACTCGGAGGATGACGGGTGGTAATTACAGAAGTTAGGACCATTGATGGCGATGCCACCAAACTCGAGGGACCATAGGTGGTATTTACTCATTATATATAATTAACATTAGTGTATTAAAAAGTTTAAGTGCTTCAATTGGACACTGATGGTTAACTAAAATGTGATCGAGTGGGTCAAATCTTATTTTTTTAAAAAGTCACGAGTATTTTATATAAAAATATTTGGTCTCCTCTCCCAGTGTCACCAAAAAAAATTTCCACACCCCCCCTACAAAAAATTCAAATTTTCAATAATTATAAAATTTACCGTATTTTTTTACTAAAACCCTATGAAGTCTTTTAAACGGCTGAGATGAATTCACAATTTTAAAATCCTAGTATGTGAACATATGTCCAATCTGAGTTTTTGATATATTGTGATGAGATAGTTCAATTCACGTACAATTAAAACTCCTAATGCACCATTTTCTTTTAAAATCAATTAATGGGGTTAAGTTACTGGTGATTGCAATGAATAATAATTGCCTTCTATTCATTCTGATATTACGGTGGG
>NW_017618022.1:0-24966 GCF_001879475.1 Ipomoea nil | reverse complement strand
TGAAGGCAAATGAAGATTAATGGAGTCACTTTTTTTTTTTTTCTTTTTTTTTTTTTGTTTTTTTTTTTTTTTAACTAGCTGGTGTTTATAGCTACTATATATGTATGATTTTGTTTTTTAACTAGCTAATAGATTTTGAATTGGGAGTTTATTTTGTTTTGTTCTTCGCAATATATATATTTTTTACAGTTTATATTAGTAACTTCATTTCATTTTTTTTTTTTAATTTCACTTGGTTTAGTTGTTGACCATCTAAATGGTTTTATGTGGATGAGTAAGCAATATACATTCAAATGGCCCTCGCAAATTATGTTGTGCATCCGTATGCACCGTGCATGGTGTATAAGGATACAAAAACGATGTCGTTTTGGTTAAAAAATGCGCGTCTTACTTAAAAAAAGAAATCAGGTTCGATTCCCGGCAATAGCATTTTTATATATCCATTAATTCATAACTATATATCCATAAATTCATAACTATATATCCACAGTGAATGAATGAAGTAAAAATCCACAATGAATGAACTAAATATCCACAATGAATGAACTAAATATCCACAATGATTGAACTAAATATCCACAATGAATGAACTAAAAATCCATAAATTCATAACTATATATCCAGAAATTCATAACTATATATCCATATATTCATTACTATATATTCACAGTGAATGAATGAAGTAAATATCTACAATGAATGAACTAAATATCCACAATGATTGAACTAAATATCCACAATGAATGAACTAAATATCCATAAATTCATAACTATATATCCAGAAATTCATAACTATATATCACAATAATGCTATTGCCGAGAATCGAACCTGAATTTTTTTAAGTGGGACGCACGTTTTTAGTCAAAACGACGTCGTTTTGCATCGTATGCACCATGCATGGTGCATTCGGTTGCACAACATAACTATTGTTCAAAGTGCTGATGGATATATTTATGTGGGAAAATACTAAACAAAAAAAATTAGCATTTCTATAAATTGGGAAAACTAGAAAAATACTAAACAAAAAATTATCCAAAAAACATAAATTCTCCAAAAAACAAAAAGAAAATTGAAACATTGGAATTGAAAATTTGAAAAAGTATAAATTATGAAAATAAAGAGAAGAAAATTATAGTTTTTTAATATAATAATTATTGTTTTTTAAATTTTAAATATGTAAATGGTTACATGGACAACATAAGGTAAAGAGAAAATGCCACATCAGGCGCCATGTCAGCAGGAAGATATGATAACCTGCTAAAAGTTCTGGGTGATTTTTTTTCTTGATTTGTGGCATGATATATACGATATGAATGTTCATGGTGTGGGATGAATAATCAAATATGGTTCATGATGCTAGATGACACTTTAGCCAAGTGTAAATTATTTTATCCTACACCAAATTACACCAAATTGGTAATTGTTATTAACAAGCTCGATCTAACAACATATCTCTCCTTACTTTATCGGTAATCAAAACAGGCTCTTCAATTACTTCTCTAGCTAATTAACAACCCTAAATAAGCCCTAAGGATTTAATTAACTATCAGCATTAAGAATTAGAAAGACTACCAATTCTAGCCAACAGACTCGCAAGCTCAGTCCATTTAAACTAGACTATACATCTCCATAACATAAGATTGAAAATCTCTTTCATAATCAACTATGTTATTTTACGACTAAGGTTTAGAACACTGAAACAATTACGGATTTAAGAATTCGAAATGGCAATTTACTGGATTGAAAATTGAACAACGGATCCTTTTTTGTACAATTAATCAAAGCAGTAATATCAAGATAATAGAAGGCATATAAATAGTGTAGCATAAAAGAAAATCAAAATAGATATCACAATTCTAAAAGAACCAAAACTTCAATTATTCTTGAGTTGGAAATAAACTTAACAACACATCATAATAAAATGTACTGACTGTCCTCTATTGAATAATTCAGGCCTATTTATACTAATTTCAGCACCCTCATCAGCTAAAAATAATCCTAATTTTCCTAACATCCTCAAATTTAATCAATTTCCTTCAACCACATAAAACCTAGAAAATAAGTAATATTTATTTTCTAAATCCTACGCACCAAAGAAAATAAGCTCCAGTTGATTTTGGCCCGTTTGTGGTAGCAGACTAGCAGTTCGAAGCAGCCGCGTAAGTCGTTCGCCCATGGAGTCATTCATCGCAGCAGACCACGAATGGAGTTCCCATTGCCAATGCCATCGCTACGTTCACAGAAGAAGCTCGGAAGAAGTTTCGCTCGTGTCTACGTACGTAAAAAGCTTATAAGGGAAAAAAAGATAAAAGAAAGGACAAAAATGTTAAACGGGGCAAATTATGTTGTGCATCTGCGTGCACACGGATGCAACAGAGTCAACTGCGTCAGGGAAAGAGAGCTGCTCGACATGTGTTGAGGCGAAGCAGAGGGAAGAATGGGAGGTAGGAAGGGAGGTAACGGAGTCAGCTCGAACGGTTGGGGTAAGGTGGAGGGAAACGGTGGAGGAGGAGAGGGCGTCGAGGAGGTACTGGGTAGAGTGCCAGAGAGCGGTGGCCGGCCAGTGGTTAATGGCGGAGGAGATGAGGCATGGCTTGTTGGGGGAAACATAGTCGCGGAGGAAATGAAGAGGCGTAGGTGGACAGAGGAGGCGGTCGATTTGAGAGGTCGTGCCTAAACTCGAGGGACATTGGTTTGACAACAGAATCTTGCTAAGATATTCAATTCCATCCTTGAGCACCCAAACTTGGGACTAAAGATGGCCAAACCACCAAACTCGAGGGACCTTGGCTGGTATTAACTCTTTTCGTATAAGTCAAATGACAATATTACCCTCCATTTTGACGGGCTGAGACGGGAGGAAGTAACGTAAGGACGCTAGAACGTAACTTTTCACAACTCGGAGGATGACGGGTGGTAATTACAGAAGTTAGGGACCATTGATGGCGATGCCACCAAACTCGAGGACCATAGGTGGTATTTACTCATATATATTAATTAACATTAGTGTATTAAAAAGTTTAAGTGCTTCAATTGGACACTGATGGTTAACTAAAATGTGATCGAGTGGGTCAAATCTTATTTTTTTAAAAAGTCACGAGTATTTTATATAAAAATATTTGGTCTCCTCTCCCAGTGTCACCAAAAAAAATTTCCCACACCCCCCCTACAAAAAATTCAAATTTTCAATAATTATAAAATTTACTCGTATTTTTTTACTAAAACCCTATGAAGTCTTTTAAACGGCTGAGATGAATTCACAATTTTAAAATCCTAGTATGTGAACATATGTTCCAATCTGAGTTTTTGATATATTGTGATGAGATAGTTCAATTCACGTACAATTAAAACTCCTAATGCACCATTTTCTTTTAAAATCAATTAATGGGGTTAAGTTACTGGTGATTGCAATGAATAATAATTGCCTTCTATTCATCCTGATATTACGGTGGGCTTAACATCCCACTCATCCTGGGGGTTATTGTTCCTAACGATTAAAGTAGCGGTGTAGTTGTACGTTAGACCAGGATGAGTGGGATGATTAAATGGGATTGGGTGAACTGAAGATCGTGGGGTACGGTTTAGAAGACACTTATCTATTGTTTCGTTTCAGAAAGATGCAAAGTGCATTATATATGGTGGGTGTCGAATCCAACAAATAATAATTTACTGAGTAAGGTCGTATCCACAGAGATTGGTTCGATTTAATTTTATTCCAAAATTTAAATAAAGAATGGAATGATAATTCGAGTTCAACAAGCATTAATAAAATGACAAAGAATATTAAGTAAAAATGAATCACAGGAAAACTAGTATCCAACCCAAGACATAATGTCAGAATTGATACAAAGAAGTGATCATTGAAATAAAGTGTAAAGGCTAATGTGTCATCTAGCACCATGAACCATAATCGATTATTCATCCCGAACTTTCACATCATATATATTGTTGGTCCCGGTAGGTTCGAAAGGAGAGTCTAGAAGGGGGTGGGGGGGGTGAATAGACTCAACTCGATGTTCACAGAAATAACTCCTTTCAGGGTTATTACGCAGCGGATATGCTAGACGAGTTTTATATTGCTTTGCACAGTTTGTTGCTTTATGAAACTTTCGGTTCAGATTGTATGATATGCAATGCACGAAAGTAAAGCAAGGAAAAAATAAAGAGAGAGAGATGAGAGATTTTTATAGTGGTTTGGCCAACTGTGCCTACTCCACTTTTCTTTCACAACTTGTGAAAGGTTTGCACTATCACTCCTAGTACAAATAACACCAAGCTAGCTTCCTTGATCACTAAGCCGGACAGCTAATTGAAGGTTTTTCAACTCCTAGAGTTTACTCCGCCTCTATCAACATCTTCTTTAGAGCTGAGGGTTGGAAGAAAATATCTGCGAGGTTCTCCAACGGGTTGAAGTCTTGACTAACTAGTTGAATGATGGATGATCAACGTATATAAGTTGCAAGACTTCTTCAGGGTTGTGAGGATGAAATCTGATAATTCTTATTGTAAACGTCACACCTTGAAACACTAGTTTTCAAAAGCTTAAGAGAGTGAACTTGTATAAGGAGCTTTTGAATATGTATGATCAGTTGAGATAAAAACCAGCAACTTCAATCATGGAGAAGATGGGTATTTATAAGAGAGAAAATATCCATCCGTTGGAGGGGATGATATTTCAAACTTATGAACCAGTGGGTAATAACCGGAGAGCCTAGTACATTTAATGCTTCATTAAATGCAGTTGTGCCATATAGTCGTTGGAGGCAAGAACTTCTGCAAGTTTTGTCTTCTAGCTCTGAAAAGAGGTACAATGACATTTAATGCACCTTGATTAGTGTGCTCTTCATTCTTAGGATAACTTATTCCTAGGATGATCCATCAGCTGAGACACAACATTCTTCTTGAGTTGAGAGAAGATGGATTGTCTTGGCAGTCTGGTCGTTAGAAATAATGTCTCTGGACGAAAGATTACTTTCGGTTTCTGTTCACGGCGGTAAAGGATCATCTATCCATTCGTGGTCTGTCCAAGATGTAGCTTTGCTTCAATCATCCGCTCTTCTTTCGTTCAAAGAAACCTAACTAAAAGATCATAACTCGATTTTGTGTGTTTAACTACCTTAACAAGAATTACACAGTGAGTTATGGTACCTTTCGTCTAGAACGAAGGTAGCAACAGATATGACAAAAAGTTAGGGGTCTACAATCTAAGTTACATTGGTATCATCAAAATCCTAATACATATATTCCTAACATATATCAAGCCACAAACCAAAAAGAAAAATTCATCTAGAACTTTTAGAAGGTTTCCCTATCTTCCTGTTGACATGGCGCCAGTTTCCCCCCAAATCGTATATGAAACCACGCTCAACCAAAGACTTAGCATTCAAACGAGGATGACCCAGGCGTGGAAAATCCATGTGAAGTTGATTTAGTGGGTATGTTTCTAGGCTGAAGGTGACGGAAGGCTGAAGGTGACGGAAGGCTGAAGGTGACGGCAGGTTGAAAGTGACGAAGCGCGCTAGCTGCGTTAACATGTATGTTTCTATACTTTTCTGTTATATAATATTTCTATATCTTTGTGTGAATAATATATATATATATATATATATATATATATATATATATATATGTGTGTGTGTGTGTGTGTGTGTGTGTATGTGTGTGTGTGTGTGTGTGTGTGTGAGTGTGTGTGTGTGTGCGCGTGTGTGTACTGTTGTTGCGCATAATATATATGATGCGTACATTCTTTTTCTTTTCTTTGCATTATATATATATATATATATATATATATATATATATATATATATATATATATATATATATTATTCACAGAAAAGGGAAAAATTTATACACATCACATATATTATGCGCAAAGCTGTGAATAATATAATGTTGATGTACAGTTACTGTGAATACAAATGTGTATGCTTTTGATACAATAGGTCCTACTAAGCTTCTTTGATTTGAAAAGATAGGGACAAAGTGTTAGAAAAGTGGAAAAGAATACGTGTTTACTGCATTCATATATGAAATTAGCTATTAGACCATTAGTTTATTAATTAATTAATACAAAACTGGAATATAATGTTTTCTTCTAATTAAGTTTTACTAGTCATTGGATGGGGAAATCTTTTGGCCAAGGACTGAAGGTGATGAAATACTTGCTCCTATTCCAACGAAGATGACTGGTAGGCCAAAGAAAAAAAAAAGAAAGCTTGAAGAAAATGAAAAAAAAAAAAAACAAGCAAAAAATGAGTGAAGAGTTAGAAAGTTGTCTAAAAAAGGAAGAATTATGACATGTCAATTATGCAAGGGAAATGGACATAACAAACGATTTTGTCCTACATTGTCAACCCAACAAGCAGAATCTGCTGGTTCTTCTACTGTTAGAGGAAGAGTGATGGTTCTTCTGCTGTTGGAGGAAGAGGAAGACCATTGGCTGCTGTGAGAGGGAGAGTGAGAGGAGGAGGGAGAGGAAGTGGAAGAGGGACAGACTTGTTTCAGGAAAGCTTTGTTAGAATGTCAGATAAAATTAATTGAACATAATGCGGATTTAAATAACTCATATAGATGGCTCTTAGCAGTTTATGATTTATTGACAATGCTTTCTTCTTTTCTGTAGCTTGCGCAGAGTCAAGCTCAATGGGACCATGAAGGCAAATGAAGATTGATGGAGTCACTTTTTTTTTTTCTCTTTATTTTTATTTTTGTTTTTGTTTTTTGTTAACTAGCTGGTGTTTATAGCTACTATATCTATATGATTTTGTTTTTTAACTAGCTAGTAGATTATGAATTGGGAGTTTATTTTGTTTTGTTCTTCGCAATATATATATTTTACAGTTTATATTAGTAACTTCATTTCATTTTTTTTTTAATTTCACTTGGTTTAGTTGTTGACCATCTAAATGGTTTTATGTGGATGAATAAGCAATATATATTCAAAGGGCCCTCGCAAATTATGTTGTGCATCCGTATACACCATGCATGGTGCATACGGATGCAAAAATGACGTCGTTTTGGTTAAAAAAACGCGCGTCCCACTTAAAAAAGAAATCAGGTTCGATTCCCGGCAATAGCATTTTTATATATCCATAAATTCATAACTATATATCCATAAATTCATAACTATATATCCACAGTTAATGAATGAAGTAAAAATCTACAACGAATGAACTAAATATCCACAATGAATGAACTAAATATCCACAATGATTGAACTAAATATCCACAATGAATGAACTAAATATCCAGAAATTCATAACTATATATCCAGAAATTCATAACTATATATCCATAAATTCATTACTATATATTCACAGTGAATAAATGAAGTAAATATCTACAATGAATGAACTAAATATCCACAATGATTGAACTAAATATCCACAATGAATGAACTAAATATCCAGAAATTCATAACTATATATCCAGAAATTCATAACTATATATCTAGAAATTCATAACTACATATCCACAATAATGCTATTGCCGAGAATCGAACCTGAATTTTTTTTTTTTTAAGTGGGACGCGCGTTTTTAGTAAACACGACGTTGTTTTGCATCGTATGCACCATGCATGGTGCATTCGGTTTCACAACATAACTATTGTTCAAAGTGCTGATGGATATATTTATGTGGGAAAATACTAAACAAAAAAAATTAGCATTTCTATAAATTAGGAAAACTAGAATAATACTAAACAAAAAATTAGCCAAAAAATATGAATTCTCGAAAAAACAAAAGAAAGTTGAAACATTGGGATTGAAAATTTGAAAAAGTATAAATTATGAAAATAAAGAGAAGAAAATTATAGTTTTTTTAATATAATAATTTTTGTTTTTTAAATTTTAAATATGTAAATGCTTACATGGACAACATAAGGTAAAGAGAAATGCCACATCAGGCCATGTCAACAGGAAGATATGATAACCTGCTAAAAGTTCTAGGTGATTCTTTTTTCTTGATTTGTGGCTTGATATATACGATATGAAAGTTCATGGTGCGGGATGAATAATCAAATATGGTTCATGGTGCTAGATGACACTTTAGCCAAGTGTAAATTCTTTTATCCTACACCAAATTGGTTATTGTTATTAACAAGCGCGATCTAACAACATATCTCTCCTTACTTTATCGGTAATCAAAACAGGCTCTTCAATTACTTCTCTAGATAATTAACAACCCTAAATAAGCCCTTAGGATTTAATTAACTATCAGCATTAAGAATTAGAAAGACTACCAATTTTAGCCGACAGACTCGCAAGCTCAGTCCATTTAAACTAGACTATACATCTCCATAACATAAGATTGAAAATCTCTTTTATAATCAACTATGTTATTTTACGACTAAGGTTTAGAACACTTAAACAATTACAGATTTAAGAATTCGAAATGGCAATTTACTGGATTGATAATTGAACAACAGATCCTTTTTGTACAATTAATCAAAGCAGTAATATCAAGATAATAGAAGGCATATAAATAGTGTAGCATAAAAGAAAATCAAATTAGATCTCACAATTCTAACAGAACTAAAACTTCAATTATTATTGAGTTGGAAAATAAACTTAACAACACATCATAATAAAATGTACTGACTGTCCTCTATTGAATAATTCAGGCCTATTTATACTAATTTCAGCACCCTAATCAGCTAAAAATAATCCTAATTTCCCTAACATCCTCAAATTGAATCAATTTCTTCAACCACATAAAACCTAGAAAATAAATAATATTTATTTTCTAAATACTACGCACCAAAGAAAATAAGCTCCAGTTGATTTCGTCCGTTTGTGGTAGCAGACTAGCAGTTCGAAGCAGTCGCAGAAGTTGTTCGCCCATGGAGTCATTCATCGCAGCAGACCGCGAACGGAGTTCCCATTGCCGATGTCGTCGCTGCGTTCACAGAAGACGCTCGGAGGAAGTTTCGCTGGTGTCTACGTTCGTAAAAAGCTTATAAGGGAAAAAAAGATAAAGAAAGGACAAATATATTAAACGGGGCAATTTATGTTGTCCATCTGTGTGCACCCGGATGCAAAAAACGGCATCGTTTTACTTAAATAAAAAAAAAATCATTTTTGATTGCCTTTAGTTACGTAAACATATGTTCATAATTTTATAATTTCATATTCTATATTTATAGTTATGAAATTATAGATGTGTAGTTATGCAATTCTGGATTTGTAGTTATGAAGTTATGGATGTCTAATTATGCATGCAATTCTGAATGTATAGTTATGAAGTTATAATTTCAAATGTATAGTTATGAAGTTATGGATGTGTAGTTATGCAATTTTGAATGTATAGTTATGAAGTTATGGATGTGTAGTTATGCATGCAATTTTGAATGTATAGTTATGAAGTTATGGATGTGTAGTTATGCAATTCTGAATTTATAGTTATAAAGTTATGGATTTGTAGTTATGCAAATCTGGATTTATAGTTATGAAGTTATGGATGTGTAGTTATGCAATTCTGATTTTTTTTTTTTAAAGGTCGGACGTCAAAACGACGTCGTTTTTACAACCGTGTGCACCATGCAAGGTGCACACGGTTGCATCATGCATGTGTAGTTTGGGCTGCTGAAATTATAAAAAAAAAAAAAAAAAAAAAAAAAAAAAAAAAAGAATTAACCTACTTCAATTCCACCTTGCCCAACTCTTATTAATTAACAAATGTATTCCCCATGGCCCAAAAATGACATTTAAGCTTAAATTATTCAAATAACTATTATATTAATACAAAATATAAAATAAAGTTTAAAATAAATATAATATTAAATAAATAAAAGTAATTTATTATAATAAACTATCTAAATTAAATATATTAATCGTACTTATCAATATACTTGTGGGTAGCCTGGTTTTTTAGCAATTATATCATGGACCATGGTCCACAAAGCTTTGTAGACCATGATGCAAAAACGGCGCCGTTTCTTTAAGTAAAGAAATGGCAGCCGTTATAGCTTAACGGAGCGCGTATTTTTGGTGTGTTAATTACAAAATGAAACTACAGTGTATCTAAACTGAAACTGTCTCACATATTGTTTTTATATTATCAAATGAAACTGCAATTGAATTGAAACGAAACTATAGTAGTGTTGAAATGAAACTACAGTGTATACAAAATGAAACTGAATAATAATTTCACATATTTGAGTGTATATTATCCAACGAACCTGTAGTTATATCAAAACATTACTGTAGTTGTGTTGTAATAAAACTATAGTGTATATAAAATGAAACTATAGGTATTATCCTACCGCCGCCGCGTCCAAGCTTCGACGCCGTCGCTGTGTCCAACCTCTGCCGCCATCGCCGCCTCCATCCTCTGTCGTCGTCGGTCCAACCGCCACCGCCGTGAAGAACTGAGGTTTAGCTTTTAAGGTTAGCTTTTCTATTGTAATGTAATAAGCTATCAAATTCATCCAAAAGTTATCTGATTGTATCAATGTGTGTGTTTATGCTAAACAATTTTGGATTTAAGCTAGGGTTGGGGAATTAGGGTTTGAATTTGTGCAAAATTTCTGTGAAATTTCGCTATTTAATGTTCATATCTTGAGTTCTAAGCACCCTGCAATAATAAAAATTTAGTCATTTTGTATAAGGAACTCAAAAAATAATATCAGTTAGTTATTTCCTTATATAATAAACAACATTAAAGGTTTCTCTCCATTAACTTTATGTACCTATTGGATGTCATCACTAGTAGTTGTAGTTGTAACTAATGGTGGATCTCCATTCTCTATTCGGATCGACCTACTTTCAAATATATGCATGCGCTTCTTAAGGTCACGGTTTTCTTCATCCTTCTCATGGAGTTTAGCCTCTAGCTCTTTGATGTAAATAGATTTTGTGTCATTTAAGTTTTTTCGCTTCACTCCACCCCCATAACCATATACATGACCATGACGTTGTTGTCCAAAATGTTTTTCAACAATTTCAAGGTTTGAAAGTGATGGGTTAGACCTAATAATCTTCACAATTTCATTCTATAAAAAGATTACAAGTAAACAAGATTAATGCAGAAGTATATCAAGATAAAAAGATTAATGCAGAAAGGCTAAATAATGACACTTAGCTTACATATTTTTCTTCTTCTTTTGTCCCATTTAATTTTTCAATTTTGCTTCTAGTCTTTAAGAAAATTACTCCCAAGTCAGGCGGTTGTGAATCTTTACCTCCCAATAAGTTGAGAAAAACAAATGTCATTCTAGGTAAAAAAGAAAAAAAAATTCATATATAACTAGCAGAACTGTTTTTTTTAGTACATTTTCAATATGATTTCTCTATGTGGGTTACTCCCTGTGCGATAGGCATTCCCATATCTGATGTTGACCTATTCTTAGTGTTTTGCTAACTGATTTTCTGCATAACTTTCAAATGTAAGTGATTATTTAAATAAAAAATATTTTTTTATAATATATAAAACCGTCATTACCATATCAGATCAACATACTTGAAACTTTTCTGTCATAAATTTGTTAGTGACAAACCACTTCCAATCTTCAACATCTACTCCAGGTGGAACACTTTTTAAAGCCTCGGTCTTACTTGATGCAAGGTCTCAGAAATTTTATATTCAAAAGTGACCTCCAATTTGTCCACAAAGTATAGATATGCTCTAGGGTATCATCACGATATAACTCAATATTTGGATTATCAAAATATTTGAAATCTTGTAAATTTCAGTGTAATGTGAAATTCAGCATTCTTTGACTAACTATATGATTGAAGAGGGAAATTCACTTATCTATTATTGATTGCAAGATTTTCATTACTAAAGAACCTTATTTTATCATCGTAGCTGCAAATTAAGCTTTTATTTGAATCTCTTGCTTCTATCTCGGGTCTCTCAAGTTGCATGTAGACATGCGTATTTAGTCTTTCGTTTCAGATGTAGTTTGATTTGCTGGTGTCGGAGATCAGCCAAGGAGATGAACGGAAAAAGCAGAGAGGAATTGAGATAAGAGAATGATGAGAATGGTTTTCATTCATTCTGTTAGACGAATACAAGAAGAGCATATATACAAAGAAAGGGCGGCAAAAGCCGTTGGAACTGCCAAGATGATCAAAGACCAGAAGGCCCTCGACTAATTCACATTATCCCCTTCTACATCATGCTCTAATAGCTGGTCTTTTGGTTCTGATCATTGCGGCCCTAAGTCACATCTCTATTGTGTCTAAGGTCGATAGCTCAGCTAGTTATGTTGATGTAGGTGGTGAAAATCCGACTACAACAGCAGAGAGGTTTAAGCCCTGAGCTCCTGAAGTACAAGGGGCCTATACAGTATACACTGTGCCCGAATGATTGTTCGTGAAAACGGGATTCGTGGTCTGTGGGCAGGGGCTGCCCCAACAGTTATGCGAAATGGGACGAACCAGGCGGCAATGTTCACAGCCAAGAATGCATTTGATAATGGGAATGTCCTTCAGCCATGGCAGTCTATGATTTCGGGTTTCCTTGCAGGGACAGCTGGTCCTATATGCACTGGACCTTTCGACGTTGTGAAAACGAGGCTGATGGCTCAAAGCCGATCAGGGGGTGATTTGAAGTACAGAGGACTGTTTCATGCCATCTCAACTATATACACCGTACCGAAGAAGGTATACGTGCTTTGTGGAAGGGGTTACTTCCCCGGCTTATGAGGATCCTGCCTGGACAGGCCATTGTGTGGGCTGTTTCTGACCAAGTGATTGGTTTGTATGAGAGAAGACATATACAAAACGCTGCGCTATAGCCTATAGGTAGCTCGACAATTACTCCACATTTCTCCTCTTTTTCTTGTGGATTGTAGTTCCATTCTTTGGCAAAAGCGTGCTAGCTGTTTTGGCCACTTTAGATTCCCTTAAATTAGTGGTAATGTCGAGTGAGGGACAGTTCTCTTGTCCCTGGCAAAATGGTATTTGAACACAATAAGATTAGAATAAAATATTCTAACAATATGAACTCCTTATCTTACAAGCACATGTTGATATTTGATAGTGATAATTTTTTCCCTACATGTTTTATGTGTTGTGAAATGTGTGTCGTAGGTTATCATGTGTAACTATTGAACAAAATATTAATATTTATTATATTTCTATAAAATACTTTGTAAACAAATATATATAACATACAGGGCCGGCCCAGAGGGGCGGGCAACATGGGAACCCGCCCAGGGCCCAATGTTGAAAGGGCTCCCCTAACTTGGATTTTTATTTTTTTTGATAATGTTAAGAGAAAAAAAAAATTTTATTGCATGAGCATATATTTGAACCCACAACTTCAAAATTACTATTTAACATTAAATTCACTTAACCATTACAATCATTTAATATAATAATTCAATTAATAGATACTTCATATATATAAGAGAATACTAATTTTTTCAATGCGCAATGCGTAAAACTAATGCCCAACATTAGTATTCAATGTTAAAATCATAGTTATAATTTTTTTAAAAATAAAATTTTATAAATTTTTAAAAAATTCACAAAGTTTATAGTTGTAGAATTCATATTATATATTTAAAAGTATATTAATAATTATGGTATGATTAATAATTTATTTTTACATATTCTTACATAATATCTACATATATTATTATAATTAAAGAAGGTAAGAAAATATATGGTGCATGCAAGTGCATTGTAAGAGTAATGGAAATAGATAATTGAAGTTATAACGGTAGGGGCATTGTTGTCCAAAAAATAATATAGTACAACATTTATAGCTTAATGTATCAAAAAAAGATAACAGAAAAACAGACATAAATGAAGGGTACCAACCTTCATTGACACTTAATATGTTTTTATTATTTTATTATTAGATTAAATTAATTTATAATTAAACTTCATGTAGGGGCCCAAAGTTTGAATGATCACTACTCCAGGATTAGTCCAACTATTTTTTTTTTTAATAAAGTCTTAAAAAAAATTATATGTAAATAAAAATTCAAAGTTATCCTTGAATTGTTTTCAATTAACACAATCTTTTGAACTATATATATATATATATATATATATATATATATATAAACACTTTAACTTTATATATTAAGGGCCCTTCTTTTTTACTTTGCCCCGGGCCTATAAAATGATAGGACCGGCCCCGATAACATATTTTGTAATATAACTTAGATATTTAATTACAAGATAATGTCTCTTCAAAAAAATGTTTTTATAATTGTTGTCTAAATCCATCTTTCTAAATCTATAAAATGATCTAAATATTTATAATTAACTCCAAAAAACTTGGACAGCATTCCTTTGATAGGAAATTTTATATCATACATTATTTAATTAGTTGTACTATTAAGTTATTCAACGTCATAGAGAGATTACATAGTATGTACCCAAAAAAAAAAAAAAATACAAAGAGATTTTATAGCATCGATCTACTTTTTGATTATCTATTAGTGGTTTACTTCATTACGAAATTTAGATTGTATTATTTGTGCTCATTTTTTATTCCTTTTTTTGTTTGAATTGATGCGTCTCTTAAAGGTTTTTGTTTCTTTTTTTATTGTTGATTATACACATGTATGTATATACGTATGTAGTAATATAATAAATTAATATACAGAGGAAAAAATTTATGTTAGTATCAATTAATTAATGTGTATTTGTATATTGTATTAAAGTATAACACATGCATATACATACAAGAGAAAGCTTACTATTCTAGTCAAATGAGTTAAATTACAGTTGACAATGAGTGTTCGTTACCATAGTTTATAGTTTTTATAACCATATCCGTCGTCGCATAGACAATTATATACTTTTAGTTCACATTTTAATTGTTAATGTTATTGGTTGCTCTAAATTTGCCAGCATGAGTTGGTTTTAAATTAGAGGTCAACTTTCGAAATCTAAGCGAATTACAATATTACTTGAATTTAATAACATGCATAAGACAGATTAACTGTTGCATAAATCCATCTATCTAAATCTTGAAAATGATCTAATTATTTATATTTTCACTTAAAAAAAAAATTTAAACACCATTCATATTCCCCGAGTGAAAACCCCATTTAGAACCATCAATATCACAACTCACCATAGTAATCTACCTTCAAATTAGAAGATGATCTCATGATCTACTCAAAAAAGCCTAGTTCCCGAAGAACTTAAAACACGCGGTAGAGCTTCACAAATCAATAGTCCTTTCAACAATTGAAATGAAGAAAGTTAAGTCAATAGATCTTATAATAGTAAGATGAACCAGTAAAGTTTACTATCTGTTAGAAGATGTGAATTTTCGACAAACCCAACTAAAAAACTTTAATTTGATAAAGAAAGTGGTCGGTAGAGCTTAAGGTTTGAAAGAAAACAGGTTCCAAAAGATGTATTTATTAAAGCTAAGGTCTACCAGAGGTGCCATATGATGAAGACAAGATGTATTCATAAACCCTAAACCAACACTTCAATTTGAATATCACCTTATTATCCCAAAATAAAAAAATAAAAATGGTAAACCTTACAATTTGACAGCTTTTGATGAAGACAAGTAGTATAACATACAGTAAAATAAAAGTAGAAGAAATATGTTTGTATCCAAATTTCCCGACAGAGTGCTGTTTATGCTAATCTTGAATGTTAATGAATTGGGAGTGGGGAAACCTAGCTTATTATCTGCATAAATTGTATAATCCCTTCTGCCTCTACCCCACCCAATATATGTCACTGAGAGACCAAATGACAACAAAAAACTTGCAAAGCAGATAAAGTGTAACATCAAATTTTTTTCAACCTACCTAACTTTCTTCCTATACATACTCTACCTATAAATATTTGTGAGGTGACCATTATTCTTGTATTTCTAAGCCATACAAATTATTAAAAGCAATCCATTCTTTTAGGATACAAACAATCCTATAAATACCCTATAACACAATGCCAATGGCCATTGCATCTCTGCAGATAGAGACACATTTTTCCATTTCCTCTTACTTTTCCTTTTTATTGCAGCAAATGACAATAAAAAGGAAATGGAGTTTTCTTTTCTGCAGCTCACCATCTCCATAATTGCCTTAGCCGCCATTGCGCAAACATCTTTCGTACAATCCGCCTGTGACTCTGATTGCGTTAAAGGGTTTGTTGCTGCACATAACGCGGCCCGACAAACTGTTGGATCTCCACCTGTTAACTGGAACTCCACCTTAGCAGACATCGCCGAATCCTATGCCGCCAAGAGGTCTGCTGACTGTGTGCCGCAGAACTCTAACGGGCTGTATGGGGAAAACATTGCGGTGGCCTCTGCCGAATTGTCTCCGGCGGATTCCATGAAGTTGTGGATGGGTGAGAAGAAGGACTATGACCACGCATCGAATTCTTGCACCAGCGGCAACAATTGCCGCTCTTATACGCAGGTGGTTTGGGGCGGCAGCACGAGTATTGGCTGTGCTAGGGTTACGTGCAAAACTGATTGGATGTTTGTCATCTGCTACTATAACCCTCCGGGCAACTATATGGGCGAAAAACCATATTAAACACAATTTTTTTTTTTATGATTAGTATGATCTTGTGAAATGCAGACAGTGCATTAAAAAAATATATATATATAAATATTTAGAAACTACAATATTATCACTAATGTATTATCATGAAACAAATATTGTTTCATGCACGGATGCTGAATCAATTCAATTTTGAACTTTTTCTTTTACATTTGGCTAGCTATTCTTCGAATTATTTTTTTTCTGGGTTCGTGCATAATACTTGGTATCCCACTAATTGTGAGTTCATTCTTGTAGAGTTCTCTTATTGCAGAACACTCTTTAATATGCTCCACTCAATTAATTAACTACATAATTTATGGATGGGAAAATTGTAAAAAAATGTCCCTCTATAATATGCCAATTATCAATGTCACCCATGAATTATGAGTGCTGTAAATGTTGCCCCTCAATTATCAAAATGGTGCACATATAGCCCCTCCCGTAACGGACCTGCGGTTCCCCACCGTTGTCCATCGCTAGTACTTCGAATTGAGGTATGGAAAAAACAACTAAATTACATATTTACTCCGACTTAACGGTGCCGTACACTAACGGAGAACCACATGTACGTTACGGGAGGGGCTATATGTGCACCGTTTTGACAATTGAGGGGCAACATTTACACCACTCATAATTCAGGGGTGACATTGATAATTGACATATTATAGAGATGTATTTTTTACACTTTTCCCTTTATGGATTTTAAGATTCAGTAAAACTTTTGCCTAGAAATTTGATGTCTCTTTATAGAAGAAACACTAATTGTGGCCTGGTCACATTCAAAACTTCAAAGTAGGTCTTCCAGTCATATCTTGTCAAGTCACCTAAGCACAATTAATATAATCAAAATAAATGAGTATTTACGACACTTTATCACACATGTATGTTGTTGAATTGATTAACAATAAGATTTGATACAAACATTATTACAAATTGAACCAAAAAAATCTAACATTATGAAACTAACATTGGGAATCTTATTGAACCAGTGTTCTCCTTTACCGGCTTGATATATTCATTTTTGGTAGGAGACACCAGAAGCACACAGACCCTAGAGGTGCAATTGTTATACCATGGACCAGGGTTCACATTGTATTGTGGATTCTGTTCCAGTATTATATTAGACCCAATCGTTATATCTGCACTATTGTGCGCCCTGGTGCACGATATAATTTGCTTATTAGACATGCGTTGAATCTCCCCGGAAAAATTAGACTTTGGCTTCACCGGGAATAGCTTGAATTAGGGTCGTCTTGGTCTTATTAAGAAATGATTTGACCCCGCTAAAACTGGCCTAGGACCAAACTCAAGAAATAAAATGTTTTAATTTTTCGCTTCTTCCAACACTAGATATATAGATTAAAAATATGCTAAATGGCTTTGATACAATATAAAAAAATTGATTTTAAAATATTGTTAGCACAAAAAAACTAATGATGCTAACATAACTACAACGGCTAATTATTGTGTGCACCATAGTCCACGCAATGCTGTGTGAACCATAAAAATACATTTTAAATATAATAAAAGTACATTATTCGTATACTGAATGTATATTATACAAAATAGTGTATTTTTAGTACTCAAATAATACTTTTCTCTGAATACAATGTACATTTTCAATATATTAAAAGTACATTATTTGTGTACTGTATGTACATTATTTAATTGTATAGTCCACATAGCCGTGTGGAACATGGTCCACACAATAAAGATTGAATTACAACTATGTGGATTTTGATTTCATTAATAATTTTACATATTAATAGCAAACCCTATAAAAATAAACAACAAACCCCGAAATTAAAAGTCTTATGTAAATTTTTTAATTTATCAATCTAACATATTTTAATGACTAAAAATAAAATAAATTTTATAATATTTATAAGTTATCAATTTTCATAATGTATCAATAAATTAATTAATTAAACACAATTTAGTAATATAAAAAATCAAGTTCAAACGATATTACAAGCGTTTTATAAATTTTTTATATTACAAGTCTTTTATACATTTTTTATTTTGTAGAAAATGTTATTAATTTTTAATTGTGAGATTAATGGTTCAAATCTTGTTTCAAAAAAAAAATACTATCTTTCGAAATGTGTGCGTCTCATATATTAACATTTTGTATTAACAAGTTGAAGTGCTTCAATTGGACATTGATGGTTAACTAAAATGAGATCGAGTGGGTCAAATCTTATCTTTTTTAAAAAAAAAAAGTTTATGATTATTTTATATAAAAATAAATAAATAAAAATATCTGGTTTCCTCTCCTAGTGTCACCAAAGAATTTTCCCACACATCCCCTATAAAAAAAAAATTAAAATTTTCAATAATTAAAAAATTTACTCATATTATTTTTAAATGCTACTGACTCTATTACAGTATACTATCTGTTTAAACACACTACAGTGCCAACAACACCTCCTCTAAGGCTCGATCTCACAACCTCCCACATAGGAAAGGTCACTACATGTCATCAGAGCACAAGGTGTTTGGCAATTTACCCATATTTTTTACTATAACCCTATGAACTCTTATAAACGGCTAAGATGAATTCACATTTTTTAGATCCTGGAATGTGAACCTATGTACCAATCTTAATTTTTGATAGATTGGGATTAGATAGTTCAATTCATGTACAATTAAAACCCTTAATGCACATTTTTCTTTAAAAACAATTAATGGGGTTAAGTTGGTGATTGCAATGAATAATAATTTCCTTCTATTCAGTATGATATTACGTTTTCAATCGTGAAACTCGATCGATAATTCCAGTCATGATATCCTTTGGATTTTGAATAACGCTTTTGGTGAGTCACCATCTCCGGCGACCGTGATCACTCGTGAACCCAAGTATGTTGCTTTTGATTTTATTTTCGAACGCTGATTTCGATCCTGGGAGCTGTTGTTCCTAATGATTAAAGTACGATGTAGTTGTATATTAGACCAGGGTGAGTGGGATGTGTAAATGGGATTGGTTGAACTGAGGGCAGTGGATTACGGTTTAGGAGACGCTTATCTATTGTTCCATTTCAGAAAGATGCAAAGTGCATTATATTCTTGTGGGTGGTAATTAGTTGTTATACCGTGGACCATGGCCCACACATGACCATGATCCTCGAATGAAACTATAGAAGAATTAAAATGATAGTTTAGTGTTACTATTATGAAACTAGTGTGTGTGAAAAATGAAACTAAAAAACAGGAGCACATTATTTTCAAATGAAACTAGTGTGCATGGAAAATAAAACTAAAATCCAGAGCCATACAATATCATATATTGTCAAATGACCTGAAGTGCAATTAAAATAATACTTCAATATTACTATAATTAAACTAGTGTGTGTGGAAAATGATACCAAAAAATTGAGCTCAAGCAATAATGTATATTATGAAATGAAACTATAATAGATTTAAAATGATACTTTAGTATAGTATTGCTGTAATGAAGCTAGTGTGGAGGGAAAATGACTCTAAAATACATGGCATTAATGTCAAATGAAATTGAAGTAGAACTAAAATGATACATACTTGTAATCTATGATACTACATAGACCATGGACCAGAGTAAAATATGTGGTGGTACACTGTTGAAAGTCCCAACGTGGTGCAATGGGTTTTAGTATATTGTGCATATGATAGTGTAGTGTCTTCTGTTATGAAAGTCCCTATGTGGTGTAAAGGTTGGGGTTACCCTCCAAGAACGATGTTCTTTGTGGGTCCTGAAAGAGAGAGAAATGGCAGAAGAGAGTTGCAGTACTGCGCGTTTGGTGCATATCTTGCGCCTTGCTTTTCCTCTTTTTTTTTGTTTTTTTTTTCCCCTTTTTGCGCCAGATTTTGCTTTTCCCTGTTTGTTTTTTCCTCTTTTCTCTTCTCCTTTTTCCCTTCACTTTCGTACATGGCCTACAAAAACCAATGCTAAAATAAAAAGTAATGAGGATGCTCTTTGAAGAATATACCCACAAACATATTTCTATTAAATGCACCAAGTGAGTTTAGGAAATGCACACTGATATTGTTATCCTGCGAAGATGCTCAAAACTAAGAGTAGTGTGGCACAAGAAATAAAATCAGAGTGCACAAGGCTAAATCCATAGGCAAATTAGTTAATAACTTCATAAGTATTGTGGTTACTAATTAACGACGTATAGATTTCTGTGTAAAGATCAGAGAACAAATGCATTAATGTAAATGTATTATATTAATAAAAATAAGGGAAAACTAGAAACAGTTGTTAACAAGAAAACGAGCGGATTTTTTTATTTTATTTACTTCCATGGTGTGTGGTCTGTGTGTTTTTTTTTTTTTTTTTTTCTGGAGAGTGAGGTTGCAACAATTTTCGTTAACGGTGTGTAACAATTGGTGAGTAACCGTGATTTTAACTCGAACAAAGCTCCAAACCCAAAAAAGCTCCAAACCCAATGTCCTAGGCATCCTCAAAAGTTGTAGTTTTTTTTAGAAATTTTGCAAATGTAATTAGGAAAAAGATTATGGGAGGGATGAGAGAGAGCGAGAGAAAAAAATAACGAAACAAAGCTGAAAACTAAAAAATAGTAATAAATAATAAATAATAAATAAATAAACTGAAAATCTTCAATAACGCACATAGCGGTGGAGTTGCGCTTCATGCGACCAGGGTATAAAAATAAGAGAATTTGGTAGAGGTGGAGGTGGCTGCTGATTCTTTGAAGTAGAACATAAGTCTTTATTTTGGTGGGTTCGGAGCCATTTTGTTTTCAGGATGTAATCACAACCCTCGTCGGCTTTGTTGTTGCGGGAGCTCCATCAAGATGCAATGCCGTGGATGATGTAAGGCCACCAGAAAGAGTACATAATTTAATTGATAAGTTATTAATTTATAAATTTTAGGGTAAATTTGTCTTTTTAGTTATTTTTCGCCGAAAAATTGGCCGGATGGATCGGAATTGGGAAAAATTGAATTGTTAAAGTACTAAATTGGTTGTTAGCTTGTTGTTTAAGTGGTTTGTTTAGTTGCTTTGGCCTCATTTGAGCTTAGTTTGCTCGTGGTTTAGGACTACTGTAGATGGGTGATGGTTGGCCTTAAGTTATGTTAGTGGTGGTGTTGCTTGAGAAGTTTTCTCCGTTACTTTGAAACCTTGCACTACTTTTGATCTTTGGAGCCTTGTTTATTTATACCTTGCGATCTCTTGTCACATCTTTGATTCGAAGCTATCTTTTTGGTAATTCCGTCGTGCCCATGCTTCGAGGACGAAGCTTCTTGTTAGGGGGAGAGGATGTGACACCCCGTAAATCTAAATACTAATTGGGAGTAATTGAAGAATTAATCCAAGCTTTCTTTGGTAATCCATTTCTAAAAATCCTGAAATTTTAATTGTCGAGGACTAAAATTTGACTAGTCACTTAAGTCAATCAAGTGTACCTTGTGCTTTATGGTTTGTGCCCTTGCCCCTTTGTTTTTCCAACCTTTGTAAGGGTAACAGTGACCTTTCACCCATGAATTGTTGTTCAAGCTATCCTTGCAAGACATTTCATTCATTCTTCATTCAAGCCTAAGTCCTAATGGCCTGTATGCCTAGTCTTATGTTATGTTTGATGATTGTGATAGATTTAGCGTGTGCACCCATAGTTCTATGGGTGTGACATAACACCTTTCTCGGTTTCTAATAACTTCCGTTTTATGTTCATTTAATGTTTTTTTTTTTTTTGAATGCTACTAGCTCTGAATTCACAACCTTCCTAATGGAAGTCCAACCTAGGTAGCATTGGACCACATAGTCTTGGTATGTTCATTTAATATTTAGCTTGCTTATCTTTAAATTTAAGTTTTAAAAATGTTGGTAAAAATTGGGGATGTTACAAGGAGTGTCCACATCTAACGTGTGAACAAGTGCATAATTTCAACCATGAAAATAAATTCCCTGGCACACTCTGTAAAAAATAATCTCCTTCCCTCTCAAAAATAAATTCCCTCTCTATTATTTTCGTTAACACTTAAGGACACAAAACAAAAACAAATTTCTTCCGCCATTTCCTTTTGCTCAAGACCTCAGACCTCAGACCTCACCGCCGCTCAAACGACTCACTTAAATAAATTGATCTAATATAATTTAGTGATATAAAAAATCAAGTTCAAATGATATTGCAAGTGTTTATAAAACTTTAATATTACAAGTCTTTTAGAAATTTCTAATTTAGTAAAAAATATTGTTAATTTTTAATTTTGAGATTATTGGTTCAAATCTTATTTTAAAATATATTAACTTCGAAAGTATGTGTGTGAATATATATTAATTAACATTAACATTAGTGTATTAAAAGTTTAAGTGCTTCAATTGGACATTGATGGTTAACTAAAATGTGATCGAGTGGGTCAAATCTTATTTTTTAAAAAAGTTATGAGTATTTTATATAAAAATATTTTGTCTCCTCTCCAGTGTCACCCAAAAAAAAAAAAATCCCACACCATGGTAGCTGATAATCCAGAATCCATGGCCAAATTGAAGGAAAAAGTAACAAGAAGCTTGGGCGTTAATGGTGCGTGAGTTTCTGTTCCACTTCCTTCTGAGCTCGTAATTCTGAAATACTCACGCACATTAAGCACAAATCGCACGCACATTAAACACAATACTTAGGCACATTAAGTACAAACTCACGCATATTAACATGACGCACATTAAGTAACAAATCTCAGACACATTGAGTACAAATCTCAAGCACATCAAGTATAAACCTCACACACATTAATCCACCGCACATCCGCACGGGAAGCCACAAATGCACTTGATCCCTTCCCTATATATATATATATATATATATGTATATATATAATATACATATATATATAAATATATATATATATATATATATACATACATATATATATATATATATATATATATATATATATATATATATATATATATATTATTCACAGAAAAGAGAAAAATTTATACACATCACATATATTATGCGCAAAGCTGTGAATAATATAATGTTGATGTACCGTTGCTGTGAATACAAATGTGTATACTTTTGATACCATAGGTCCTACTAAGCTTCTTTGATTTGAAAAGATAGGGACATAGTGTTAGAAAAGTGGAAAAGAATACATAAATTAAAAGTGTTTACAGTTCTGCATTCATATATGAAATTAGCTATTAGACCATTAGTTTATTAATTAATTTAATACAAAACTGGAATATAATGTTTTCTTCTAATTAAGTTTTACTAGTCATTGAATGGGGAAATCTTTTGGCAAGGACTGAACGTGATGAAATACTTGCTCCTGTTTCCAAGGAAGATGACGGGTAGGCGAAAGAAAAAAAAAAAAAAAAAAAAAAAAAAAAAAAAGAAAATGAACAAAAACAAGCAAAAAAAAATGAGTGAAGAGTTAGAAAGTTGTCTAAAAAATGAAGAATTATGACATGTCAATTATCCAAGGGAAATGGACATAACAAACGATTTTGTCCTACATTGTCAACCCAACAAGCAGAATCTGCTGGTTCTTCTACTGTTAGAGGAAGAGTGATGGTTCTTCTGCTGTTGGAGAAGAGGAAGACCATCGCTGCTGTGAGAGGGAGAGTGAGAGGAGGAGGGAGAGGAAGTGGAGAGGGACAGATTGTTTCAGGAAAGCTTTGTTAGAATGTCAGGTAAATTAATTGAACATAATGCGGATTTATTTAAAACTCATGTAGATGGCTCTTAGCAGTTTATGATTAATTGACAATGCTTTCTTTTTCTGTAGCTTGCGCAGAGTGAAGCTCAATGGAGCATGAAGGCAAATGAAGATTAATGGAGTCACTTTTTTTTTTCTCTTTATTTTTTTTTTTTTTTTGTTTTTTTAACTAGCTGGTGTTTATAGCTACTATATATGTATGATTTTGTTTTTTAACTAGCTAATAGATTTTGAATTGGGAGTTTATTTTGTTTTGTTCTTCGCAATATATATATTTTTACAGTTTATATTAGTAACTTCATTTCATTTTTTTTTTTAATTTCACTTGTTTAGTTTTGACCATCTAAATGGTTTTATGTGGATGAGTAAGCAATATACATTCAAATGGCCTCGCAAATTATGTTGTGCATCCGTATGCACCGTGCATGGTGTATAAGGATACAAAAACGATGTTTTGGTTAAAAAATGCGCGTCTTACTTAAAAAAAGAAATCAGGTTCGATTCCCGGCAATAGCATTTTATATATCCATTAATTCATAACTATATATCCATAAATTCATAACTATATATCCACAGTGAATAAGTAAAAATCCACAATGAATGAACTAAATATCCACAATGAATGAACTAAATATCCACAATGATTGAACTAAATATCCACAATGAATGAACTAAAAAATCCATAAATTCATAACTATATATCCAGAAATTCATAACTATATATCCATATATTCATTACTATATATTCACATTGAATGAATGAAGTAAATATCTACAATGAATGAACTAAATATCCACAATGATTGAACTAAATATCCACAA
>NW_017618018.1:0-239744 GCF_001879475.1 Ipomoea nil | reverse complement strand
GTTACGGCCCTAAAACAATTAGTTAATTAATCAATAGCCCAAGAGAAAGAATAAATTATAATGATTAATTAGGGAAAAAGGCCCACCATAGTCCATGGGCCCTCATATATAAACCCAACCCCTAAGCCCAATCCTTAGTTCCAAAAGGAATAGAATTAGCAAACCTATAATATTAGTTCCTAATTAGGACTCCTAAATATATAAATAGGGGACTTAAGAGGCACCTAGAACTCCCCACAAGATTAACGCCCCACCACCCAAAAAGAGCTCCAAGAATCCCTTAGGAGAAATCAAGAAAGCAAGGAAGCTTAAAGAAAGATCCTTCATAGCCAAGGAATTAATTAAGGCTAAGAGGTAACCCATGTCTCAACAAAACCTATTTTCATAGTTATAATTCCCCTTAGGGTTTCCCCCATATTATTGTATTGGCGAGATATGATGATTATTTTTGTTTGATGTGATGATCCCATGGGGGATCTTGATAATCTTGATATTGGGAGATTCTTGATGATTATATGGAGTTCTTGATGATTATGTGTTGTTCTTGATAATTGTGTGATGCTCTTGATGTTTATGTGTTATTCTTACCGAATCTTGCAATTAGAAGACGAACGTATTCTTGTTGATATAAAAGTGATTAGAACCCTAGGTTGTATCGTATGATCTTATTCTTGGATTATCGGGTGGGGAAATCGCATGTTTGGGTGTTGATTATATTTAGAAAAGCATGATAGGTTATGTGCCATTCGTTTCTTGTATTTGATTCGTTAATTGTCTACGTGTTGTCGTTAATTGCGTTGTAAAGTGTCTAAGCATGGTTTCGGGTTCCACAACGGTTCCCGGGGCGTAAAGTGTGTGAAAAGAGTCAGTGGGGGGTAGGTGGGGGTAGGGGACCCGCCACCTACCCACGGCCGTGAAACACCGCCGCAGCGGGTGCCGGCGGCGGGCAGCTGCCCGCCGGCGACCGCTGCCCGGAACAGTAAAGTCCGGCGGCAGCCGGCGGGTGGCCCCCACCCACCGGCTACCCGCTGGAAATTATCCCACCTTGGATCCCGGCTTCCCCGTTTGATGTTCCCCGTTCCCCGTGGTGTCCCAACGGACTCCGTTTATCGTGCCTATGTCTAGTTTGATGTTTCGGGTACCGTTCGTAGGTTTATGAGTCTATTATATTGCATGCTAGTTGAATTGGTACCCGTTGACCTAGGTGGAGAAGTATGAACCCTTAGGACTATTCTTAGTATGTGATGGATCACGCATAGGTTTTGTTATACGTTTTTCTCCCCTTCCTAATGTGTAATGTGGGTTGCATGTGCTTGCTATGTGTTATGTGTGTGTGTTACCCCAATTCGGTTGCGATCGGATTGGTTATCCTGAGCTGCGGTTCAGAAGCTGGCTGCGGTCAGATTGATACTCTTGGGCTGCGGTCCACCGTTTGGTTGCGATCAAACGTTTCTATACGAGCTGCGGTTCGTCCTTTTTCCTGGCTGCGGTCAGATGACATTCTCTTGGGCTGCGGTCCACTGTTTGGTTGCGATCAAACACTATGATGAGCTGCGGTTCATCGGTCGGTTGCGATCGACCCCTCCGTGTTGCGATACGGGGCAGGGTGCTGCGGGGCCGTGTCAGAGCTATATGCGCTGACCCTCATGTATGGGCATGCGATTGGTCCTGTGGCGCCAACAAAGTGTGTTATGTGTTGTGACATGGACGAGTTGTGATTACGAGTGTCTTGGGGATGTGACTATGGGATTTATATTGGGGATTGTTCATGTTGGGTTATGATCATTGTTTATGCTTTGCCTTATCTGCCTTATCTGTTGTGAACTGCATATGCTCGTTATAACTGTTGCTTGTGTCTGGCCTTATCTGTCGAGTCATTCCCGGTTTTAAAGCTAGAGTTCGTAGGATATATCTTCATGCTCAAAATGGTTTTCGTATATCTATATATATCTCTATATGTATTGTATTTCAACGCGTTGGAGTGGGTTACCAGCATCTCTCGCTGAACAGATATATTTGGCTTTCAGGCACAGAGGACTTAGAGCACTGGAGCGCGCTAGAACTGGAACGTAGAAGTAGATTAGTTTCCCTTTTGGCCTGCGCGCCATATTATGCATTGTGTTTCAATGGATACTAGTTAGACAGCCTGTGCACCTGGGTTCTCTAGCCCAGGTGTGGCATAGCACCCCGTACGCTTGTATTTATATCTTGGGATTTAATAAGATTCTACCTTTATTATAAGTTTTAAATGTCTTAAAAATCTGGGGTGTTACAGTTGGTATCAGAGCCTAAGTTTGACCCTAGGAAAAGACTCTTAAGACCGGACTTTAGGACATTAGGCTTGAACTCTAGGTACCTAGGAACATAGGACTCAGGAATCTTAGGACGCGCGGTGAGATTGTGAAACCTACACATAACTTCTCCACACTTACCCTTCCTCATTCTAAAACCCTTCCCCACTTATCACTTCATAAGAAGTACGTCAGACTCTAATTTAACGTTCTTATAAACACTGACCAGAAAGACGATAGCATGGCACCAACAGAAGGCAATCAAGAACTCCAGAGCCTGCCACAGACGACCCTTGACCCAAACCCTACGACAGCTGACACAAGTCGCACAGGCACTAAGTGACGCGGCCCTTCGCAACAACAGGCCCCCACCACCTCCATCAAACGCAAACTCAGACGTCGCCCGACAAGTTTCAAATCATCGACCACCCACGTTTTCGGGAGAAGAGGATCCGCGGTCCTAGAAGAATGGATCCGAACCCTTGACAAGATTTTTGGGGTAGTAGAATGCCCGAAGGAACGCCGCTTAGAGATAGCCTCGTTCTACTTCGGGCACGAGGCCGATCTCTGGTGGATCCACGAGGGACCCACTTATCAACAAGAACCGGGGTTCAATTGGGAGAACCTCAAGACACGACTACGAGAGAGATTCTATCCAACCCACGTAAAAGCATCCATGTACGAAGAGTTCCTTCATCTAAAACAAGGAACGGCCACCGTCATAGAATACCATAAACGATTCCTCGAGCTGGCACGCTTCGCGCCAGAGCTAGTCCCACCGAGGTAACCAAGATAGAGAGATTCGTGTCGGGCCTCAACTTCGAAGCTCGAAAGGCGCTAGTGGTAAGCAGAGCTCGGACCCTCAACGAGGCTTACTCCAGTGCCGCGAATCTCTATCGGATCCAACTACTCCAACGCGGAGTTCAGGAACAAATACGAAGAAGAAACAACGGAAGTGGGGCACCGCCAGTGAAAAGAATGAGAAACGACACCGCCACAAGGTCGAACAACCCGACCAACCAAAGACCGCCCCTGGGAAACAACGAAGCTAATCCAAGAAGCTTCCCTTGCCCGAGATGCAACAAAAGCCACAAGGGCAAGGATTGCGCGGGCAACCCCTGGCGATGCTTCAACTGCGGAGAGGAGGGGCACAAGGCCTTCCAGTGCACTCGACCCCAAAGACCGCGCCCGCCACCGTGGGCCAACACGGGGGCACCGATCATCAAGGAAGTTACGGCGCTCCCGGAAAGGTATTCGTTATGAGCCACACTCAAGCCAACCTCGGAAACGAAGAGGACCTAGAAGGGGGAAACCCAATCCCGGAAGACGAGGACCATACGGATCCCACAGAAGAAAATCCAGAAAACGAGTTCTGTCTAGGATAAACCATCACACCCCTTGTAACCACCCCCCGTGTCGTAAAGACCACTTATTTAGCTTAGCTATTTCGAAAGTATTATGAATAAAGATTTTGATCGAATTTCAATTCCACTACTGAGGTAAAGCACAAGTTACACCATCAACCCAACCCTTCCCCCACTAAAGGACGAAACAAGGAAAAGGACAAAAACCATACCATCAAGAAATGCCTAATGTCACGATTAGGAATTGAACCCTAATTGACCTCCTATTTACAAGTCCAAGCCCCTAACCACTAAGCCATGAGTGTTTCTTGAAACCTCAAGGGAATACTCCCTTGTTAAACCCCTCCATGTCCCCAAAACCCACAAAACCCCCAAATCAAAAACCTTCTTCTTCTTCCTCTCCTTCTTCCTTCCCACCTCTCCCCTCCATTGCCTCTCACGCACACCACCACCCCACCCAAGCAAAATCCGGCAGCCACTCGAACGCCACCCCCCACCGATAGCCGCCACCGGCCGAACGACGACCGCCGTCGCCGTACCGCCTCGCCGCCGCTCCAGCCGATCGACGTCCACCGTCCGAAGGACGCCCGCCGTCGACCCGCTGCCCCCACTGCCCAGTCGACCCCACAGCGCCACCACACCCCCACCACACCAGAGCCAAACCCCACCTCACCGGCGTCGACCTCCCAAACGGAGAATACGCCGAAACCCCGCCGCCGCCTCGCCGGAAAACCGCACCGCCTCGCCGGAGAACCCGCCGGAAAACCGCACCGCCTCGGCGGAAAAATCGCCGGCAAACATCACCATCAAACGAGCATCACGATGCCAAAGAAACCCCTCGGAATCCGCACCCCGGAGTGGAGCAACGCCGATTACACCGTAATCGGAGGTAAAGCACTCGAACCCGACCAATTCTCTCCGGAATTGGTTGATATGCTTAAACACCAAGGGCTCCTAGATGCATACCTCACCATCAAGGGGGATACATACCCCGAATTGGTGATGGAGTTCTATCAACACCTTGTGGCCACCAAACGGGGTGACAAGATAGAGATCGCCACCAAGGTCCGTGGCAAGGAAATTGTGTTTTCCGAAGGCCGGTTGGCCAAGCTCTTGAAATTGACCACCACGGGTGTGTCTAACTATGACCGAAAGGGGTGGATTGATACCCAAACTACGGGATACAAGGACTATCTCGGGTACTTACTCGGGAAAGAGGACGGGTTCACCTCGGCCACTCGACCAAACTGAAAGTGGCTATCGGCGGAGCAAAAGATATTGGTTATGATTGTAACCGATAGCCTCTTGCCCACCAATAACAAGAGCAAGGATGTGGGGAGCTTAGAGTGCACCTTTGCGTATCTCCTAAAACATAAAATCAAGTTCAACCTGCCGGCACTCATGCTAAAGCACATAGAGTTCTGCAAGACAAACAACCGGCTTAGCCTACCTTACGGGATGATCCTAAGTTGGATCATGGAGAAAAAGGGGGTAGACCTAAGCCACACCGAGGTCAAAACCGCCAATGGCATGGTTTTCAATGCCCAAAACCTCCGCCACAACGACATCTACTACACCGAAGGAGGACTCTATCTCACCCTCGAAGAAATTTGCCAAAAACCCGAGGAGGAACGTAGGGAATTGGTTGATCGGTTGGACATCTCCAACAAAAAGCTCAAGCGAGCCATGCAAGATTGCGGAGGTACGGAGGGAAATGAGGGACAAGAGGAGGAAGACGGGCCTAACCCGTCAGTACACCCACAGCCAGGAGGGAACCCGAGGGTACAAGACGAGGGTTCGGTCAACGAACGCATACTCGCACAGCTCGACCGGCAGAATCAAATCATGGAAGAAGGGTTCTCATCCTTGATTCGCACCACACGCGCACTCGATCAAAGAGTAGCCAGCAATCGAGGCCGCCTTGGGCACCGCGGTGCACCCAGTTCCAGCGCAGGAAACCGAGGTACAACCGAAAACTTCTCTATCACAACACCATCAAGAGTTCAGCCTACCCCAAGCCAAGACAAACGTAAGGCCGCAACCCTAATCAGGAGGCCGAGCTACGAGGTGTCTAGGGGTGAAAGGATGGACTATAACACCGGGCTTCGGGGACGAAGCCCCTTGTAAGGGGGGGAGAGTGTAACACCCCGTGTTACGGCCCCTAAAACCAATTAGTTAATTAATCAATAGCCCAAGAGAAAGAATAAATTATAATGATTAATTAGGGAAAAAGGCCCACCATAGTCCATGGGCCCTCATATATAAACCCAACCCCTAAGCCCAATCCTTAGTTCCAAAAGGAATAGAATTAGCAAACCTATAATATTAGTTCCTAATTAGGACTCCTAAATATATAAATAGGGGACTTAAGAGGCACCTAGAACTCCCCATAAGATTAACGCCCCACCACCCCAAAAAGAGCTCCAAGAATCCCCTTAGGAGAAATCAAGAAAGCAAGGAAGCTTAAAGAAAGATCCTTCATAGCCAAGGAATTAATTAAGGCTAAGAGGTAACCCATGTCTCAACAAAACCTATTTTCATAGTTATAATTCCCCCTTAGGGTTTCCCCATATTATTGCATATTGGCGAGATTTGATGATTATTATTGGTAATTGATGTGATGATCCCATGGGGGATCTTGATAATCTTGATATTGGGAGATTCTTGATGATTATATGGAGTTCTTGATGATTATGTGTTGTTCTTGATAATTGTGTGATGCTCTTGATGTTTATGTGTTATTCTTACCGAATCTTGCAATTAGAAGACGAACCGTATTCTTGTTGATATAAAAGTGATTAGAACCCTAGGTTGTATCGTATGATCTTATTCTTGGATTATCAGGTGGGGAAATCGCATGTTTGGGTGTTGATTATATTTAGAAAAGCATGATAGGTTATGTGCCATTCGTTTCTTGTATTCGATTCGTTAATTGTCTACGTGTTGTCGTTAATTGCGTTGTAAAGTGTCTAAGCATGGTTTCGGGTTCCACAACGGTTCCCGGGGCGTAAAGTGTGTGAAAAGAGTCAGTGGGGGGTAGGTGGGGGGTGGGGGACCCACCACCTACCCACGGCCGTGAAACACCGCCCGGCAGCGGGTGGCCGGCGAGCGGGCAGCTGCCCGCCGGCGACCCGCTGCCCGGAACAGTAAAGTCCGGCGGGTGGCCCCCCACCCACCGGCTACCCGCTGGAAATTATCCCACCTTGGTATCCCGGCTTCCCCGTTTGATGTTCCCCCGTTCCCCGTGGTGTCCCAACGGACTCCGTTTATCGTGCCTATGTCTAGTTTGATGTTTCGGGTACCGTTCGTAGGTTTATGAGTCTATTATATTGCATGCTAGTTGAATTGGTACCCCGTTGACCTAGGTGGTAGAAGTATGTATCCCTTAGGACTATTCTTAGTATGTGATGGATCACGCATAGGTTTTGTTATACGTTTTCTCCCCCTTCCTAATGTGTAATGTGGGTTGCATGTGCTTGCTATGTGTTATGTGTGTGTGTTACCCCAATTCGGTTGCGATCGGATTGGTTATCCTGAGCTGCGGTTCAGAAGCTGGCTGCGGTCAGATTGATACTCTTGGGCTGCGGTCCACCGTTTGGTTGCGATCAAACGTTTCTGTACGAGCTGCAGTTCATACTTTTTCCTGGCTGCGGTCAGATGACATTCTCTTGGGCTGCGGTCCACTGTTTGGTTGCGATCAAACACTATGATGAGCTGCGGTTCATCGGTCGGTTGCGATCGACCCCTCCGTGTTGCGATACGGGGCAGGGTGCTGCGGGGCCGTGTCAGAGCTATATGCGCTGACCCTCATGTATGGGCATGCGATTGGTCCTGTGGCGCCAACAAAGTGTGTTATGTGTTGTGACATGGACGAGTTGTGATTACGAGTGTCTTGGGGGATGTGACTATGGGATTTATATTGGGGATTGTTCATGTTGGGTTATGATCATTGTTTATGCTTCGCCTTATCTGCCTTATCTGTTGTGAACTGCATATGCTCGTTATAACTGTTGCTTATGTCTGGCCTTATCTGTCGAGTCATTCCCGGTTTTAAAGCTAGAGTTCGTAAGACATATCTTCATGCTCAAAATGGTTTTCGTATATCTATATATATCTCTATATGTATTGTATTTCAACGCGTTGGAGTGGGTTACCAGCATCTCTCGCTGAACAGATATATTTGGCTTTCAAGCATAGAGGACTAGAGCACTGGAGCGCGCTAGAACTGGAACGTAGAAGTAGATTAGTTTCCCTTTTCGGCCTGCGCGCCATATTATGCATTGTGTTTCAATGGATACTAGTTAGACAGCCTGTGCACCTGGGTTCTCTAGCCCAGGTGTGGCATAGCACCCCGTACGCTTGTATTTATATCTTGGGATTTAATAAGATTCTACCTTTATTATAAGTTTTAAATGTCTTAAAAATCTGGGGTGTTACAGTTGGTATCAGAGCCTAAGTTTGACCCTAGGAAAAGACTCTTAAGACCGGACTTTAGGACATTAGGCTTGAACTCTAGGTACCTAGGAACATAGGACTCAGGAATCTTAGGACGCGCGGTGAGATTGTGAAACCTACACATAACTTCTCCACACCTTACCCTTCCTCATTCTAAAACCCTTCCCCACTCATCACTTCATAAGACGTACGTCAGACTCTAATTTAACGTTCTTATAAGCACTGACCAGAAAGATGATAGCATGGCACCAAACAGAAGGCAATCAAGAACTCCAGAGCCTGCCACAGACGACCCCTTGACCCAAACCCTACGACAGCTGACACAAGTCGCACAGGCACTAAGTGACGCGGCCCTTCGCAACAACAGGCCCCCACCACCTCCATCAAACGCAAACTCAGACGTCGCCCGACAAGTTTCAAATCATCGACCACCCACGTTTTCGGGAGAAGAGGATCCCGCGGTCCTAGAAGAATGGATCCGAACCCTTGACAAGATTTTTGGGGTAGTAGAATGCCCGAAGGAACGCCGCTTAGAGATAGCCTCGTTCTACTTCGGGCACGAGGCCGATCTCTGGTGGATCCACGAGGGACCCACTTATCAACAAGAACCGGGGTTCAATTGGGAGAACCTCAAGACACGACTACGAGAGAGATTCTATCCAACCCACGTAAAAGCATCCATGTACGAAGAGTTCCTTCATCTAAAACAAGGAACGGCCACCGTCATAGAATACCATAAACGATTCCTCGAGCTGGCACGCTTCGCGCCAGAGCTAGTCCCCACCGAGGTAACCAAGATAGAGAGATTCGTGTCGGGCCTCAACTTCGAAGCTCGAAAGGCGCTAGTGGTAAGCAGAGCTCGGACCCTCAACGAGGCTTACTCCAGTGCCGCGAATCTCTATCGGATCCAACTACTCCAACGCGGAGTTCAGGAACAAATACGAAGAAGAAACAACGGAAGTGGGGCACCGCCAGTGAAAAGAATGAGAAACGACACCGCCACAAGGTCGAACAACCCGACCAACCAAAGACCGCCCCTGGGAAACAACGAAGCTAATCCAAGAAGCTTCCCTTGCCCGAGATGCAACAAAAGCCACAAGGGCAAGGATTGCGCGGGCAACCCCTGGCGATGCTTCAACTGCGGAGAGGAGGGGCACAAGGCCTTCCAGTGCACTCGACCCCAAAGACCGCGCCCCGCCACCGTGGGCCAACACGGGGGCACCGATCATCAAGGAAGTTACGGCGCTCCCGGAAAGGTATTCGTTATGAGCCACACTCAAGCCAACCTCGGAAACGAAGAGGACCTAGAAGGGGGAAACCCAATCCCGGAAGACGAGGACCATACGGATCCCACAGAAGAAAATCCAGAAAACGAGTTCTGTCTAGGATAAACCATCACACCCCTTGTAACCACCCCCCGTGTCGTAAAGACCACTTATTTAGCTTAGCTATTTCGAAAGTATTATGAATAAAGATTTTGATCGAATTTCAATTCCACTACTGAGGTAAAGCACAAGTTACACCATCAACCCAACCCTTCCCCCACTAAAGGACGAAACAAGGAAAAGGACAAAAACCATACCATCAAGAAATGCCTAATGTCACGATTAGGAATTGAACCCTAATTGACCTCCTATTTACAAGTCCAAGCCCCTAACCACTAAGCCATGAGTGTTTCTTGAAACCTCAAGGGAATACTCCCTTGTTAAACCCCTCCATGTCCCCAAAACCCACAAAACCCCCAAATCAAAAACCCTTCTTCTTCTTCCTCTCCTTCTTCCTTCCCACCTCTCCCCTCCATTGCCTCTCACGCACACCACCACCCCACCCAAGCAAAATCCGGCAGCCACTCGAACGCCACCCCCCACCGATAGCCGCCACCGGCCGAACGACGACCGCCGTCGCCGTACCGCCTCGCCGCCGCTCCAGCCGATCGACGTCCACCGTCCGAAGGACGCCCCGCCGTCGACCCGCTGCCCCCACTGCCCAGTCGACCCCACAGCGCCACCACACCCCCCACCACACCAGAGCCAAACCCCACCTCACCGGCGTCGACCTCCCAAACGGAGAATACGCCGAAACCCCGCCGCCGCCTCGCCGGAAAACCGCACCGCCTCGCCGGAGAACCCGCCGGAAAACCGCACCGCCTCGGCGGAAAAATCGCCGGCAAACATCACCATCAAACGAGCATCACGATGCCAAAGAAACCCCTCGGAATCCGCACCCCGGAGTGGAGCAACGCCGATTACACCGTAATCGGAGGTAAAGCACTCGAACCCGACCAATTCTCTCCGGAATTGGTTGATATGCTTAAACACCAAGGGCTCCTAGATGCATACCTCACCATCAAGGGGGATACATACCCCGAATTGGTGATGGAGTTCTATCAACACCTTGTGGCCACCAAACGGGGTGACAAGATAGAGATCGCCACCAAGGTCCGTGGCAAGGAAATTGTGTTTTCCGAAGGCCGGTTGGCCAAGCTCTTGAAATTGACCACCACGGGTGTGTCTAACTATGACCGAAAGGGGTGGATTGATACCCAAACTACGGGATACAAGGACTATCTCGGGTACTTACTCGGGAAAGAGGACGGGTTCACCTCGGCCACTCGACCAAACCGAAAGTGGCTATCGGCGGAGCAAAAGATATTGGTTATGATTGTAACCGATAGCCTCTTGCCCACCAATAACAAGAGCAAGGATGTGGGGAGCTTAGAGTGCACCTTTGCGTATCTCCTAAAACATAAAATCAAGTTCAACCTGCCGGCACTCATGCTAAAGCACATAGAGTTCTGCAAGACAAACAACCGGCTTAGCCTACCTTACGGGATGATCCTAAGTTGGATCATGGAGAAAAAGGGGGTAGACCTAAGCCACACCGAGGTCAAAACCGCCAATGGCATGGTTTTCAATGCCCAAAACCTCCGCCACAACGACATCTACTACACCGAAGGAGGACTCTATCTCACCCTCGAAGAAATTTGCCAAAAACCCGAGGAGGAACGTAGGGAATTGGTTGATCGGTTGGACATCTCCAACAAAAAGCTCAAGCGAGCCATGCAAGATTGCGGAGGTACGGAGGGAAATGAGGGACAAGAGGAGGAAGACGGGCCTAACCCGTCAGTACACCCACAGCCAGGAGGGAACCCGAGGGTACAAGACGAGGGTTCGGTCAACGAACGCATACTCGCACAGCTCGACCGGCAGAATCAAATCATGGAAGAAGGGTTCTCATCCTTGATTCGCACCACACGCGCACTCGATCAAAGAGTAGCAGCAATCGAGGCCGCCTTGGGCACCGCGGTGCACCCAGTTCCAGCGCAGGAAACCGAGGTACAACCGAAAACTTCTCTATCACAACACCATCAAGAGTTCAGCCTACCCCAAGCCAAGACAAACGTAAGGCCGCAACCCTAATCAGGAGGCCGAGCTACGAGGTGTCTAGGGGTGAAAGGATGGACTATAACACCGGGCTTCGGGGACGAAGCCCCTTGTAAGGGGGGGAGAGTGTAACACCCCGTGTTACGGCCCCTAAAACCAATTAGTTAATTAATCAATAGCCCAAGAGAAAGAATAAATTATAATGATTAATTAGGGAAAAAGGCCCACCATAGTCCATGGGCCCTCATATATAAACCCAACCCCTAAGCCCAATCCTTAGTTCCAAAAGGAATAGAATTAGCAAACCTATAATATTAGTTCCTAATTAGGACTCCTAAATATATAAATAGGGGACTTAAGAGGCACCTAGAACTCCCCATAAGATTAACGCCCCACCACCCCAAAAAGAGCTCCAAGAATCCCCTTAGGAGAAATCAAGAAAGCAAGGAAGCTTAAAGAAAGATCCTTCATAGCCAAGGAATTAATTAAGGCTAAGAGGTAACCCATGTCTCAACAAAACCTATTTTCATAGTTATAATTCCCCCTTAGGGTTTCCCCATATTATTGCATATTGGCGAGATTTGATGATTATTATTGGTAATTGATGTGATGATCCCATGGGGGATCTTGATAATCTTGATATTGGGAGATTCTTGATGATTATATGGAGTTCTTGATGATTATGTGTTGTTCTTGATAATTGTGTGATGCTCTTGATGTTTATGTGTTATTCTTACCGAATCTTGCAATTAGAAGACGAACCGTATTCTTGTTGATATAAAAGTGATTAGAACCCTAGGTTGTATCGTATGATCTTATTCTTGGATTATCAGGTGGGGAAATCGCATGTTTGGGTGTTGATTATATTTAGAAAAGCATGATAGGTTATGTGCCATTCGTTTCTTGTATTCGATTCGTTAATTGTCTACGTGTTGTCGTTAATTGCGTTGTAAAGTGTCTAAGCATGGTTTCGGGTTCCACAACGGTTCCCGGGGCGTAAAGTGTGTGAAAAGAGTCAGTGGGGGGTAGGTGGGGGGTGGGGGACCCACCACCTACCCACGGCCGTGAAACACCGCCCGGCAGCGGGTGGCCGGCGAGCGGGCAGCTGCCCGCCGGCGACCCGCTGCCCGGAACAGTAAAGTCCGGCGGGTGGCCCCCACCCACCGGCTACCCGCTGGAAATTATCCCACCTTGGTATCCCGGCTTCCCCGTTTGATGTTCCCCCGTTCCCCGTGGTGTCCCAACGGACTCCGTTTATCGTGCCTATGTCTAGTTTGATGTTTCGGGTACCGTTCGTAGGTTTATGAGTCTATTATATTGCATGCTAGTTGAATTGGTACCCCGTTGACCTAGGTGGTAGAAGTATGTATCCCTTAGGACTATTCTTAGTATGTGATGGATCACGCATAGGTTTTGTTATACGTTTTCTCCCCCTTCCTAATGTGTAATGTGGGTTGCATGTGCTTGCTATGTGTTATGTGTGTGTGTTACCCCAATTCGGTTGCGATCGGATTGGTTATCCTGAGCTGCGGTTCAGAAGCTGGCTGCGGTCAGATTGATACTCTTGGGCTGCGGTCCACCGTTTGGTTGCGATCAAACGTTTCTGTACGAGCTGCAGTTCATACTTTTTCCTGGCTGCGGTCAGATGACATTCTCTTGGGCTGCGGTCCACTGTTTGGTTGCGATCAAACACTATGATGAGCTGCGGTTCATCGGTCGGTTGCGATCGACCCCTCCGAGTTGCGATACGGGGCAGGGTGCTGCGGGGCCGTGTCAGAGCTATATGCGCTGACCCTCATGTATGGGCATGCGATTGGTCCTGTGGCGCCAACAAAGTGTGTTATGTGTTGTGACATGGACGAGTTGTGATTACGAGTGTCTTGGGGGATGTGACTATGGGATTTATATTGGGGATTGTTCATGTTGGGTTATGATCATTGTTTATGCTTCGCCTTATCTGCCTTATCTGTTGTGAACTGCATATGCTCGTTATAACTGTTGCTTATGTCTGGCCTTATCTGTCGAGTCATTCCCGGTTTTAAAGCTAGAGTTCGTAGGACATATCTTCATGCTCAAAATGGTTTTCGTATATCTATATATATCTCTATATGTATTGTATTTCAACGCGTTGGAGTGGGTTACCAGTATCTCTCGCTGAACAGATATATTTGGCTTTCAGGCACAGAGGACTAGAGCACTGGAGCGCGCTAGAACTGGAACGTAGAAGTAGATTAGTTTCCCTTTTCGGCCTGCGCGCCATATTATGCATTGTGTTTCAATGGATACTAGTTAGACAGCCTGTGCACCTGGGTTCACTAGCCCAGGTGTGGCATAGCACCCCGTACGCTTGTATTTATATCTTGGGATTTAATAAGATTCTACCTTTATTATAAGTTTTAAATGTCTTAAAAATCTGGGGTGTTACATGTGCTCCTTTTGAACATTGTGCTCCTTAGCACACATTATGCTTGTCCGCATCGTGTTCTTTTGGTAGCATTGTGCTCCTTAGCACATTGTGCTCTTTTTAATACATTGTGCTTGTCCGAAAACTTGACTTGTAAAAATTAAGTCGTTGGGGGGAATCGATCTCAAGTGTGATCATTTTGAGTAAGGACTTCTACCATTTCGCCGTTAGGCTCATCCAATCATTCTTTGCAACGCCATTCCTTTATGCTTCTTTCTCGGATGAATACTCGTAGGACCAAAATTAATTTCTCAAATTAATTTTGTTCTTCCTATGGTAGATTCCTTTTGACTCGATATTCTGATTTATGATGCCTGTACTAAAAGACCTAAAAACTAAGGGGATCTAAAGTACATTTGGCTCATCAAAACTTACAAAAATATTCTTATCATAGTTGCATCTAAGCTTCAATGCCTTCAAGGACGAAGCTTCTTGTTAGGGGGGAAGAGTGTAACACCTCGAAAATTCACCCTCCAAACCCGAAGTGGTTAAAGGGATTTAATTTGGCCCATGATCCCTTAATTAATTGATATGGTCCATGGTGGACCATGGACCTTTGTTTAAAATAAAGCCTTTGAGCCTGTTAGAATAATTAGGAGGGCCCATTTACTACTCAGACTCTTATTAGAAGTCCCAAACCTATTTAAAAGGAATTAGAAAGCATTTAGAACCCTTTTCATCCATCCCTATTCCCTCACTCGAAAATCCCTCCCAAAAGATAGTCAGAGATTTCCCCACCTTTTTCCACCATTGAAGGATATCAAGTCTAGACCTGTCCCCACCACCAAGCTTGGGAAAGATCAATTGGAGGAGGACCTTGAAGGAGGATCTTAGGAGTTGTGAGAAGTTTAATTAGGCTAAAAGGTAACCCATGTCTTACAAAACCTATTTTCTTTGTTATGTTATGATTTATTGGTATCCCTGAATGATGGAATGCGTGATCTTGTGATTATACCTTGATAGAGCTTGTATATATTGTGATATCTTGTTATTCTTGATGTTCTTGAGCGATTATATGCATATTCTTGTGTTTATGCATCTTTAGAGCTTGTGTTTAGGGTTCAATAATGTCACTCTTTGGGTCAGTCTATGTATTCAAGTCCCTATTATTGTTGATGTGAGTTTTGGTGTGTTTGGACTTGAAATTGGGCAAGATTGATTAATTCCTGAAACGGGAAAACTCCCCTTGGAGTGTTGTTCCAGCGAGAAGTCAGTGGGGGGTCGAACCCCCACCTGACCACCCACCGGTCACGAAGAATGTTCCAGCGGGTGGCTGGCGGGTGGACGAACACCCGCCGTTCGACCTTCTGGAACAGGGTGTTCCGCCGGCGGGAGGTCGGCGGGTGGCTGTCCACTCGCCGCACCACCCGCTGGTACCCAGCGTGCGGTGGTTAGTCGGCCTCCGTTTGGTTGACCCCCGTGCCCCGAAGTGTCTACTTTGATTTTTTGAAAGTCTAGAACGATGTCCTAAATACCATAATAGGATTTGTGAGTCTTGAATTATGCATGTGATCTAAAGCTTCTATTCCGTCGGTTCAAGTATGGTCTATGATGTTCCATATGACTTTGATGGTTGTCTTGATGTCACATGTCGTTATAAGTTGTACGTATGTTATTCCCTTCCCCGTTTGTCCAATCGAGTATGTTATTCTGAGTCTTAAATGTCATGTGGATGTCCATGTATGATAAAAGATATGAGATTGGTGGTATGATGCACTACGGTGCTTATGGGGATGCAATGTGTGTGCTTATGATGATGCACTGCGTGTCCTTATGTTACGGTGCTGCGGTACCTATGTTTATGGCACTGCGTGTGCTTATGTTATTGAGCTGCGGTGCAAATATGTTTTATGGCGCAGCGTGTGCTAAGATCGGTGGACAAGTTGGTTGAAAAGCAGGCGGAGAGCATTGCTCCGGATGGATAAGGTTGGACTGGTGTACAGGGTGGTCTCGGAGGTACAGGTTGGATTTGATATAAGGATGGAACGGTGTAAAGGTTGGAACTTGGCATAAGGTTGGAACAAGGATGTGTCGTGCGGTCATGGTTTGTATTCTTGTATCCTAATGTTGTCTTATTGTGTCAATGTTAGTGGTATGTCATGAGTCTGTCTATGTTGGTGAGTGTATCCTCCAATGAGTCATTATCCTGGTTTTAAAGCTAGAGTTGTTTAGGACTATATTTATGTATTCCCAAGTCTCAAAATGACTTTCTTATATATATATATATATATATATATATATATATATATATATATATATATATATATATATATTGTACTCAACGTGTGGGAGTGGGTTACTTAGCATTATTCGTTAACGGTTGTTACACCATATGTTTTTCAGGTACGGACTAGTTGATTCGAGAGCGCGCTAGACGGAGCCGTGGTTCTTAGCTTTAGATAGTGTTAGCTTTGGTTTGACGGCCTGTGAGCCATAATGCTATTTAGATGATGTTTATGAATTATGATTAGTTAGTTAGTAGCCTGTGCATCTAAGTTCTTAGCTTAGATGTGGCATAGCACCCCCATCTATTATATTTAGCTTCTGCTTATTTCGATATTAATGATAGACTTATCCATGTTTCATAAGCCTTAATTGTTTTAAAATATGACTAAAAATCAGGGGTGTTATAACATCGGCTGCCTGGACTGGTCGCTCTATCCACGTTGACCAAGCCTCGCCCGAGTAAGTGCCTGCCGCTATGATCGATTGGTCACCGGAGGATGGCGGGTCGCAATCGCTATGCGCTTTATGTAATGACCGGGGGCTCTAAGAATCCTTCACCTACTAAGTATCGGGCCCTGCCTTGACCTGACTGCCTTGCCACACCTTCCCGTTCAGCTAGCTGTTTTGAGGTATCTATCACTAGTCCCTCACTTTTTGAGGTCTAGCTGAGCGATGACCTGAAAAAGTAAAAGAAGAAACACAAGGTGTAACACCCCAGATTTTCAAGACTTTTAAAACTTATATAATAAAGGTAAACTCTCATCGCAACCGACCGATGAACCGCAACTCATCATAATGTTTGATCTCAACCAAACAGTGGACCGCAGCCCAAGAGTGATCATCTGACCGCAGCCAGGAATATGAACCGCAGCTCATGTAAAACGTTTGATCGCAACCAAACGGTGGACCGCAGCCCGAGAGTGTAATTCTGACCGCAGCCAGCTTCTGAACCGCAGCTCAGGAATAACCAATTTGATCGCAACCAAATTGGGGTATCATGCACACATAACACATAGCAAGCACATGCAACCCATATTAACACATTGGGAAAGGGGAGAAAACGTATAATGAAACCTATGCGTGGTCATCCACATACTAGGAATAATCCTAAGGGCTTCATACTTCTTTCACCTAGGCCAACGGGATACCAATTCAACTAGCATGCGATATATAAGACTCATTTATCCTACGAACGGTACCTGAAACATCAAACTAGACTTAGGCACGATAAACGGAGTCCGTTGGGACACCACGAGGGTCGGGGAAACATCAAACGGGGAAGCCGAAGACCCAAGGTGGGCAAATTCCAGCGGGTAGTCGGTGGGTGGAGGACCACCCGCTGGCGGCGTCCTTCGGGCAGCTGGTAGGTGGCGGGTCCCCCTACCCCCACCTACCCCCCACTGACTCTTTATCAAAATAAACGTCCCGGGATCCTTTGTGGAACCTGAATTAGGGATAAGGGCCCATGGTGGACCTTTCTTAATTAATTAATGAGATTTAATCCTTCTTTCCGGGTAAATAATTAATTGGTTTATGGGCCGTAACACGGGGTGTTACACTTTTCCCCCCTTAACGGGAAGCTTCGTCCCCGAAGCTTTGGTCCTTGCTGAGTGACCTTTTTACGTTGTCCTATGCTTTCGTCTTGGTTTCCTTGTGTGAAGAATTCGGGGTAGCGTTCCTTCATTGTGTCTTTGAGTTCCCATGTTGCTTCCTCGGTCCCATGGTTGGTCCAGAGGACTTTTACCATCACTATGGCTCGCTGGCGGGTGGTTCCTGTCTTGGTGTCCAGGATTCTTATGGGTTTCTCTTCGTAAGCTAGTGCGTTGTCCAGGTCCACGGCCTCGGGTTGTAGCACGTGGCTTGGATCGTGTATATATTTCTTTAGTTGGGATATGTGGAACACGTTGTTTACCCGTTCCAGTTCGATGGGTAGGGCGAGGCGGTAGGCCAGGTTCCCGACTCTTTCTATGATTTCATAGGGGCCGATAAACCGGGGGCTGAGTTTCCCTTTTCTTCCGAACCTCATTACCCCTCGTGTGGGCGAGATTCTTAACCAGACTTTGTCTTCGGGGGCGAACTCGGCTTGTTTTCTTCCTAGGTCGGCGTAGGATTTTTGGCGGTCTTGGGCGGCCTTCATTCTTTCTTGTACGTATTGGGGTCCTAGTGCCACTGGGCCGACCATGTCTTCCCAACATAAGGGCGTTCTACATTTTTGACCGTACAGAGCTTCGTAGGGAGCCATGCGAATACTTGCGTGATAGCTGTTGTTGAAAGAGAATTCGATGAGGTCCAGATGTTCCTCCCATGTCCCTTGGAAGTCTAACATGCAGGCTCTTAGCATGTCTTCTAGAGTCTGAATGGTTCTTTCGGTTTGGCCGTCAGTAGTGGGGTGGAAGGCAGTGCTCAGGTTCAGCTGTGTCCCCAAGGCTGTTTGTAGAGACTTCCAGAATTGTGAGAGGAATCTGGGATCCCTATCGGACACAATGTTTCGGGGGATCCCGTGGTATTTTACTACCCGATTCAGGTAGGCCCGGGCTAGTTGCGTCATTGTCCATGTTTCTTTCATAGCAATGAACCGTGCTGTCTTGGTTAGCCAGTCCACTATTACCCAGATTTTATCCTTGCCTGTTGGGGTTGTGGGTAATCCTCCGATGAAATCCATGGATATGGAATCCCACTTCCCCTGTGGTATCTCAAGGGGTTGTACGAGTCCTTTGGGCTTGCATCGTTGGTGTTCTCTCAGGGTTTGCAAGGTTGTGCGGAGGTGCTTTTCATGTTCCTCTTTGTTTCGGGAGTAGACCAGGATGTCGTCGATGAATACAATGACGAAGTCATCTAGGTGGGGCCGGAATACTCTATTCATGAGGTCCATGAATATAGCGGGTGCATTGGTGAGTCCGAAGGGCGTTACTGTGAATTCGTAATGGCCGTAGCGTGTTCAAAAGGCTGTTTTATGAATATCTGGGTTGGCCACTTTTATCTGATGGTATCCGGATCTTAAATCAATTTTCGAGAACACCCCTGCTCCTTTAAGTTGGTCGAATAAGTTGTCGATTCGGGGAAGAGGATATTTATTCTTTATTGTAACTTGATTTAGTTCCCTGTAGTCGATGCACAGACGCATGCTCCCATCTTTCTTTTTAACGAATAGTACTGGTGCTCCCCATGGTGAGGTGTTGGGGCGGATGTATCCCTTATCTAGTCGTTCCTGAAGTTGTGTTTTCAGTTCCTTCATTTCCTTTGGCGCCAACCTGTAGGGTGGTTTTGAGATCGGGGCAGCGCCTGGTATTAGGTCTATCGTGAACTCGACTTCTCTGGTTGGGGGTGCTCCGGGGATTTTGTCTGGGAAGACGTCGGTGAATTCGTTTACCACTGGAATGGTTTGGGGTTCGGCTATTTCGGTGTTGAGGTCCTTGACTGAGCATAGGAAGGCTTCGTTCCCTTGGGTTAGATATTTCTTCATTTTTATCATGTTTACTAATTTGATTTCCGGGTCCTTGTGGGTTCCGTGGTAGGATACCCTTTGGCCGTTTGGTCCCCGTAAGACCACTTTTTGTTCGCCGCATAGGATTTGTGCTTGGAATTTCCCTAGCCAGTCCATGCCCAAGATCACTTGTACCCCATCCAGTCTGAATTGTATTAGGTTGCTAGGGAATTCCACTCCTTCGATGGTGATTATTATGTTTTTGTACATGCGGTCACATTTTATGATTTCACCGGATGCCACCTTGACCTGGAGTTGTACTCTGGTGCTGGTGTTAAGATTGAGTTGAGTGGCGAATTCAGTTGCTATGAATGAGTTGGTAGCCCTTGAGTCAAATAGTACGGTGGTGGGGGTGGTGTGTACAAGGAGGGTTCCGGAGACTATGTTGCTATCTCCGATTTTGGCCTTGCTTATGGTGAGGATCCTTCCTTGAGTGGCCGGTGTTATGGCTTTGTGGGGCGAGGTGGCCCTGGCGGTTTTAGGCTCCCGGAAGGGGTTCGTGTGGTTCTCTTTGAATTTTCTTTTGTGTCCCAGACGTGTTTCCTGTGGTTTGTTTGGTATTTGTTGTAGTTGGAACGCCTTGTCATAGGCTTCTTTGAGAGTTCTCGATTCTCGTATAGTTAGGGCCTTCTGGTCTTCGAGGCTGAGGCCCTTTATGAATTTCTCGATTTTGATTGTCTCTGTAGGTGCTAGTTCGGGGGTGAGGCGAGCTAGCTTGAGGAACTGCCGGTAGTACTCTGTGATTGGGGTTGCTCATTGTTTCAGATGGAGGAATTCTTCGTATACGGTTGCTTTCAGGTGGCTGGGGTAGAATTGTTCTCGTAGTCGTATTTTTAGGGTTTTCCAGTTGAACCCGGGGCTTTGTACGCAATTGGGTTTCTCGTGGACCCACCAGGTGACGGCCTGGTGTCTAAAGTAGAAGGAGGCCGTCTCTACTTGGTGGCATTCCGGGCATCCCATTGCCCTGAATATTTTGTCAAAGGTTCCGATCCATTCTTCGAGGATCGTGGGATTTTCATCCCCTGAGAAGGTAGGCGGTTGGTGTTCCGAGACTTGGCGGTGGATTTCCAAGTTTCCGTTTGATGGTGACGGTTGGAGGACTGCATTGTTTAATGCCTGGGCAATTTGGGCCAGACGTTGCAGATTTTGAGTCAAGAGTTCCTGTGTGGGGAGTTCCGGTGCTTTTGCCTGTTTCCTTTTTGGCGCCATCCTGGGGTTCATAGGTTGGTATTATTTTGCATCCTTACCTTGATGCTATGGGGGTAGAGGAAGTTTATTTATATTACGTGTGAGTTAGGGTGAGGGAAAGCATAAGGTCTCACAGTCTCACCGCGCGTCCTATGATCCCTAAATCCTACCTTGCTGAACTCCTAGTGTTTTAAGCCTATTGTCCTAAGGTCTTGGTCTTAAGATTCTTATCCTAGGGTCAAACTTAGGCTTTGATACCAACTGTAACACCCCAGATTTTCAAGACTTTTAAAACTTATATAATAAAGGTAAACTCTCATTAAATCCCAAGCAGAGCAGTACTAAACATAAGAATACGGGATGTTATGCCACATCTGAGCTGGAGAACTCAGATGTACAGGCTAAACTATCTAATCATCCTTAAACAATATCATTACATCATCATGACACGCAGGCCGAACAAGAACTACCTATCTAAGTCTTGGGTCCTCTAGCGCACTCCGGAGCTAATCGTCTGTGCCTGAAAGCCAAATATATATATTCAGCGAATAATGCTGGTAACCCACTCTAACGCATTGAAATACAGTATATATATATATATATATATATATATATATATATATATATATATATATATATAAGAAAAGTCATTTTGAAACAGGAAGATATATCCTAGGAAACTCTATTTTCAAAACCGGAATAGACTCGACAAATAGGGATAAGCACATTCAACAGTTATAACCAAGCATGTAAAGATAATAGCATATATCCTACGGGATAAGCACATTCAACAATTGTAACCAAGCATGTAAAGATACTAGCATGTATCCTATGGTCACGGATTCACTTCATCTCATTGATATCATCATTCATCTCATCACACAAGCACACTTTGATGGCGCCACAAGACCAATCGCATGCCCATACATAAGGGTCAGCGCATATAGCTCTGACACAGCCCTGCAGCACCCTGCCTCGTATCGTAACACGAAGGGGTCGATCGCAACCGACCGATGAACCGCAGCTCATCACAATGTTTGATCGCAACCAAACAGTGGACCGCAGCCCAAGAGTGATCATCTGACCACAGCCAGGAATATGAACCGCAGCTCATGTAAAACGTTTGATCGCAACCAAACGGTGGACCGCAGCCCGAGAGTGTAATTCTGACCGCAGCCAGCTTCAGAACCGCAGCTCAGGAATAACCAATTTGATCGCAACCAAATTGGGGTATCATGCACACATAACACATAGCAAGCACATGCAACCCATATTAACACATTGGGAAAGGGGAGAAAACTTATAATGAAACCTATGCGTGGTCATCCACATACTAGGAATAATCCTAAGTGGTTCATACTTCTTTCACCTAGGCCAATGGGATACCAATTCAACTGGCATGCGATATATAAGACTCATTTATCCTACGAACGGTACCCGAAACATCAAACTAGACTTAGGCACGATAAACGGAGTCCGTTGGGACACCACGAGGGTCGGGGAAACATCAAACGGGGAAGTCGAAGACCCAAGGTGGGCAAATTCCAGCGGGTAGCCGGTGGGTGGAGGACCACCCGCCGGCTGCCCGCCGGCGACAAGCCTCCGGGCAACGGGTGCCCGGAGGGCAGCCGGCGGTGTCCTTTTCAGGGAGCAGGTAGGTGGCGGGTCCCCCTACCCCCACTGACTCTTTATCAAAATAAACGTCCCGGGATCCTTTGTGGAACCCGAAACCATGCTTAGACACTTTTAAACGCAACTGATGACACCACGTAGACAATTAACGGATCAAAAGCAAGAATCATATAGCACATATCCTATCATGACTTCTAAGCATAATCAACACCCGAACATGCGAATTCCCACCCAAATATATCAAGAATAACACAATATGAGTTTCACTATTCATCCTAGGGCTCTAATCATATTTAAATCAACAAGATCATAGTTCATCTTTTAACATCAAGATTTATCAAGAACATCACATAATCATCAAGAACCTATTATCATCATCAAGATCATCAAGATCCCACATAAAATTATCTCATCAATTATCAAGATCATATCATCAACATTATAAACGATTCATCACGACACAAGCGTAGAGATGAAGCCAAAGAAGATAATTATAGCAAAGAAAATAGGTTTTGTTAAGACATGGGTTACCTCTCAGCCTTAATTAATTTCCTTGGCTATGAAGGGTCTTTCTTTAAGATTCCTTCTTTCATGATTTCTCCTAAGGGAATTCTTGGAACTTCTTGTGTGGTGAGAGATTATTGTGGTGTGGGTTCTAAGTGCCTCCTAGGCCCCCTATTTATATATTTAAGAGTCCTAATTAGGGTCTAAGTGGTATGGGTTTGCTAATTCTATTTCCTATAGGACTAGGGGATTGGTTTTAGGGATAAGGGCTAATGGACTATGGTGGACCTTTCTTAATTAATTAATGAGATTTAATCCCTATTTCCGGGTAAATAATTAATTGGTTTATGGGCCGTAACACGGGGTGTTACACAAGGAATATTTGACGTTTCTTGGCCGCCTAGCCTTCTGGTCCTGTCTAGCCTGTCGATAATTCAGTCGGATTTCTGCTTTTCTCTCGGCTGGTCCCGCCATCCTCGACTGGTTTTAGGAAGTGGTATGGTCGCGACGAGTGTAATATGACAATCCCATGAACTCCGCCGTTTAGATTCTCGAGACGTGCCATTTTGTTACCGTTACACCAGGCGTTACGTCACAATCCCTCACCGTTCGATCGGGGACATGTGTCATGATCTCGCCAGTCGTCTAAGCCTATAAATATCCCATTGTTTCCTTCCCTTTCTTTCTTCGCCTTCCCCGAGTTTCAAGCCCTTTTGCTTAGAGTCCTCTCCCATAAACCTCAGGCTCTCCTCCACCACACCGGCGGCAGGCGTTCTCTATCTTCCCTCCACCTCGTTTTCCTCCGCCCGTCTTTTTTTTTTTGTTTTTTTTTTCCAGGTGAGCCTTCGTTCTTCCTCCCTTTTCCGGTATTTCCTTTTGTTTCTTTTCGTCCGTTCCCCCATGTTTTCTTCTTCTTCGCAATCGTCTTCCTCCGTCGAGGGCGATCGCCAAGGTTGAACCTCGAATCCTCCAGCCACCACCTCCACGCCGGTGGTGGCTGGTGGCCGATCTTCGGTGGATGTGGTTGATCCTCCCATCGACCGGGAGTCGGGCTTCTTTGATGACCTAGGCTGGCCAGTCGGCCAGCGGTCGTCCCTCCCGGAGGTGGATTTTTTGCATGTCTGGCGGTTGTTGGGCACAACGGCAGTGGCTCGTCACCCGGGCAACCAGTTAGTGACGGACCCCCTTAGGTGTTAGCTATGTGCGGATTCGCTACTAGTCAGTCTGCTGCGGTTTCTGCGTGCCCCTCTCTCCTTTCCATACCCTCCTCATCCAATATTATGGCGTAGTGCCAGGTCAGTTGGCACCCAACTCCTACTGCCTTCCTCACATATTGTCATCGCCTTAGGGTAGAGGCTACCCTTCTCTTGTTTGAACAGCTCTTTCGTCTTACTGCGGTCGGCTAGGTTTCCCGGGATACATGCAGATACGTGCCTAAGATGACCGTAAATTCTTGGATAAGTTGGTCTCTTCCCTCAAAGGTTGGAAGGAGGAGTTCTTCTTCGTCTGCCTGGCCGACCACCTTCCGGCTTTCGTGTGATACCCCATAAATCTAAATACTAATTGAGGATTAATTGAAGAATTAATCCAAACTTTCTTTGCTAATCCATTTCTAAAATCCTGAAATTTAATAGTCGAGGGACTAAAATTGGACTAGTTACTTAAGTCTATTAAGTGTACTTTGTGCTTCATGGTTTGTACCTTTGCTCCCTTGTCTTTCCAACCTTAGTAAGGGTAAAAGTGGCTTTTCACCCATGAATTGTTGTTCAAGCTACCCTAGCAAGACATTTTATTTCATTCATTCATCATTCAAGCCTAAGTCTCAAACACTCTAGCCTCTCTCTAAAATAACCTAGCTTATTCTTCAAGCAAGAAGGTGAACCTCCTAGCCTTGCAAGATTCTTCACCAAGATTCCTACTTTCTTCTTCTTGAGCATAGGAAAGGGTAAGGTTCTTAGCTTTTTGGTGTTTTTATCCATCTTTTGGGTGTCTTTATCTAAAGTTAGAATCTTTCTTGTGTTTTGGCTTGTGTAAGAAGTTGGTGAGGAAGAAGAGCTCTAAGAGAAGGCTTGAGAGGGTGAAAAGGAGAAGTTGTTAGGCTACAAAGGTAACCCATGCTATACAAAACCTATTTTCTTACATAAATGATGATTATTGGCTTCTATTTGATGTTCTTGGTGTGATTTGTGAGATTTGATGCATGATCTTGTGATGATACATGTTTAGGGCTTGTTTTTAGGTTTCTTGAATGCCATTGCTTGGCTATTTCTTGGGTTCAAGTCATATCTTTGCTGTGTGTGAGATTTTGGGTGATTTGGACTTGAACTTGACCTTGATGATGAAAATCCCCGAAGGGAAATTGTGTACAGGGTTGTACCCTGCGGGCGGAACGGCGGGCAGTGGCCTACTCGCCGCCCCACCCGTGGGGAACGTGTGGCTTGGGAAGTGTACCCCGTGGGCAGCCCAGTCGCGGGGAACATGTGATGTTTTGTGGGGATTTTTTCCCCGTGATTCTTTTCTTCTTGGTGTTGATGTTTTGACCTACCGTTGCTTGATTGTTGAGCTTTTGTGAGTCTTCTTGACGTTTTGTATGTCTAGAACGATGCGTTAGGAATCCATGTTAGGATTTGGTGTCTTGAATCGTGCTAAGGGTCCAACTTTGTGATTCGTTGGGCTAATATGAGTCTTGAAAGTTAATTGGAACCCTTTTGGTTTATCGGTTTGATGAGCATGCTATGTAACACCCCCGATTTTCATAACTTTTAAAAACCAATTAAAGCTTAAGAAAGAGATAAAGACTACTCATCAAGATAAAACAAAGCGGAAGCTATAAAATATGTACGGGAGATGTTATGCCACACCTATACGTCTATAGGTGCACAGGCTAAGTCTAAACAACACATCAAAGTCAAGCTTATAAATATCCACGGCTCACAGGCCAAAAGTCTAACAAAAACAGTCATACGGAGCTACACTAACTAACGAACTGCTAGCGCGCTCTCCAGAAGGCTACTCAAAACCTGTAAAGCAACATAAAGATAAGGGATGACACCCGGTCAGCGAACGTTGCTGGTAACCCATCGATACGCGTTAAGTAGCATATATAAATAAGTATAAGTCAAAAACCATTTTTGAAACGGAATACAGTATATATCATTTCAAAAGCCATAGAGTGAAGTCAACTACAAATACTCTTTCACACTCTCAAAGGAAAAGGGAAATCAACATCCCTACAACAACAACAAGACAAGAATACCAACTGTAAACCATACAACTCGAGATGTATTCTACTGATCACAAAGTAGAATACATCAAGACATGCTCAAAGCAAAGGATACACATTCACACATTGGCAACTACATGCCATAGTGACAACTACATGTCACAAGATTCACAGTTCCAAGTTCATATACCATGGAGTCAGCACCACGGCTCGATTCATAGTGGATCAATGTGGAGGGTTCCAAATCATCAACAAACATGTATCATGTAGTCATCGCAACGACCCGGATCACATGCATAGTGTCATCGCAATGACAAGGACCGCAGCCTAATGGAAACAGAGCTAGCAACTTTAAGTGTATACACCCCCTATTGAGATTCCAAGCTCAACGGGTTAGCTACCATCTCTGGCAACAGGGATAAGTTTCCCATGTTGCCCAGGAGTAAAGTATCCAAACGGCCACCCGGAGCTTCACTACCGGTCCGTTCACACATAATTCCCCACACTGTCCACTTTACCAGCTCAATCATCTCATCCCATCAATCCATCATCTCAACAAGAGTCAATACACACGGAATCTAGAGATACAACAACACCTAGATTCCACACAAAGTGTGTACAACAAGGATAAGCTCAACAATAGCTTAATCAAGGAATAACCGTACACACGGGATCACATCAAGGGATTCAATCAAGGGGTTTCAATGAAGGACATGAAACGATACTCAACAACAACAATGGACCTCAATCCAATATCAATATGATTGGCAACACGAGTTGCCAATCCTCAAATGATAGGGACAAACAACGCATACTAGCATCAATGACACCAAAACTAGCATGCATATTAAACGGGTAAACCAAAAGTAGTTCCATAGAACATACAAGACTCAACATCAATCCAACAAATTACAAAGTTGGACCACAAGCACGATTCAAGACACCAAATCCTACATGGATTCCTAACATACCGTTCTAGACATGCGAAACATCAAGAAGACACTCATATCGCCCAATAAAACAACATCGGGAGGTCAAAACATCAATACCGAGTCAAAAGAATCACGGGGAACAAATCCTCGCCCACAACTCACAACGTTCCCCGCGGGTGGGGCCACGGGTGGACAACCACCCGTGGTTCCGCCCGCGAGTACCAAGGCCCACAACATACGTACCCCGCGGGCGGGGTGGCGGGTGGAGCTCTGCCCGCCGTTCCGCCCGCGGGTACCGATCTGTACACCAAATAATCCCTTCGGGGATTTTCAAGCACAAGTCCAAATTCAAGTCCAAAACACCCAAAATCTCACACAATACAACAATATGACTTGAACCCAAGAAATAGCCAAGCAATGGCATAAAAGAACCCTAAGAACAAGCTCTAAACATGCATTACCACATGACAATGCATCAAATCTCACATTTCAACACAAGAATCACAAGTAGAAGCCAAGAAATCATCATATAAGTAAGAAAATAGGTTTTGTAAAGCATGGGTTACCTCCTTCGCTTAACCATCTAAAAACAACGCCAACATAGGCTCAACTCATAAAGCCAATCTACCGGGAACCTGTGGATTAAACCGGATCTTTCACTTATTAACAAACAAGCTAATTAAAACAAAATAAGCTCATAAAGGAAATTGAACTCTAGTCCTTCCCTAAATTACCCACAAGTTAACCATCCAAACTAAGCTTCTCTTTGTTACACTAATCACATCCTTAAAACACTAATAGATAATCTAACCAAGCTCAAGGAATAAGCTATTAATTAAAACTAATAACTAGGGTACTTAAGCTTAAAATGGGAATTGAAACTAGGTGCCCCATTAACATTAAACATAAATTTACCACTTAAGCTAAACAACTTCTTGATAAACAAAGCAACTTAAATCTACTTAACACTTACTTCAACAACAAGGACCATGGCATCACTTCGTCACCTTCTACTTCTTCTTCGCGTACGGCCAAAGCACAACGGGTACCACCACCGCCCGTCCTTCTGCCCGCTGCCATACTGGAAGAAGGAAAGATGCCACCGTCGTCACTGCCGGAGGGAACCACCGATCATCTTCGACGTCCACTGATCAACATAGCGTCAATCTGCCACTCTACTCTTGCTAGAACACAAGAGGGTTGCCGGAGACGCCACTACCACCGCTTCTTCACTAGAGCTCTTCCCATGCCCCAGTTGAACCACCGAGCTCCGCCGAGGAAAGGTGAAGGCTGGAGAAGGAGCCCATGCTCGCCGCCGCTCACTGCCGGAAATAGAAGGGAAAAGACGTCGGAGCTGCTGGAAGCCATCTGTAACACCCCGTGTTACGATCCCTAAAACCAATTAATCATTTAACCAATTACCCAAAAGAAAGAATTAAATCCCAATAATTAATTAGGAAAGGCCCACCATAGTCTATGGGCCCTTATCCCTAAACCCAATCCTTAGTCCCAAAAGGAATAGAATTAGCAAGCCTATAATATTAGTTCCTAATTATGACTCCTAAATATATAAATAAGGGACTTAAGAGGCACCTAGAACCCCCCCACCATAATAATCCCTCACCACACAAGAAGTTACAAGAATTCCCCTAGGAGAAATCAAGAAAGAAGAAAGCTTCAAGAAAGACCCTTCATAGCCAAGGAATTAACTAAGGCTAAAAGGTAACCCATGTCTCAACAAAACCTATTTTCATAGCTATGATTCCCCTCTTAGGATTTCCCCATATTATTGTGTATTGATGAATTGTGATATTATTATTGATGATTGGTGGGATGATTCCATGGGTGATCTTGGTGATGAGAGGTTCTTGATAATTATGGTGTTCTTGATGATTATATGACGTTCTTGATAATTATATGGTGTTCTTGATGTTCTTAAATGATTATATGAGGTTCTTGATAGTTATATGATACTCTTACCGAATCTTAATTTTGGAAGATGAATTGTGTTCTTGTTGATTTAAAAATAATTAGAACTCTAGGTTATATCGTGGAATCCGTATGGTATTATTCTTGGTATATTGGGTGTTGATTATGTTTAGAAAAGCATGATAGGTTATGTGCCATATGTTTCTTGATTTTGATCCGTTAATTGTCTACGTGTGTTATCAATTAGGTTTGAAAGTGTCTAAGCATGGTTTCGGGTTCCACAAAGGTTCCCGGGGCGTTTTCGGTGAAAAAGAGTTAGTGGGGGGTAGGGGACCCGCCACCTACCCGCGGCCTAGTTGGGCAACGCCGGTAGCGGGCAGCCGGCGGGCGGGCAGCTGCCCGCCGGGCACCCGCTGCCCGAATAGTGCCGCCGGCGGGTGACCCCTCACCCACCGGCTACTCGCTGGTTTGTACCCCACCTTGGGATTTTGGCTTCCCCGTTTGATGTCCCCCGACTCCCGTGGTGTCCCAACGGACTCCGTCTATCGTGCCTATGTCTAGTTTGATATTTCAGGTACCGTTCGTAGGTTGTAAGAGTCTTATATATTGCATGCTAGTTGAATTGGTATCCCGTTGACCTAGGTGAAAGAAGTATGAACCCCTTAGGATTATTCTTAGTATGTGAAGGATCACACATAGGTTTTGTTATACGTTTTCTCCCCCTTCCCAATGTGCTAATGTGGGTTGCATGTGCTTGCTATGTGTTATGTGTGCATGATACCCCAATTCGGTTGCGATCGGATTGGTTATTCCTGAGCTGCGGTTCAGAAGCTCGCTGCGATAAGATTTACACTCTTGGGCTGCGGTCCACCGTTTGGTTGCGATCAAACATTTCTACATGAGCTGCGGTTCATATTTCCTGACTGCGGTCAGATGACATACTCTTGGGCTGCGGTCCACTGTTTGGTTGCGATCAAACTATGATGAGCTGCGGTTCATCGGTCGGTTGCGATCGACCCCTCCGTGTTGCGATACGGGTCAGGGTGCTGCGGGGCCGTGTCAGAGCTATACGCGCTGACCCTCATGTATGGGCATGCGATTGGTCCTGTGGCGCCAACAAAGTGTGCTATGTGATGAAGTATGGATTAGTTGTTGTTATCTTGGGGATGAGACTATGGGATTTGTACTGGGGATCGTATATGTTGGGTTATGATTATTAATTGTGCTTATCTTATCTGTCTTGCCTGTTGTAAACTGTATATGCTTGGTATGACTGCTGTCTGTGCTTAGCCCTATCTGTTGAGTCTATCCCTGTTTTAAAAGCTAGAGTTCGTAGGATATATCTTCATGTTCAAAATGGTTTTCGTATATCTATATATATGTCTATATGTATTGTATTTCAACGCGTTGGAGTGGGTTACCAGCATCTCTCGCTGAACAGATATATTTGGCTTTCAGATACAGACGAGTAGATCACTGGAGCGCGCTAGAAGCTTGGGGCATAGCTTAGATAGTTTTCCCTTTCGGCCTGCGCGCCATAATTTAGTATTGATACTGATTGAGGTTTTAGAATTCAGCCTGTGCACCCGAGTTCTCTAGCTCGGGTGTGGCATAGCAACCCGTACTCTTTGTATCGTATTTTGGGATTTAATGAGATTCTATCTTTACTATATAAGTTTTAAAAGTCTTGAAAATCTGGGGTGTTACAGTTGGTATCAGAGCCTAAGTTTGACCCTAGGATAAGACTATTAAGACAGACCTTAGGACATAGACTTGAGCTCTAGGGACATAGGATTCGGGAATCCTAGGACACGCGGTGAGATTGTGAAACCTACACATAACATCCCCTCACTTTATCCCTCCCCCATCTAAAGAGAACTTTTCCCCCCGCTTACCGCATCGAAAGAAGAGCACCAAGCTGTAACTTAACGTTCTTATAAACATTGACCCAGAAGGACGACAGCATGGCGCCAAACAGAAGACAATCAAGAACTCCAGAACCCGCCACACACGACCCCTGACCCAAACGCTACAACAACTAAAGCAAGTCGCCCAGGCACTAAGCGACGTAGCTCTTCGCAACAACAGGCCCCCGCCTCCTCCATCAAACACGAACTCAGACGTCATCCGACAAGTTTCAAACCATCGACCACTGATACAAATCAGGCAGGAAAGGAAAGTTATCAAATCATTCTAGTGACAGAATTCAAGGAAGCATAGAATTAGAGATTGACTGATTTTATGGAGAGTATAATTAGGGATTGAATAATTATGTAATCAGTAATTGATGCTCCTACCTTATTTTACATATGGTAATAGATTATAAATAGGGACCATCTCTTAGAAGATGGGGCATCCAGTAGAATTGGAACAATTAGCTCTAAGTAGCTGTGGGCAAGAATTTATTCTTGTTGGAGGGATATTCTTTGAATTCCCTTGTTTTTCTTTCATTTGGTTTTACACTTTTACTTTCTAATATCATATTCTCCTAGATTTCTTGATCAGTCCCATTGAAGTTAGGAACTTGAATCCTCATGGTAGTGAGTTGGGGACCAGTTGTGGTGGCTGGGTAGAGAGATGGTTTGGTGGTGAGGGATTTTTCTATCGGGGATTCAATCTTGGAGCCAGGCTTGGTGACAAGACTGGATACGTCATGCCCATTACTTTGCAGCCACAAGGTAACCGCCTTGGTTAGTTTAGTGACAGATTCCTCCAACTTGGTGAGTCCTTGACACAATTCAGCGTGTCCTGTTCCCTGACTCTTCTCTAATGCGTCAACTCTTGAGTCCAATTGTGTCATGTTGTTTGGCAAGTCGGACCAATTGATAAGAGTAAAGAGACAGGATCAAGAAATCTAGGAGAATATGATATTAGAAAGTAAAAGTGTAAAACCAAATGAAAGAAAAACAAGGGAATTCAAAGAATATCCCTCCAACAAGAATTAACTCTTGCCCACAGCTACTAATAGCTAATTGTTCCAATTATACTGGATGCCCCCTCTTCTAAGAGATGGTCCCTATTTATAATCTATTACCATATGTAAAATAAGGTAGGAGCATCAATTACTGATTACATAATTATTCAATCCCTAATTATACTCTCCATAAAATCAGTCAATCCCTTATTCTATGCTTCCTTGAATTCTATCACTAGAATGATTTGATAACTTTCCTTTCCTGCCTGATTTGTATCAACCACCCACGTTCTCAGGAGAAGAGCACCCCGTGATCTTGGAGGAATGGATCCGGACCCTCGACAAAATTCTCGGGTTAGTGGAATGCCCAGAAGAACGTCGCGTGGAGATAGCCTCGTTCTACTTCGGACACGAGGCCGATCTTTGGTGGATCCACGAGGGTCCCGCTTACCAACAAGAACCAGGGTTCAATTGGGAAAACCTCAAAACACGACTACGAGAACGATTCTACCCAACACACGTAAAGGCATCCATGTACGAAGAGTTCCTCCATCTAAAGCAAGGGATAGCCACCGTCATGGAATACCACAAGCGATTCCTCGAACTAGCACGCTTCGCACCAGAGTTAGTCCCCACCGAAGTAACCAAAATAGAAAGATTCGTCTCGGGCCTCAACTTCGAAGACCGAAAAGCACTAGTGGTAAGCAGACCTCGGACACTCAACGAGGCTTACTCCAGTGCCACCAATCTCTATCGAATCCAACTACTCCAGCGCGGGGTTTAGGAACAGATACGAAAAAAGGAACACCGGAGGGGGAGCACCACCGGTAAAAAGAACAAGGAACGACACCAACACAAGACCAAGCAACCTGACCAACCAAAGACCGTCCCTAGGGAACAATAAAGCAAACCCAAGGAGCTTCCCTTGCCCAAAATGCAACAAAAGCCATAGAGGGAAAGATTGCATGGGTAATCCCTGGCGATGCTTCAACTGCGGAGAAGAAGGGCACAAGGCCTTCCAGTGCGTTCAACCCCAAAGGCCACGCCCCACCACCACAGGTCAACACGGAGGCACCACCCACCAAGGGAACTACGGCGCTCCCAGGAAAATATTCGTCATGAGCCGCACTCAAGCCAGCCTCGGGAACGAGAGCAACCTCGAGGAGGGGAACCTAACCCCAGAAGACGAGGACCACGCAAACCCCGCGGGAGAAAATCAAGAAGACAAATTCTGTCTAGAATAAACCGGCAATTCCTTGTAATCACCTTCATAGTAAAACTACTTATTTTGCGATTACTTCGGAATTTTATAAATAAAAGATTCGATCAAAATTCGATCCTGCTTATAAAGATGAAACCACAAATTATATAACAAGCCAAGCCTCCCATCACTAGAAGACAAAAGAGGGAAAAAGACAAGGACCACACCATCAAAAAAAGCCTAGTGTTGCCAATAGGAATTGGACCCTTAACCTTTCATATACAAGACTAAGGTCTTGACCACTAAGCTAGGAGTGTTTCTTGAAACCTTAAGCGAACACTTTCTTCTTAAAGCCCTACAAGTCCTTAAACCCACAAAAATCCCCAAATCAAAAACCCTTCTTCTTCTTCTTCTTGCACACCCTCTCTCTCTCCCTTCTTCTCCCTCTCACCCCCGCCGACCCAACGACACCCAGCAACCACCACCCACCCGTCGCTGTCACCGGCCGAACCACCGCCGGCCATCCAAGCAACACACCACCGCACATAACCGTCGCTACCCGGAGGCAACCCGCGACGCCGTCACCGTCCGCCACCCACCCGGACGAACCCCACTACCACACGCCGCCGCTGCTGCCTCGACGCCAACACGCCGTCGCCTCCCCTCGCCGAGCCGACGCTGGAACTCAGCTCGCCGTCACCTCCCTCGCAAACGGAGAAAACTGCCCGCTGGAAAACCCGCCGGAAAACCTGCCGGAGCTCCGCTGCCGTCCCACCGGAAAATCTACCGAACAATTTCGACACCAAGGAAAGCTCCACAATGCCGAAAAAGCACCTCGGAACCCGCACCCCGGAATGGAGCAACGCCGATTACACCGTGATCGGAGGTAAAGCCCTTGAACCCGACCAATTCTCTCCGGAATTGGTTGATATGCTTAATCACCAAGGACTTTTGGATACGTATCTCGCCATCAAGGAGGATACATACCCCGAATTGGTGAAAGAATTCTATCAACATCTTGTAGCCACCAAACGGGGTGATAAGCTAGAAATCACCACCAAGGTCCGCGGCAAGGAAATCATACTCTCCGAAGGCCGTTTGGCCAAGCTTTTGAAATTGACCACCACGGGTGTGTCAAGCTATGACCGAAAGGGGTGGATTGATACCCACAACACGGGGTACAAAGACTACCTCGGGTACCTCCTCGGGAAAGAGGAAGGATTCACCTCGGCCACACGACCGAATAGAAAGTGGCTATCAGCAGAACAAAAGATATTGGTTATGATTGCAACCGATAGCCTCTTGCCCACGAACAATAAAAGCAAGGATGTGGGGAGTTTAGAGTGCACCTTTGCCTACTTCTTGAAACACAAAATCAAGTTCAACCTGCCGGCCCTCATGCTAAAACACATGGAGTTTTGCAAATCAAGCAACCGACTTAGCCTACCCAACGGGATGATCCTAAGTTGGATCATGGAGAAAAAGGGGGTGGACCTAAGCCACACCGAGGTCAAGACCGCAAATGGCATGGTCTTTAACGCCCAGAACCTACGCCGCAATGATATCTACTTCACCGAGAGAGGACATTACCTCACCCTCGAAGAAATTTGCCAAAAACCCGAGGATGAACGAAGAGAATTGGTCGACCAATTAGACATCTCCAACAAGAAGCTCAAACGGGTAATGCAAGATTGCGGAATCCTGGAGGGAAATGAGGACCAGGAGGAGGATGACGAACCCAACCCGTCGGTGCAACCACGATCAGGAGGGAACCCAAGGGAGCAAAACGAGGGCTCAATCAATGAACGCATACTCGCACAGCTCAACCGGTAAAACCAAATCATGGAGGAAGGGTTCTCATCCTTGATCCGTACGACACGCGCACTAGATCAGAGGGTGGCAGCAATCAAGGCCACCTTGGGCACTCGTGGGGCGTCCAGCTCAGGAGCAGGAGACCGAGGGAGACCCAAAACCTTTCTATCACAACACCACCAGAAATCCAGTCTACCCCAGCTAAGGAAAAATGTGGGGCCACATTCCAAACCGGGAGGCCAAGAAGCGGGATGCCTAGGGGTGAAAGAATGGATTAACACACCGGGCTTCGGGGACGAAGCCCCTCGTAAGGGGGGGAGAGTGTAACACCCCGTGTTACGATCCCTAAAACCAATTAATCATTTAACCAATTACCCAAAAGAAAGAATTAAATCACAATAATTAATTAGGAAAGGCCCACCATAGTCCATGGGCCCTTATCCCTAAACCCAATCCTTAGTCCCAAAAGGAATAGAATTAGCAAGCCTATAATATTAGTTCCTAATTAGGACTCCTAAATATATAAATAGGGGACTTAAGAGGCACCTAGAACCCCCCCCCCCCCACCACAATAATCCCTCACCACACAAGAAGTTCCAAGAATTCCCCTAGGAGAAATCAAGAAAGAAGAAAGCTTCAAGAAAGACCCTTCATAGCCAAGGAATTAATTAAGGCTAAAAGGTAACCCATGTCTCAACAAAACCTATTTTCATAGCTATGATTCCCCTCTTAGGATTTCCCCATTTAATTGTGTATTGATGAATTGTGATATTGTTATTGATGATTGGTGGGATGATTCCATGGGTGATCTTGGTGATGAGAACTTCTTGATAATTATGGTGTTCTTGATGATTATATGACGTTCTTGATAATTATATGGTGTTCTTGATGTTCTTAAATGATTATATGAGGTTCTTGATAGTTATATGATACTCCTACCGAATCTTGATTTTGGAAGATGAATTGTGTTCTTGTTGATTTAAAAATAATTAGAACCCTAGGTTATATCGTGGAATCCGTATGGTATTATTCTTGGTATATTGGGTGGGAATTCGTATGATTGGGTGTTGATTATGTTTAGAAAAGCATGATAGGTTATGTGTCATATGTTTCTTGATTTTGATCCGTTAATTGTCTACGTGTGTTATCAATTACGTTTGAAAGTCTCTAAGCATGGTTTCGGGTTCCACAAAGGTTCCCGGGGCGTTTTTGGTGAAAAATAGTCAGTGGGGGGTAGGTGGGGGTAGGGGACCCGCCACCTACCCGCGGCCTAGTTGGGCAACGCCGGCAGCGGGCAGCCGGCGGGCGGGCAGCTGCCCGGAATGGTGCCGCCGGCGGGTGACCCCTCACCCACTGGCTACTCGCTGGTTTGTACCCCACCTTGGGATTTTGGCTTCCCCGTTTGATGTCCCCCGACCTCCGTGGTGTCCCAACGGACTCCGTCTATAGTGCCTATGTCTAGTTTGATATTTCGGGTACCGTTCGTAGGTTGTATGAGTCTTATATATTGCATGCTAGTTGAATTGGTATCCCGTTGACCTAGGTGAAAGAAGTACGAACCCCTTAGGATTATTCTTAGTATGTGAAGGATCATGCATAGGTTTTGTTATACGTTTTCTCCCCCTTCCCAATGTGCTAATGTGGGTTGCATGTGCTTGCTATGTGTTATGTGTGCATGATATCCCAATTCGGTTGCGATCGGATTGGTTATTCCTGAGCTGCGGTTCAGAAGCTGGCTGCGGTAAGATTTACACTCCTGGGTTGCGGTCCACCGTTTGGTTGCGACCAAACGTTTCTACATGAGCTGCGGTTCATATTTCCTGGCTGCGGTCAGATGACATACTCTTGGGCTGCGGTCCACTGTTTGGTTGCGATCAAACTATTATGAGCTGCGGTTCATCGGTCGGTTGCGATCGACCCCTCCGTGTTGCGATACGGGGCAGGTTGCTGCGGGGCCGTGTCAGAGCTATACGCGCTGACCCTCATGTATGGGCATGCGATTGGTCCTGTGGCGCCAACAAAGTGTGCTATGTGATGAAGTATGGATGAGTTGTTGTTATCTTGGGGATGAGACTATGGGATTTGTACTGGAGATCGTATATGTTGGGTTATGATTATTAATTGTGCTTATCTTATCTGTTTTGCCTGTTGTAAACTGTATATGCTTGGTATAACTGCTGTCTGTGTTTAGCCCTATCTGTTGAGTCTATCCCTGTTTTAAAAGCTAGAGTTCGTAGGATATATCTTCATGTTCAAAATGGTTTTCGTATATCTATATATATGTCTATATGTATTGTATTTCAACGCGTTGGATTGGGTTACCAGCATCTCTCGCTGAACAAATATATTTGGCTTTCAGGCACAGACGAGTAGACCACTGGAGCGCGCTAGAAGCTTGGGGCATAGCTTAGATAGTTTTCCCTTTCGGCCTGCGCGCCATAATTTAGTATTGATACTGATTGAGGTTTTAGAATTCAGCCTGTGCACCCAGGTTCTCTAGCTCGGGTGTGGCATAGCACCCCGTACTCTTTGTATCGTATTTTGGGATTTAATGAGATTCTATCTTTACTATATAAGTTTTAAAAGTCTTGAAAATCTGGGGTGTTACACCATCCATCACCGTTACTGCCAAGACCCGCCTTTGCACACGCTGGTTCACTTCGCCACCGCCGGAGAAGGGACCGCTCGATGGTCTTCACCCTGCTGCGACTTGTCTAGCGGTTGATGATCGGGAAGAAGAGAGAGAGAGAGAGAGAGAGTAGGACGGGGTTCAATGCTGAAGGTAGGGAAGATGCTAGGACGAAGGAAAGGGAAAGAGACAGCCGAGGGTTCGAGTTGCTGCTCCGGTCGTCGATGGTCTCCCATGGCTGATCTTCGTTGTTCAACAAGAGAAGAGAAGGAAGAATGAAGGGCTGCTGGTTCGGTGATTTTGGGGAAGGAAACATGAAGCTGTATCACATATATATTAATAATATACTTTATAAATAGGTAGGGCATCTTGCTAATTTGGGTTGGGTCAAAAGTGGGAATTGGACTTAGGTTCTAATTGGTGGGTTGGGTTTCGGTTAAGGTTCAAGACCACAATTTGGGTTGGGTAACCCTTTTAGATCAAGGTCATACAAAATATATAAGTATATTTGGGCTTAAGGCATTTGGGTAATAAAATACTGGGTCACCATACTAAATAGACTCGAGCCCATTTTGGAAATAACTAGATATATAAATATTTTTAATAAAAATATTTAATATCGAGACTATAATATATTTTAAGAAAATACGGGGTGTCACATGCTAGTTTGATGTTGATATGCTAGTATGTATGGTTTGTTCCTTTTTGTTGAGGGTTGGCAACTCGTGTTGCCAATCATTTGATGTTGGATGGTGGTCCTTGTTGTTGAGTATGGTCTCGTGATTTTGTTGAAATCTCTTGATTGATTCTTATGAAGTTATTTTATACAAATCGTTGCGCCTTTTGTTGATGCTTGATTGAGGCTATTGATGAGCCTCAATCCTCTTGATGATGATGACTATGTGTGACTGTGAATGAGATTAGTGGTTTTGTGACTTGAGCTTTGCTCACATGAGATCGGTGGTATATGACTATGAATTGAACAGTACCATCGTGTACTTGAGATCGGTGGTATTCTGATTGGTGGTGTAGATTGGTGGGGGACGACGACCCCAGACCGGGAAAAGGTTGAACTCAGAAGTACAGGGTGGCACTCAGAGGTACAGGTTAGAACTGTGATAAGGCCGGGGGTAGCCATATGGTTGGAACAGGGCATAAGGTTGGAACTTGAAACATGAATATGTCATTATGTGTCTTGTTGTACTTCTTTACTTATGCATGTCTTGATGTACTCTACCTTGTGAATGGTAGGTTGCGTCCTGAGTTGTGTTGTCTATGATGTTTGTGGTCTTATTGTTGTGTTGAGGTTGATGATCCTTGTTTTTATTGAGAGTGTGATGAGTCTTTGATGTTGACTTCCTTCCTTGGTTTTAAAATGATATATACTGTATTCCTTAGTTCCAAATGGCTTTGATTACATCTATCTATACTATGCTATTTAACGCGTATTGATGGCTTACCAGCATTATTCGCTGACCGGGTGTTATCCATATGATTTACAGGTCTTGAGTAGATGACGAGCGCGCTAGTTGTTGTGGTAGCTAGTGTAGTTCCCTCCTTTTAGTCGCTTTGTTTTGGGCCTGTGAGCCTTAGTGAGACGTGGCCTGTGTGCCTTAGACTTATAATGTTTTGATGGTTTGTTTTAGACCTAGCCTGTACACCCATGGTTTATGGGTGTGGCATAACGCCTTTCGGTTTTTAATTAGCTTCCGCTTTTGATTGCTATGATGATTAGTCTTTATCTTTAAATTTAAGTTTTAAAAATGTTGGTAAAATCGAGGGTGTTACATTTCGACTTTCCTCTTTTGTGGTAGTCGTCGTACTATCACGTTGATGGGCGACCGCCTTGACCCGAAAACCTGGTTGATCTGTTTTAGCGGATCACTGAGGGCAAGGTGATTTCTGCTTGGCGATGGTCACGGTTGGCGGCCATGATAAAGGCTAGCTTGCTACCAAACGGTGTGCCCCAGACAGGTCTGTTTTCCCTAGTCCTTGTATTACATCTCATGTCTCAAAGAGCGCTAATGTAACGCCCTGTGCTACGCCCTTTAAATCCCAGATTAATTATTTAATTAATTCGGTTAAAGAATAGTTAAAAAGGATTTAATATGGTCAGGATCCCTTAATTAATTAATGTGGTCCACGGAGGACCGTGGACCCTTGTTTATAATAAGGAGTTTAAGTGTATTAGGAATAAAGAAAGTGAGCCTTTACTACTCAGATTCTAATTAGGAATCCTAAATCTATATACATGTTAGGAATAGAAAGTAGGTCTTTACTATTCAGACTCTGATTAAGATTCCTAACTCTATAAATAGGAGATTAGAAAGCAATTAGAACCCTTACCACCCATAGTTATATTACACGAAATTATTCCCAAGAGATTCCCCACCACCAAGCCTAGGGAGATCAATCGGAGGGAAATCTTAGAGAAGAACCTTAATAGCCAAGGGAGGATTAATTAAGTCTAAGAGGTACCCCATAATTTAGAAAACCTATTTTTCTTGCTATATCTTATTTATTGGCCCCTTTAATAATTGTATGGATGATTATGTAATTGAGTCTTGATAAAGCCCTTGCCTAGGACTTATATTATGTTTATTTGGTAATCTTGATGACCTTGATGTTGTGGATTGACTCTATGTGTAATCTTGTATTTTATTTATGTCTAGAGCTTGTCCCTAGGGTTTATATCGTGAATCTCGTTGTCGTGATGTTCTTGGTATATTTGGGTGGGTTTTTGCATGATCGGGTATTGAGTCTAGCCTAGGACTTGTCTTTAGGGCTTTGCATATAGCTTTCTTGATGTTCTTGAGGTTCCGGATGCTCCTGAACCGTTATTTGATTGATGTTGAGTCTTGACATGCTTAGGAATCATGTTAGAACGTATTTTGAATGATTCATGGTTTAGTCTCCGTTAATTGAGTCCCTGATGTTGTTGTTACTTGTTAGAATATGTTCGAACTTTATTTTGAGTTCCACGAACGAACCCCGAACGGAGATTTCACCTTCGTACCAGTGGGGGGTAGGTGTGGGGGACGAATCCCCACCACCTACCTGCTACCCGAGACTGCCCAGTTCCAGCTGGCAGCCGGCGGGCAGGCGATTGCCCGCTGGAAACCAAGACCGCCGCCAGCGGGTGGTCCTCCACCCACTGGAAAAAGTTGGTGGGTCGTGATGTTTTTCCCCGTTTGATGTTTTCCCGTGTCTAGTTGTGTCCTGTTGTACCCTGTTTATCGTGTATGGGTTTCGTTTGATGTTTTGAGTACCGTTCTAGGAATTTATGTGTAGTGTGTATTATTGTTATTAATTCTTGAATGTTATTGAGTGATTATATGTTGATTGATTGAATGATGATGGGTATCATGGTCATTGCGCAATGACCGGTGTGACTGATGATGATGAGGTTGTGATTGGTGGAAATGAATTGTTGGCGGAAAGCACTACGAGTGCTCGGTTATCGTGCTAAAGGCACGGACCACCCCTTAGACTAGCTGGCTAAAGGCTTGGATCAGGGTATAAGCGTCGCGGTGTCATGTTAGAGCTATACGCGCTAACCCCTTGGTATTGGTACTAGAGGTACGGACCATGCGAATGGCACTTCGGTGCTACCATGTTGGTGGACTTGTTGGTGGTTACGGAGTGGGGCATGTAGTTGCTCTGGAGGAATAAAGAGGAAATATAAGGTTGGCTTGGAGGTATAGGTTGGAACTGAAATAAGGATGGAGTGGAGTGAAAAGGTTGGAACTTGGTATAAGGTTGGAAGATGGATTGTGTGACTTGATGATTACTTGCTAATTGATTATCTTTGAATCCCATTGTTGTCTCTATTTGTTATTTATGAGCTTATTTGTCTATTATGTCTTGTATTGTGTTTTTAGGACGCATGCTAGCCTTTATGATTGTTCTATAATGTCAAGTCTGTTGTTGTGTCTTGAGTCTTGATCTTGGTTTAATGCTAGAGTTGCTTAGGTTATATATGTATTCCGGTTTCAAAATGATTTTCTTATATCTACTTATATTGTACTTAACGCGTTGGAGTGGGTTACCAGCATTATTCGCTGAAGGTTGTTACACCGTATGTTTTTCAGGTGCAGATAAATAGCTTCAGAGCGCGTTAGATGAACTCGATGATTTAGCTTAGTATTAGTTAGATGGCCTGTGAACCTTGAATTGTATTTTGGATAGTGATTATAATTTATGCCTTGTTCGGTTAGTTTAGCCTATGCATTTAGGTTCTCAAACCTAGATGTGGCATAACACCCTGACTCTTACGGATTATTTAGGCTCTGTTTGGAATGATTGATGACAGTTTGTTATTTATATAAGCTTTTTAATTATTTAAAAATTAGGGGTGTTATAGTTGGTATCAAAGCCCAAGTTCGACCCTAGGATAAGGCCCCTAAGATAAGACTATAGGACATTAAGTTCGAACACTAAGTATTTAAGTAAATAGGATCTAGGAAGTTTAGGGCACGCGGTGTCTGTAAGTTTATCTATCATTATCTGCTTAAAATCTCCTTACTCTATTATGTGCTTAGCTTAAGAGTTCCGCATAATTATAGCATCAAGGTAAGGATGCGAACCCCTAACTTACCGTTACGATCAGTGTTGATCCCGTAAACACCGAAATGGCGCTAACGAGGAACCAGTCGAGAACCCCCGAGCCTCCTACCAAATATTCGTTAACCTAGAACCTACAACAGCTGACTCAGGTCGCCCGGACGTTGAGTAACGCCATCCTTAATAACAACAACCGACCACCCCGAACGGGAACCCAGATGCGGCTCGCCAAGTCTTGAGCCGTCGCCCACCTATCTTCGCAGGGGAAGAAGATCCTATGACCCTCGAGGAATGGAGCCGAAAGTTCGACAAGATCTTTGAAGTAATGGAATGCCCGGAAGGAAGCCGTGTGGAACTAGCCTCGTTTTACTTCGGACATGAGGCTGATCTTTGGTGGGTTCACGAGGGACCTACCTGTAGGCAAGAACCGGGATTCAACTGGGAAACCCTGAAGGCTCGGTTACGGCGACGTTTCTACCCCGCGCATGTAAGGGCAGCCATGTACGAAGAATTCCTCCACCTGAAACAGGGAATAACTACAGTGGTGGAATACTATAAACGATTCCTCGAGCTATCTCGTTTCGCACCTGAATTGGTGCCCACAGAGGCGACTAAAGTAAAGAAGTTTGTGGCAGGTCTCAACTTCGAAACTCGAAAGACTTTAACCGTAAGTAAACCCAGGACCCTCAACATGGCTTACGCTAGCGCCGCCAACCTTTACCGAATCCAACATCTACAACGGGGAGTTCAGGAGCAAATCCGGAAAAGGAGTAACGGAAGTGGGGGACCACCTGTAAAGAAAACAAGGACGCCAATTAAATGCAAGGAAGTGAAGTAACGCATGAACATCGCCTTTGCTTAATCTTTAGTGCAAGGTAAGTATATCATGTTGACTTGTGAACCCTTTGCCTTAGCTTAAAATATCATTCGCCCTTGAATCCCAGCCTCTCGATATTCCTAATTGTTAGAACCCTTGCCTCGAATCCTTGGTTATCCTTGAAAGCAATTAAACACCTGTTATGCCTTTACTTACTCTTTGTTGTATCTAATTTATCCTTGGAAACCTTAAATCATTGCCATTGCTCTAATTTTGTATCCCTCTCTTTCAAACCCTTGCTAAACCCCTACAAGTGGTGTAAACCCCTAGCTTTGTCTAAATGGCGTGAGGTTTGATGCTTATTAGGTTGGTGTTAGGATGGTTGTTAAAAAGGACTCGACGTGTTAAGTAGAGGCGTAGGAAGTGCCGTGCACTAAGCTTCACTGCAACAAAGATCTTACTTTGGAATGAGGAACTTGATGGTTTTAAGGCACCGTAAGAAGTACATGCGACGCACAAAATCACCACACGTCATGCGACGTCGAGAGCAGTTAACCAAATGCATTCCTAGAAAGAGAATGACATCACTAAGAATTTGGTCGCTAAAGGATTAAATGGAACCGGACGACAAGCCGAACTTCAAGAAAGACCAAGAGGGCTTGTCGTTAACCAAGACAAGGAAAAGACAAAAGATTGGATTACAGGCAGCTACCTTACGGAGATTTCAAGATTTGCCAACTGTGAACGAGACGCTACCTATTGAGCGATTAGTAAGGGAATGCATGAATCCTTCGGGAAAGGAACCATGAATCGCCTCAAGGTGTTGAGTTTGGTAAACGACTTAAACCCACGTCTCGTTTTCAAAAAAGTATTATCAATTGCGTTAGTTGTGAAGTTACAGTTGAACGCTACGATTCAACCAACTAAGAATGATTGAGAAAAAGAAACGTGCAAACCAAAAAGTCGAGTTGAGAACTTGCGCTACGGACTTACAAAGGCCTCAAGTGAAGCTCTAAGGATGGACCGAGTTTCTTACAATCTCGGTTAACATTCGCATCTTCAAAGAACTCCTTCAAGATTTTGTAAAGAGCAGGAATACCGACACCGATGGTACAAACCCATTCCAGTCCTTAGCCCTTTGTTTACCTTACTAAAAGTCCCCGAATTTGTGAAGAATAAAGGAGACATCCTTTTCCTCCAAGAAGGACAAAAGAAGACGATTAGAGTCTAAGGGACATTTCTTATCTTAGGTTTTGTGCATCCACCCTAGGATTGCGTGTAACACCCCGTGTTACGGCCTTCAATCCCGAATTAATTATTTAATTAATTACGTTAATAATAATTAAAAAGGATTTAATTTGGTTAGGATTCCCTTTAATTAATTAATGTGGTCCACCATGGGCTGTGGACCCTTGCCTAAACTAGAGTTTTAAGCCTATTAGGAATAAAGAGGGTAAACCTTTTACTAATCAGATTCTAATTAGGAATCCTAGACCTATATACCTATTAGGAATAAAGAAAGTAGGCCTTTATTATTCAGAGTATGATTAGGATTCCTGATATTATAAATAGGGGATTAGAAAGCAATTAGAACCCACACCATAATAAATAGCACCACACAAGAATTCCCAAGAATTCCCAACCACCAAACGTAGGAGAAATCAAGAAAAAGAGATCGTAGAGAAAAGAGCCTTAGTAGCCAAGGAATCTAATTAAGGCTAAGAGGTAACCCATGTCTCAACAAAACCTATTTTCCTTGCTATAATTATCTTCTTTGGCCTCCTCTCTATACTTGTGTCTTGATGAATCATTTATGATATTGATGATAAGTTATTGATGATTGTGAGATAATTTTATGTGTGATCTTGATGATCTTGACGATGATAAGAGATTCTTGATAATTATGTGATGTTCTTGATGAATCTTGATGTTTGATGATTAAAAGAGGAACTATGATTTTATTGATTTGAATATGATTAGAGCTCTAGGTTAAAATTGGAAATTTCGTATTGTGTTATTCTTGATATAATTGGGTGGGATTTCGCATGTTCGGGTGTTGATTCTGTTTAGAAGTCATGATAGGATATGTGCTATGTGATTCTTGCTTTTGATCTATTAATTGTCTACGTGGTGTCTTCAATTGCGTTTAAAAGTGTCCAAGCATGGTTTCGGGTTCCACAACGGATCCCGGGACGTTTATTTTGGTAAAAAGTCAGTGGGGGATAGGGGGACCCGCCACCTATCCGCTGCCCAAAAAGGGCGTCGCCGGCAGCGGGCAGCCGGCGGGTGGCCTTCCACCCACCAGCTGCCCGCTGGAAATTGTCCACTTCGGGACTCCGGCTTCCCCGTTTGATGTTTCCCCGACCCTCGTGGTGTCCCAACGGACTCCGTTTATCGTGCCTAAGTCTAGTTTGATGTTTCGGGTACCGTTCGTAGGATAAATGAGTCTTATATATCGCATGCTAGTTGAATTGGTATCCCGTTGGCCTAGGTGAAAGAAGTATGAACCCCTTAGGACTATTCCTAGTTTGTGGATGACCACGCATAGGTTTCGTTATACGTTTTCTCCCCTTTTCCCAATGTGTTAATGTGGGTTGCATGTGCTTGCTATGTGTTATGTGTGCATGATACCCCAATTTGGTTGCGATCAAATTGGTTATTCCTGAGCTGCGGTCAGAATTACACTCTCGGGCTGCGGTCCACAGTTTGGTTGCGATCAAACATTATGATGAACTACGGTTCATCGGTCGGTTGCGATCGACCCCTTCATGTTGCGATACGAGGCAGGGTGCTACGGGGCCGTGTCAGAGCTATATTCGCTGACCCTCATGTATGGGCATGCGATTGGTCCTGTGGTGCCAACAAAGTGTGCTTGTGTGATGAGTTGAATGATGATATAATTGAGATGAATTGAATCCGTGACTATAGGACATATGCTAGTATCTCTACATGTTTGGTTACAACTTTTGAATGTGCTTATCTCATAGGATATATGCTAGTATCTTTACATACTTGGTTATAATTGTTGAATGTGCTTATCCCTATTTGTCGAGTCTATTCCGGTTTTAAAACTAGAGTTTCCTATGATATATCTTCCTGCTTCAAAATGACTTTTCTTATATCTATATATATATATATATCTATCTATAGTGTATTTCAACGCGTTGGAGTGGGTTACCAGCATCTCTCGCTGAACAGATATATTGGCTTTCAGGCACAGACGAGTAGATCCCAAAGCACGCTAGAATATCGTGGATTAGATAGATAGTCTTACCTTTCGGCCTCCGTGCCATAATGATGTATTGAGGATATTAGTTAGTTTAGCCTGTGCATCTGAGTTCTCCAGCTCAGATGTGGCAAAGCACCCCGTACACTTGTGATTAGTATTACTCTGTTTGGGATTTTAATGAGAAATTACCTTTATTATATAAGCTTTAAAAGTTTCGAAAATCTGGGGTGTTACATCGCGCGTTCAAGGGAAGTGTAAGGAACACCCTGGTATCCAGACCTCAATTACCCTAAGGATCAAACAAGGGATTAAAACGACTCGCAAGGATCGTCAAGTCGTTTCACAACAAGAATCAGTAACCGACTGCATTTTAAGAAGGAGGGAAGTGTGCCAAGAGCTTTCACTACTAATGTAACACCCCGTGTTACGACCCCTAAAACTAATTAATCATCTAATCATTTACCAAAAAGAAAGAATTAAATTCCAGTAATTAATTACGAAAGGTCCACCATGGTCCATGGGCCCTTATCCCTAAAACCAATCCCCTAGTCCTATAGGAAATAGAATTAGCAAACCCATACCACTTGGACCCTAATTAGGACTCTTAAATATATATATATATATATATATATATATATATATATATATATATATATATATATATATATATATATATATATATATATATATATATATATATATATATATATATATATATATAGGGGGTGTAGCACCCCGAAATTTTAAAACTTTTGAAACTTATATAATATAGGTAAATTCTCATTAAATCCCAAAACATAATATAGTAGAGTACGGGGTGCTATGCCACACCTGGGCTAGAGAACCCAGGTGCACAGGCTAACCAACTAATATCCTCGATAATGTAAATACATAAGCATGGCACGCAGGCCGAAAGGGAAACTATCTACTCTACGCTCCAAATCTCTAGCGCGCTCCAGTGTCTACTTCTCTGTGCCTGAAAGCCAAATATATCTGTTCAGCGAGAGATGCTGGTAACCCACTCCAATGCGTTGAAATACACTATAGATAGATATACTTAAGAGACACTAGTTTTAAAACCAAGAATAGACTCGATAGATAGGGATAAACACATTCAACAGTTATAATCAAGCACATAAAGATACTAGCATATATCCTATGGTCACAGATTCACTTCATCTCATTCATATCGTCATCCCAATTCGTATCTCATCACACACAAGCACACTTTGGTGGCACCACAGGACCAATCGCATGCCCATACATGAGGGTCAGCGCATATAGCTCTGACACGGCCATGCAGCACCCTGCCTCGTATCGCAATACGAAGGGGTCGATCGCAACCGACCGATGAACCGTAGTTCATCATAATGTTTGATCGCAACCAAACAGTGGACCGCAGCCCAAGAGTAATCATCTGACCGCAGCCAGGAATATGAACCGCAGGTCATGTAAAACGTTTGATCGCAACCAAACGGTGGACCGCAGCCCAAGAGTGATCATCTGATCGCAGCGAGGAATATGAACCGCAACTCATGTAAAACGTTTGATCGCAACCAAACGGTGGACCGCAGCCCGAGGGTGTAATTCTGACCGCAGCCAGCTACTGAACCGCAGCCCAGGAATAACCAATTTGATCGCAACCAAATTGGGGTATCATGCACACATAACACATAGCAAGCACATGCAACCCACATTAACACATTGGGAAAAAGGGGAGAAAACGTATAACGAAACCTATTCGTGGTCATCCACATACTAGGAATAATCCTAAGGGGTTCATACTTCTTTCACCTAGGCCAACGGGATACCAATCCAACTAGCATGCGATATATAAGACTCATTTATCCTACGAACGGTACCTGAAACGTCAAACTAGAGTTAGGCATGATAAACTGAGTCCGTTGGGACACCACGAGGGTTGGGGAAACATCAAACGGGGAAGCCGGAGTCCCGAAGTAGACAATTTCCAGCGGGTAGCCGGTGGGTGGAGGACCACCCGCCGGTTGCCCGCCGGCGACCAGTCTCCGGGCAGCGGGTGCCCGGCGGGCAGTCGCCTGCCCGCCGGCTGCCTGCTGCCGGCGACACCCTTTTCGGGCAGCGGGTAGGTGGCGGGTCCCCCTACCCCCACCTACGCCCCACTGACTTTTTACCAAAATAAACGTCCCGGGATCCGTTGTGGAACCCGAAACCATGCTTAGACACTTTTAAACGCAATTGATGACACCACGTAGACAATTAACGGGTCAAAAGCAAGAATCGTATAGCACATATCCTATCATGACTTCTAAACATAATCAACACCCGAACATGTGAAATCCCACCCAATTATATCAAGCATAACACAATATGAAATTCCCAATTTTAACCTAGGGCTCTAGTCATATTTAAATCAATAAAATCATAGTTCATCTTTTAATTACCAAAACATCAAGATTCATCAAGAACATCACATAGTCATCAAGAACTTCTTATCATCATCAAGATCATCAAGATCACACATAAAATCATCTCTCAATCATCAAGAACATATCATCAATATCATAAACGATTTATCCAGACACAAGTATAGAGAGGAGGCCAAAGAAGATAATTATAGCAAGGAAAATAGGTTTTTTTAAGACATGGGTTACCTCTTAGCCTTAATTAATTTCCTTGGCTATGAAGGGTCTTTCTTTAAGATTCCTTCTTTCTTGATTTCTCCTAGGGGGATTCTTGGAACTTCTTGTGTGGTGAGAGATTATTGTGGTGTGGGTTCTAGGTTCCTCCTATGCCCCCTATTTATATACCTAAGAGTCCCTAATTAGGGTTAGTTCTATTCCTTCTAGAATTAGGGGATTGGGTTTAGGGATAAGGGCCCATGGACTATGGTGGGCCTTTTCTAAATTAATTATTGGAATTTAGTCCTTTCTTTTGGGTAATTGATTAAATGATTAATTGGTTTTAGGGGCCGTAACACGGGGTGTTACACTCTCCCCCCTTACAAGAGGCTTCGTCCCCGAAGCCGGTGCGTTAACCCATTCTTTCGCCCCTGGACATTCCGTATTTTGGCGTCCTGGTCAGGAACGTGGCCCCACGTGTTGTCCTTGCTGGGGTAGATTGGATTTCAAGTGACGTGGTGATTGGGAAGTTCGGGTCTACCTTGGTTTCCTGCTCCCGAACTGGATGGTCTCGATTGCTGCCACCCTCTGATCTAAAGTGCGTGCCGCGTGGATTAGGGACGAGAACCCTTCGTCCATAATTTGGTTTTGCCGGGTGAGCTGTGCGAGGATGCGCTCGTTGACAGACTCTTCGTTTTGTCCCCTTGAGTCTCCTCCTGCTCGTGCGGGTGCCGGTGGATTAGGCTCGTCATCCTCTTCCTGTTCCTCGTTTCCCTCTATTCTCCCACAATCTTGCATTGCCCGTTTAAGCTTTTTGTTGGAGATGTCCAATCGGTCAACCAACTCTCTTCGCTCCTCCTCGGGTTTAAGGCAAATCTCCTCGAGGGTGATATACTGTCCCCCCTCGGTGTAGTAGATATCATTGCGACGGAGGTTCTGGGCATTGAAAACCATGCCGCTTGCGGGCTTGACTTCCGTGTGGCTTAGGTCCACTCCCTTCTTCTCCATGATCCAACTCAGGATCATTCCGTAAAGTAGACTAAGCCGGTTACTAGTCTTGCAAAACTCCATGTGTTTTAACATGAGGGTCGGTAGGTTGAACTTGATTTTGTGTTTTAGAATGTAAGCAAAAGTACACTCCAAACTTCCCACATCTTTGCTCTTGTTATTTGTGGGCAACAGGCTATCAGTTACAATCATGACTAGTATCTTTTGCTCTGCGGTTAGCTATTTCCTGTTTGGCCGAGTGGCCGAGGTGAAGCCTTCTTCCTCTCCAAGTAGGTATCCGAGGTAGTCCTTGTACCCCAGGTTTTGGGTGCCGATCCACCCCTTTCGGTCGTAGTCTGACACACCCGTGGTGGTCAGTCTTAAGAGCTTGGCCAAGCGGCCTTCGGAAAGTATGATTTCCTTGCCTCGGACCTTGGCGGTGATTTCCAACTTATCACCTCGCTCGACGGCCACCAAGTAACGATAGAACTCTTTCACCAATTCGAGGTATGTATCCCCTTTTATGGTGAGATACGTATCCATGAGCCCTTGGAAGTTACGCATGTCGACCAATTCCCGAGAGAATTGGTCGGGTTCGAGAGCTTTACCTCCAATCACGGTGTAGTCGGCGCTGCTCCATTCTGGGGTGCGGTTTTCGAGGGGCTTTTTCGGCATTTTTGGGTGGGTAGTGTTTTCCGATGAACTTCCGGCGAGCCTCCGGCGTGACTCCGGCGAGCTCCCGTTGGCGTGGCTTTCTCGACGGCGAGCGGGCGGCGGCGCGGCCTGGTCTTGGCGATGGCTCGGCGTGGTGGCGGTGACCTTGGGCGGAACCGGGCAATGGTGAGGCGTGTGGCAGCGGGGTGTGTCCAGGTGGGTGAGAGACGGTGGTGGCGTCGCGGGTTGCCTCCAGGTGGTGACGGTGGCATGCGGTGGTGCGTCGCCTGGGTGGCCGGCGGCGACTCGGCTGGTGACAGCGACGGGCAGGGGTGGTTGCTGGGGTGGCGTTGGGTCGGCGGGGAGGTGTGTAACACCCCAGATATTTAAGACATTTAAAAACTTATAATAAAGGTAGAATCTTATTAAATCCCAAGATATAAATACAAGCGTACGGGGTGCTATGCCACACCTGGGCTAGAGAACCCAGGTGCACAGGCTGTCTAACTAGTATCCATTGAAACACAATGCATAATATGGCGCGCAGGCCGAAAAGGGAAACTAATCTACTTCTACGTTCCAGTTCTAGCGCACTCCAGTGCTCTAGTCCTCTGTGCCTGAAAGCCAAATATATCTGTTCAGCGAGAGATGCTGGTAACCCACTCCAACGCGTTGAAATACAATACATATAGAGATATATATAGATATACGAAAACCATTTTGAGCATGAAGATATGTCCTACGAACTCTAGCTTTAAAACCGGGAATGACTCGACAGATAAGGCCAGACACAAGCAACAGTTATAACGAGCATATGCAGTTCACAACAGATAAGGCAGATAAGGCAAAGCATAAACAATGATCATAACCCAACATGAACAATCCCCAATATAAATCCATAGTCACATTCCCCAAGACACTCGTAATCACAACTCGTCCCTGTCACAACACATAACACACTTTGTTGGCGCCACAGGACCAATCGCATGCCCATACATGAGGGTCAGCGCATATAGCTCTGACACGGCCCCGCAGCACCCTGCCCCGTATCGCAACACAGAGGGGTCGATCGCAACCGACCGATGAACCGCAGCTCATCATAGTGTTTGATCGCAACCAAACAGTGGACCGCAGCCCAAGAGAATGTCATCTGACTGCAGCCAGGAAAAAGGACGAACCGCAGCTCGTATAGAAACGTTTGATCGCAACCAAACGTTGGACCGCAGCCAAGGAGTATCAATCTGACCGCAGCCAGCTTCTGAACCGCAGCTCAGGATAACCAATCCGATCGCAACCGAATTGGGGTAACACACACACATAACACATAGCAAGCACATGCAACCCACATTACACATTAGGAAGGGGGAGAAAACATATAACAAAACCTATGCGTGATCTATCACATACTAAGAATAGTCCTAAGGGATTCATACTTCTACCACCTAGGTCAACGGGGTACCAATTCAACTAGCATGCAATATAATAGACTCATAAACCTACGAACGGTACCCGAAACATCAAACTAGACATAGGCACGATAAACGGAGTCCGTTGGGACACCACGGGGAACGGGGGAACATCAAACGGGGAAGCCGGGATCCAAAGGTGGGATAATTTCCAGCGGGTAGCCGGTGGGTGGGGGGCCACCCGCCGGACTTTACTGTTCTGGGCAGCGGTTCGCCGGCGGGCAGCTGCCCGCCCGCCGGCCACCCGCTGCCGGGCGGTGTTTCACGGCCGTGGGTAGGTGGCGGGTCCCCTACCCCCCACTGACTCTTTTCACGCACTTTATGCCCCGGGAACAGTTGTGGAACCCGAAACCATGCTTAGACACTTTACAACGCAATTAACGACAACACGTAGACAATTAACGAATCAAATACAAGAACGAACGGCACATAACCTATCATGCTTTTCTAAATATAATCAACACCCAAACATGCGATTTCCCCACCCGATAATCCAAGAATAAGATCATACGATACAACCTAGGGTTCTAATCACTTTTATATCAACAAGAATACGGTTCGTCTTCTAATTGCCAGATTCGATAAGAATAACACATAAACATCAAGAGCATCACACAATTATCGAGAACAACACATAATCATCAAGAACTCCATATAATCATCAAGAATCTCCCAATATAAAGATTATCAAGATCCCTCATGGGATCATCGCATCAATTACCAATAATAATCATCATAACTCGCCAATATACAATAATATGGGGAAACCCTAAGGGGGAATTATAACTATGAAAATAGGTTTTGTTGAGACATGGGTTACCTCTTAGCCTTAATTAATTCCTTGGCTATGAAGGATCTTTCTTTAAGCTTCCTTGCTTTCTTGATTTCTCCTAAGGGGATTCTTGGAGCTCTTTTGGGGTGGTGGGGCGTTAATCTTGTGGGGAGTTCTAGGTGCCTCTTAAGTCCCCTATTTATATATTTAGGAGTCCTACTTAGGAACTAATATTATAGGTTTGCTAATTCTATTCCTTTTGGAACTAAGGATTGGGCTTAGGGGTTGGGTTTATATATGAGGGCCCATGGACAATGGTGGGCCTTTTTCCCTAATTAATCATTATAATTTATTCTTTCTCTTGGGCTACTGATTAATTAACTAATTGGTTTTAGGGGCCGTAACACGGGGTGTTACAAGGTGAGAGGGAGAGGAAGGGAGAGAGAGAGGGTGAGGGAATGTGGAAGAAGAAGAAGGGTTTTTGATTTGGGGATTTTTGTGGGGTTTAGGGATTTGTAGGGGTTTAAGAAGGGAGTGTTCCCTTGAGGTTTTAAGAAACACTCATGGCTTAGTGGTTAGGGTTTTAATTTTATAAGTGGAAGGTCAAGGGTTTAATTCCCATTGGTAACATTAGTCTTCTCCATTGTGTGAACCTTGTCTTTTTCCTTCTTTCGTCTTCTAGTGGTAGAAGGCTTGGTTTTTTTTTTTTGGTCCCCTTTTTGTTGTTTGATGTGCATAAGCTAGTCTTTTTACGTTACGCTAAAATTAATCTCGATTTAGCTCTTTCTTTATAATAATTCAAGTAGCTAATCTAAGTAGGTAATTTACTACGAGGGTGGTTACAAGAGATTTGCCAGTCATCCTAAACATAATTCATCTTCTTGGTTTTCTTCTGGTGGGTTTGCGTGGCCCTCGTCTCCTGGGGCCACGTTTCCTTCCTCGTGGTTGATTTCGTTCTTGAGTTCGGCCTGGGTGCGGCTTATGACGAACACCTTTCCGGGGGCACCATAGTTTCCTTGATGATTCGTGCCCCCGTGTTGGCCCGTGGTGGTGGGGCGTGATTTCTGGGCTTGAGTGCATTGAAAGGCCTTGTGCCCTTCTTCCCCGCAGTTGAAGCATCTCCAGGGGTTGCCCATGCAATCTCTGCCCCTATGGCTTCTGTTGCATTTTGGGCAAGGGAAGCTCCTTGTGTTAGTTTCGTTGTTTCCTAGGGGTGGCCTCTGGCCGACTGGATTGCTTGATCTTGTGTTGGCGTCGTTCCACGTTCTTTTCATCGGTGGTGCTCCACCTCCTGTGTTCCTTTTTCGAATCTGTTCCTGAACCCCACGTTGCAACAATTGGATCCGACAGAGATTTGCGGCACTGGAGTAAGCCTCGTTGAGGGTCCAGGGTCTGCTTACTATTAGTGCTTTTCGGGCTTCGAAGTTGAGACCCGCTACAAACCTTTCTATTTTGGTTGCCTCCGTGGGGCTAGTTCTGGTGCGAAGCGTGCTAGCTCGAGGAACCGTTTATGGTATTCCATGACGGTAGTCGTTCCTTGTTTCAAGTTGAGGAACTCTTCGTGTATGGATGCCTTGACGTGTGTCGGATAGAATCGTTCTCGTAGTCGTGTTTTGAGGTTTTCCCAGTCGAATCCTGGTTCCTGTCTGTAAGTGGGCCCTTCGTGGATCCACCAAAGGTCCGCCTCGTGTCCGAAATAGAATGAGGCTATCTCTACACGACGTTCCTCTGGGAATTCTACCAACCCTAGAATCTTGTCTAAGGTCCGGATCCATTCTTCGAGGATTAGTGGATCTTCTTTTCCTGAGAACGTGGGTGGTCGATGATTTGAAACTTGTCGGGCGACTTCTGAGTTCGTGTTTGATGGAAGTGGTGGGGGCCTGTTGTTGCGGAGAGCTACGTCGCTTAGCGTCTGGGCGACTTGTGTTAGTTGCTGTAGGGTTTAAGTCAGGGGATCGTGTGTGGTGGGTTCCGGGGTCCTTGATTGCCTTCAGTTTGGTGCCACGCTCGCTGTTTACTTGGCAAATGTTTATAGTAACGTCGAGTTAGAGTTTTGTACCCTTACTTTGGTGTGATAAGCGGAGGGGAAGTTCTTTTAATTTAAACAAGAGTGAGGGGGAATATGTGATGCGGTTATGCTCACAATCTCACCACGCGTCCTAAGTCTCCTGAGTCCTATGCACTTAAATACTTTGAGTTTAAGCCTATTGTCCTAAGGTCCTGGTCTTAAGAGTCTTATCCTAGGGTCAAACTTAGCGTCTGATAACAACTGTAACACCCCGAAATTTTAAAACTTTTGAAACTTATATAATAAAGGTAAATTCTCATTAAATCCCAAAACATAATATAGTAGAGTACGGGGTGCTATGCCACACCTAGGCTAGAGAACCCAGGTGCATAGGCTAACCAACTAATATCCTCGATAATGTAAATTGTAACACCCCGTGTTACGGCCTTCAATCCCGGATTAATTATTTAATTAATCCCGTTAATAATAATTAAATATGATTTAATTCGGTTAGGTTTCCTTTAATTAATTAATAAGGTCCACCATGAACCGTGGACCCTTGCCTAAATTAGAGTCTTAAGCCTATTAGGAGTAAAGAAAGTAGGCCTTTTACTATTCAGACTACGATTAGGATTCCCTTTAATTAATTAATATGGTCCACTATGGACCATTGACCCTTATCCCTAAAATAAGCCCTTAGTCCTATAAGGAATAGAATTAGTAAACCCATACCATTCAGACCCTAATTAGGAATATTAAATATATAAATAGGGATATAGGAGGCACCTAGATCTTTCACCACCATAATCTCTCACCACACAAGAAGTTCCAAGAATCCCCTTAGGAGAAATCGAGAAAGAAGAAAGCTTAAAGAAAGACCCTTCATAGCCAAGGAATTAAATAAGGCTAAGAGGTAACCCATGTCTCAACAAAACCTATTTTCATAGCTATGATTCCCCTCTTAGGATTTCCCCATATTATTGTGTATTGATGATTTGTGATATTATTATTGATGATTGATGGGATGATTCCATGGGTGATCTTGATGATGAAAGGTTCTTGATAATTATGGTGTTCTTGATGATTATATGATGTTCTTGATGATTGTAGGATATTCTTGATGTTTATGTGATATTCTTACCGAATCTTGATGTTAGAAGATGAATTGTGTCCTTGTTCATTTAAAAATGATTAGAACCCTAGGTTGTATCGTATGGAATTATTCTTGGTATATTGGGTGGGAATTCGCATGATTGGGTGTTTATTATGTTTAGAAAAGCATGATAGGTTATGTGCCGTTTGTTTCCTGATTTTGATCCGTTAATTGTCTACGTGTGTTATCAATTGCGTTTGAAAGTGTCTAAGCATGGTTTCGGGTTCCACAAAGGTTCCCGGGGCCTTTTTGATGAAAAAGAGTCAGTGGGGGGTAGGTGGGGGTAGGGGACCCGCCACCTACCCGCGGCTAAAAGAGGAGCTCCGGCAGCGGGCAGCCGGCGGGCGGGCAGCTGCCCGCCGGGCACCCGCTGCCCGGAACAGTAACCACCGGCGGGCAGCCGGCGGGTGAACCCCCACCCACCGGCTACCCGCTGGAAATTCCCACCCTTCGGGATCCCGGCTTCCCCGTTTGATGTTCCCCCGACCCCCGTGGTGTCCCAACGGACTCCATCTACGCCTATGTCTAGTTTGATTTTCGGGTACCATTCGTAGGTCGTATGAGTCTTATACATTGCATGCTAGTTGAATTGGTATCCCGTTGACCTAGGTGAAAGGAGTATGAACCCCTTAGGACTATTCTTAGTATGTGAAGGATCACGCATAGGTTTTGTTATACGTTTTCTCCCCCTTCCCAATGTGTTAATGTGGGTTGTATGTGCTTGCTATGTGTTATGTGCGCATGTTACCCCGATCTGGTTGAGATCAATCGGGCTATACGGGCAGTCGGGTGGGCTGAGAACCATACCGGCTGTTAACCTGGCTGGTAGAGACCGGTCAGGTATATAAATATTATATAGGACTAAGATCCACTATACGGGCAGTTGAATGGGTTGAGAACCATCCCAACTGTTAACCAGGCTGGTAGAGACCGGTCAGGTATATAAATATTATATAGGACAAAGGTCCACTATACGGGCAGTTGAATGGGTTGAGAACCATCCCAACTGTTAACCAGGCTGGTAAAGACCGGTCAGGTATATAAATATTATATAGAGCTGCGGCTCATCGGTCGGTTGCTATCGACCCCTCCGTGCTGTGAGACGGGGCAGGGTGCTGCGGGGCCGTGTCAGAGCTATATGCGCTGACCCTCATGTATGGGCATGCGATTGGTCCTGTGGCGCCAACAAAGTGTGCTATGTGATGAAGTATGGATGAGTTGTTGTTATGAGTATCTTGGGGATGAGACGATGGGATTTGTACCGGGGATCGTATATGTTGGGTTATGATTATTAATTGTGCTTATCTTATCTGTATTGCCTATTGTAAACTGTATATGCTTGGTATAACTGCTGTCTGTGCTTAGCCCTACCTGTTGAGTCTATCCCTGTTTTAAAAGCTAGAGTTCGTAGGATATATCTTCATGTTCAAAATGGTTTTCGTATATCTATATATATATCTATATGTATTGTATTTCAACGCGTTGGAGTGGGTTACCAGCATCTCTCGCTGAACAGATATATTTGGCTTTCCGGCACAGACGAGTAGATCACTGGAGGGCGCTAGAAGCTTGGGGCATATCTTAGATAGTTTTCCCTTTCGGCCTGCATGCCATGATTTAGTATTGATACTGATTGAGGTTTTAGAATTTAGCCTGTGCATCCGAGTTCTCTAGCTCGGGTGTGGCATAGCACCCCGTACTCTTTGTATCCTATTTTGGGATTTAATAAGATTCTATCTTTATTATATAAGTTTTAAAAGTCTTGAAAATCTGGGGTGTTACATAAATACATAAGCGTGGCACACAGGCCGAAAGGGAAACTATCTACTCTACGCTCCAAATCTCTAGCGCGCTCCAGTGTCTACTTCTCTGTGCCTGAAAGCCAAATATATCTGTTCAGCGAGAGATGCTGGTAACCCACTCCAACGCGTTGAAATACATTATAGATAGATATATATAGATATATGAAAACGATTTTGAAGAAGGAAGACATATACTTAAGAGACACTAGTTTTAAAACCAAGAATAGACTCGACAGATAGGGGCAAACACGTTCAATAGTTATAAACAAGCATATAAAGATACTAGCATAAATCCTATGGTCACAGATTCACTTCATCTCATTCATATCATCATTCCAATTCGTATCTCATCACACACAAGCACACTTTGGTGGCGCCACAGGACCAATCGCATGCCCATACATGAGGGTCAACGCGTTGGAGTGGGTTACCGGCATCTCTCGCTGAACAGATATATTTGGCTTTCAGGCACATATGAGTAGACACTGGAGCGCGCTAGAGACTTGTAGCGTAGAGTAGATAGTTTCCCTTTCGGCCTGCGTGCCATGCTTATGTATTGACATTATTGAGGATTGTAGTTAGTTAGCCTGTGCACCTGAGTTCTCTAGCTCAGGTGTGGCATAGCACCCCGTACTCTTTTGTTATGTTTTTAATGAGAATTTACCTTTATTTTATAAGTCTTAAAAGTTTTAAAATTTTGGGGTGTTACAACTAAAATCATCACCAAAAAGGGGCGCAACAAGCCAAATTTCAGGAAGAACACGAAGTCTTGCTAAGAACTTCATCTACCAAGGAAGTGATGAAATTTAATAAGATAAAGGAACCAACCCAAAGTCCATTGATCCTTAAGGAATCTCAGCAAGAATCGGGAGTTGAGACCTAAGGATTGACTTTGCTAACCAACTAGGTCAAGACCTTTGAGCATTTTGGGAAAGTATGCACGGAATTCATCACGGGAATTCCTTCAAAAGCGGTAAAGATGGATAAGACTTTAGCTTGGGAAGGAAAGATCAACGGAAACCTTAGAGATAGGCGGTGCCAAGACTAAAAGGGCCATCAATTCGTCGTTACGTCATAACCTAACGAAGCTACAAGTAGGAATAATCACTCGAAGTCAAGAATCCTTAACCCCATTCTAGCCAAATTCCTTTCCTTTCCTTGTCTATCGAATACCGTTTCGTTGAGGGACCCATTCTACCCTTTCAAAACTCAATCTTGATTCCTTATTTCAAATGATACCATACAAGGTGGCAACCTTATTTCCTAAGTTGCAACTTTGAAAAACTTTGATCCTATTTCCTAAATTGACCTTGTCTTCAAGTTTGAAACCCGAATCGTCCACTCTCATTATCCTTCCAACCCAATCCTTCCCAAGACCTAGTATACATAGATATATAATTATATATTCTCCCCCGTAGGATATTTTCCCTTTATAACCACGGAATTAGTTTTGACTCCTTATCCCCAAGATAACTTCTAAGCTTCGGGGACGAAGCTTCTTGTGAGTGGGGGTGGGTGGGGGGGGGGGGGAGAGTGTAACATCCCGTGTTACGTCCTTTAATCCCAGATTAATTATTTAATTAATTTCGTTAAAGAATAGTTAAAAAGGATTTAATCTGGTTAGGATCCCTTAATTAATTAATGTGGTCCACGAAAGACCGTGGACCCTTGTTTATAATAAGGACTTTAAGTGTATTAGGAATAAAGAAAGTGGACATTTTACTACTCAGATTCTAATTAGGAATCCTAGACCTATATACCTCTTAGGAATAGAAAGTAGGTCTTTACTATTCAGACTCTAATTAGGATTCCTAACTCTATATATAGGGGATTAGAAAGCAATTAGAACCCTTACCACCAATCATTATATTACACGAAATTATTCCCAAGAGTTTCCCACCACCAAGCCTAGGGAGATCAATCGGAGGGAAATTGTAACACCCCAAATTTTCAAGATATTTAAAACTTATAAATTAAGGGTGAAATCTCATTAAATCCCAAACAGAGTACGAGTGTACGGGGTTCTATGCCACACCTGAGCTAGAGAACTCAGGTGCACAGGCTAACTAACTAATGTCTCAAAGATATGAATGCATAAACATGGCACGCAGGCCGAAAGGGAAACTAACTATTTCTATGATCCAAGCTCTAGCGCACTCCAGTGACTTAATCTTCTGTGCCTGAAAGCCAAATATATCTGTTCAGCGAGAGATGCTGGTAACCCACTCCAACGTGTTGAAATACATTACATACTCATAAACCCTTTTTTAAGCATGAAGATATATCCTACGAGACTCTAGCTTTTAAAACCGGGAATGACTCGACAGATAAGGCTAGACACAAGCAACAGTTATAACAAGCGTATATGATCCACAACAGGCAAGACAGATAAAGATAAGCACAATTAATAATCACAACCCAACATAAACAATCCCCAGCATAAATCCCTTAGTCACATCCCCCAATATACTCATAAATACAACTCCTCCATATCTCATCACATAGCACACTTTGCTGGCGCCACAGGACCAATCGCATGCCCATACATGAGGGTCAGTGCATATAGCTCTGACACGGCCCTGCAGCACCCTGCCCCGTCTCACATTACGGAGGAGCCGATCGCAACCGACTGATGGACCTTTGTCCTACATAATATTTATATACCTGACCGGTCTTTACCAGCCTGGTTAACAGTTGGGATGGTTCTCAGCCCATTCAACTGCCCGTATAGTGGACCTTTGTCCTATATAATATTTATATACCTGACCGGTCTCTACCAGCCTGGTTAACAGCCGGTATGGTTCTAAGCATATCCGACTGCCCGTATAGTGGAACTTAGTCCTATATAATATTTATATACCTGACCGGTCTCTACCAGCCTGGTTAACAGCCGGTATGGTTCTCAGCCCACCCGACTGCCTGTATAGCCCGATTGATCTTACCCAACTCGGGGTTACATGCACACATAACACATAGCAAGTACATGCAACCCACATTAACACATTGGGAAGGGGGAGAAAACGTATAACAAAACCTATGCGTGATCCATCACATACTAAGAATAGTCCTAAGGGGTTCATACTTCTTCCACCTAGGTCAACGGGATACCAATTCAACTAACATGCAACATAATAGACTCATAAACCTACGAACGGTACCCGAAATATCAAACTAGACATAGGCACGATAAACAGAGTCCGTTGGGACACCACGGGGGACGGGGAAACATCAAATGGGGAAGCCGGGAACCCAAGATGGCGAAAATTCCAGCGGGTAACCGGTGGGTGGGGGCCACCCGCCGGCTGCCCGCAGGATTCACTATTTCGGGCAGCGGGTCGCCAGCGGGCAGCTGCCCGCTGCCGGGATCACCATTCCGGCCGTGGGTAGGTGGCGGGTCCCCTACCCCCCACCTACCCCCCACTGACTCTTATCACACAAATTCGCCCCGGGAACCATTGTGGAACCCGAAACCATGCTTAGACACTTTACAACGCAATCAACGACAACACGTAGACAATTAACGGATCAAATACGAGAAACAAACGGCACATAACCTATCATGCTTTTCTAAACATAATCAACACCCAAACATGCGATTATCCCACCCGATAACCCAAGAATAACATCATACGATACACCCTAGGGTTCTAATCACTTTTATATCAACAAGAATACGATTCGCCTTCTAATTGCAAGATTCGGTAAGAATAACACATAAGCATCAAGGGTATCACACAATTATCAAGAGCAACACATAATCATCAAGAACTCCATATAATCATCAAGAACATCATAATTATCAAGAATCTCCCAATATCAAGATTATCAAGATCTCCCATGGGATCATCACATCAATCATCAATCATAATCATCACAAGTCATTAATACACAATAATATGGGGAAACCCTAAGGGGGAATCATAACTATGAAAATAGGTTTTGTTGAGACATGGGTTACCTCTTAGCCTTAATTAATTCCTTGGCTATGAAGGGTCTTTCTTTAAGCTTTCTTGCTTTCTTGATTTCTTCTAGGGGGATTCTTGGAGCTCTTTCGGGAGGTGGGGCGTTATTCTTGTGTGGGGTTTCTAGGTGCCTCTTAAGTCCCCTATTTTTATATTTAGGAGTCCTAGTTAGGAACTAATATTATGGGCTTGCTAGTTCTATTTCTTTTGGGACTAAGGATTGGGTTTTAGGGATAAGGGCCCGTGGACTATGGTGGGCCTATCCTAATTAATTATTGTGATTTAATCCTTTCTTTTGGGTAATTGATTAATTGATTTTAGGGATCGTAACACGGGGTGTTACACTCTCCCCCCCCCCCCCCTTACGAGGGGCTTCGTCCCCGAAGCCCGGTGTGTTAATCCACTCTTTCACCCCTAGGCATCCCGTATCTTGGCCTCCCGGTTAGGAGTGTGGCCCTTATGTTTTGCCTTAGCTGGGGTAGACTGGATTTCTGGTGGCGTTGTGGTAGAAGGGTTTTAGGTCTACCTCGGTCTCCTGCTCCTGAGCTGGATGCCCCGCGAGTGCCCAAGGTGGCCTCGATTGCTGCCACTCTCTGATCTAGTGCGCGAGTCGTACTGATCAAGGATGAGAACCCTTCCTCCATGATTTGGCTTTGTCGGTTGAGTTGTGCGAGTATGCGCTCATTGATCGAGCTCTCGTTTTGCTCCCTGGGATTCCCTCTTGATTGTGGGTGCAATGGCGGTCCGGGCTCGTCGTCCTCCTCCTGGTCCTCATTTTCCCCCGGGATCCCACAATCTTGCATTGCCCGCTTGAGTTTCTTGTTGGAGATGTCCAATTGGTCGACCAATTCTCTTCGTTCTTCCTCGTGTTTTTGGCAAATTTCCTCGATGGTGAGGTAGTGCCCCCCTTCGGTGTAGTAGATGTCGTTGCGGCGGAGATTCTGGGCGTTAAAGATCATGCCGTTTGCGGTTTTAACCTCGGTGTGGCTTAGGTCCACCCCCTTTTTCTCCATGATCCAACTTAGGATCATTCCGTAGGGTAGGCTAAGTCGGTTGCTTGATTTGCAGAACTCCATGTGTTTTAGCATGAGGGACGGAAGGTTGAACTTGATTTTATGTTTCAAGAAGTAGGCAAAGGTGCACTCTAAACTCCCCACGTCCTTGCTTTTATTGTTCGTGGGCAAGAGGCTATCGGTCACGATCATAACCAATATCTTTTGTTCCGCCGATAGCCACTTCCTATTTGGCCGTGTAGCCGCGGTGAATCCGTCTTCTTTCCTGAGTAGGTACCCGAGATAGTCCTTGTACCTCGTGTTTTGGGTATCGATCCACCCCTTTCGGTCATAGTTTGACACACCCGTGGTGGTCAATTTCAAAAGCTTGGCCAAACGGCCTTCGGAAAGTATGATTTCCTTGCCGCAGACCTTGGTGGTGATTTCTAGCTTATCGCCCCGTTTGGTGGCTACAAGGTGTTGATAGAATTCTTTCACCAATTCGGGGTACGTATCCCCCTTGATGGCGAGATATGTATCTAAAAGCCCTTGGTGTCTAAGCATATCAACCAATTCCGGAGAAAATTGGTCGGGTTCAAGGGCTTTACCTCCGATCACGGTGTAATCGGCGTTGTTCCACTCCGGGGTGCGGGTTCCGAGGGGCTTCTTCGGCATTGTGGAGCTTCTCTTGGTGGAAATTTATCCGGCGAACTTTTTCCGGTGGCTTTCCGGCGAGTCGACGGCGGCACGTTTTCCGGCGAGGTTCCCGGTGGTGCGGTGTTTTGCGAGGGAGACGGCGGCTAGGCGGGTTCTAACGCAGGGCGGCGAGGAAGCGATGGCGAGGTGGCGGCGTTGGGCAGTGGTGGCAGCGGGTTGCAGCTGGGTGCAGTGCGGGTGACGGTGGGGCGGTCGGCTTGGGCGGCGGCGCGGGCGGACGGGTGGAGTTCGGCCGGTGGCGGCGTTCGGCTGCGCGTGGTTTTGGTGGTTGGCGGTGGTGATTCGTGGCGGTGGTCGGACGAGCGGGAGAGGAAGGAAGGGAGGAGGGAGAGAGAGAGGGTGTGGAAGAAGGAGAGGAAGGGTTTTTGATTTAGGAATTTTGTGGGGTTTTTAGGGATTGTAGGGGCTTTAACAAGGGAGCGTTCCCTTGAGGTTTTAAGAAGTACTCATAGCCTAGTGGTTAAGAACTTTTTCTTATAAGTAGGAGGTCTAGAGTTCAATCCCCATTGGTAACGTTAGGCATTTCTTGATGGTGTGGTCCTTGTCTTTTTCCTTATTTCGGCTTCTAGTGGTGGGGTTTGGCTAGTTTGCAAATAGAACCGAATCATGAACTAATCTTTTATTTATAATATTTCCAAGTAATTAAGCTAAGTAAGTAATCCTACCACGCAGGTGATTACAAGAAATTGCCAACCTAACCTAGGCAGAATTCGTCTTCTTGGCTTTCTCCCACGGGGTTCGCGTGGTCCTCGTCCTCTGGGCTTAGGTTCCCTTCCTCGAGATTGCCCTCGTTCCCGAGGTCGGCTTGAGTGCGGCTCATGACGAATATTTTTCTGGGAGTGCCGTAGTTTCCTTGATGAGTGGTGCCCCCATGTTGTCCCACGGTGGTAGTGCGTGGCCTTTGAGGTTGGGTGCAAAGGAAAGCCTTGTGTCCTTCCTCTCCGCAGTTGAAGCATCGCAAGGGTTTGCCCATGCAATCCTTGCCTCTATGGTTCTTGTTGCATTTCGGGCAAGGAAAGCCCCTGGCGCTAGCGTCGTTGTTCTCCCGAGGTGGCCTTTGGTTGATCGGGTTGCCGGGTCTCGTGTTGGTGTCGCTTCTTGTTCTTTTTACTGGTGGCACCCCTCCTCCGGGGTTCCTCTTCCGCATTTGCTCCTGAACCCCGCGTTGGAGTAGTTGGATTCGGTAGAGATTAGCGGCACTGGAGTAAGCCTCGTTGAGAGTCCGAGGTCTGCTTACCACTAGTGCTTTTCGGGCTTCAAAGTTGAGGCCCGATACGAATCTCTCTATTTTGGTTACCTCGGTGGGGACCAGTTCGGGTGCGAAACGTGCTAGTTCAAGGAATCGTTTGTGGTATTCCATAACGGTAGATGTCCCTTGTTTCAGATGGAGAAACTCCTCGTACATGGACGCTCTCACGTGTGTTGGGTAGAACCTCTCTCGTAGTCGTGTTTTGAGTTGTTCCCAGTTGAACCCTGGTTCTTGTTGGTAAGTGGGACCCTCGTGGATCCACCAGAGATCGACCTCGTGTTCGAAGTAGAACGAGGCTATCTCCACGCGGCGTTCTTCTGGGCATTCCACTAACCCGAGGATTTTGTCAAGGGTTCGGATCCATTCTTCCAGAATTACGGGATCCTCCTCTCTTGAGAATGTGGGTGGTCGGTGGTTAGAGACTTGTCGGGCGAAGTCGGTGTTCGCGCTCGACAGAGGTGGTGGGGGCCTGTCGCTGCGGAGAGCTACGTTGCTTAGTGCTTGGGCGACTTGTGTTAGTTGTTGTAGTGTTTGGGTTAGGGGGTCGTGCGTGGCGGGTTCTGGAGTCCTTGATTGTCTTCTGTTGGGTGCCATGATGTCGTCTTCCTGGGTCAAAGTTTATAAAAACGTTAAATTGGGGCTTGGTGTCCTTCTTTGTGATAATGGAGGAAGGTTTTCTCCAGGTAAGGGAGGTTATGTGTAGGTTTCACAATCTCACCGCGTGTCCTAAGTTTCCTAAATCTTATGTTCCTAGATACTTAGAGTTCGAGCCTATTGTACTAAAGTCCGGTCCTAAGAGTCTTATCCTAGGGTCAAACTTAGGCTCTGATACCAACTGTAACACCCCAGATTTTCAAGATATTTAAAACTTATAAATTAAGGGTGAAATCTCATTAAATCCCAAACAGAGTACGAGTGTACGGGGTGCTATGCCACACCTGAGCTAGAGAACTCAGGTGCACAGGCTAACTAACTAATGTCTCAAAGATATGAATGCATAAACATGGCACGCAGGCCGAAAGGGAAACTAACTATTTCTATGATCCAAGCTCTAGCGCACTCCAGTGACTTAATCTTCTGTGCCTGAAAGCCAAATATATCTGTTCAGCGAGAGATGCTGGTAACCCACTCCAATGTGTTGAAATACATTACATATAGAGATATATATAGATATACGAAAACCCTTTTTTAAGCATGAAGATATATCCTACGAGACTCTAGCTTTTAAAACCGGGAATGACTCGACAGATAAGGTTAGACACAAGCAACAGTTATAACAAGCGTATATGATCCACAACAGGCAAGACAGATAAAGATAAGCACAATTAATAATCACAACCCAACATAAACAATCCCCAGCATAAATCCCTTAGTCACATCCCCCAATATACTCATAAATACAACTCCTCCATATCTCATCACATAGCACACTTTGTTGGCACCACAGGACCAATCGCATGCCCATACATGAGGGTCAGTGCATATAGCTCTGACACGGCCCCGCAGCACCCTGCCCCGTCTCACATTACGGAGGAGCCGATCGCAACCGACTGATGGACCTTTGTCCTACATAATATTTATATACCTGACCGGTCTTTACCAGCCTGGTTAACAGTTGGGATGGTTCTCAGCCCATTCAACTGCCCGTATAGTGGACCTTTGTCCTATATAATATTTATATACCTGACCGGTCTCTACCAGCCTGGTTAACAGCCGGTATGGTTCTCAGCACATCCGACTGCCCGTATAGTGGAACTTAGTCCTATATAATATTTATATACCTGACCGGTCTCTACCAGCCTGGTTAACAGCCGGTATGGTTCTCAGCCCACCCGACTGCCCGTATAGCCCGATTGATCTTACCCAACTCGGGGTTACATGCACACATAACACATAGCAAGTACATGCAACCCACATTAACACATTGGGAAGGGGGAGAAAACGTATAACAAAACCTATGCGTGATCCATCACATACTAAGAATAGTCCTAAGGGGTTCATACTTCTTCCACCTAGGTCAACGGGATACCAATTCAACTAGCATGCAACATAATAGACTCATAAACCTACGAACGGTACCCGAAATATCAAACTAGACATAGGCACGATAAACGGAGTCCGTTGGGACGCCACGGGGGACGGGGAAACATCAAACGGGGAAGCCAAGAACCCAAGATGGGGAAAATTCCATCGGGTAACCGGTGGGTGGGGGCCACCCGCCGGCTGCCCGCAGGATTCACTATTTCGGGCAGCGGGTCGCCAGCGGGCAGCTGCCCGCTGCCGGGATCACCATTCCGGCCGTGGGTAGGTGGCGGGTCCCCTACCCCCCACCTACCCCCCACTGACTCTTATCACACAAATTCGCCCCGGGAACCATTGTGGAACCCGAAACCATGCTTAGACACTTTACAACGCAATCAACGACAACACGTAGACAATTAACGGATCAAATACGAGAAACGAACGGCACATGACCTATCATGCTTTTCTAAGCATAATCAACACCCAAACATGTGATTACCCCACCCGATAACCCAAGAATAACATCATACGATACACCCTAGGGTTCTAATCACTTTTATATCAACAAGAATACGATTCGCCTTCTAATTGCAAGATTCGGTAAGAATAACACATAAGCATCAAGGGCATCACACAATTATCAAGAACAACACATAATCATCAAGAACTCCATATAATCATCAAGAACATCATAATTATCAAGAATCTCCCAATATCAAGATTATCAAGATCCCCCATGGGATCATCACATCAATCATCAATCATAATCATCACAAGTCATTAATACAAAATAATATGGGGAAACCCTAAGGGGGAATCATAACTATGAAAATAGGTTTTGTTGAGACATGGGTTACCTCTTAGCCTTAATTAATTCCTTGGCTATGAAGGGTCTTTCTTTAAGCTTTTTTGCTTTCTTGATTTCTTCTAGGGGGATTCTTGGAGCTCTTTGGGGAGGTGGGGCATTATTCTTGTGGGGGGTTTCTAGGTGCCTCTTAAGTCCCCTATTTATATATTTAGGAGTCCTAGTTAGGAACTAATATTATGGGCTTGCTAGTTCTATTTCTTTTGGGACTAAGGATTGGGTTTTAGGGATAAGGGCCCGTGGACTATGGTGGGCCTTTCCTAATTAATTATTGTGATTTAATCCTTTCTTTTGGGTAATTGATTAATTGATTTTAGGGATCGTAACACGGGGTGTTACAGAAATTTTAGAGAATAACCTTAATAGCCAAGGGAGGATTAATTAAGGCTAAGAGGTAACTCATGTCTTACAAAACCTATTTTCCTTGCTATATCTTATTTATTGTCTCCTTTAATAATTGTATGGATGATTCTGTAATTGAGTCTTGATAGAGCCCTTGCCTAGGACTTACATTGTGTTTATTTGATAATCTTGATGATCTTGATGCTGTGGATTGATTCTATGTGTAATCTTGTATTTTATTTATGTCTAGAGCTTGTCCCTAGGGTTTATATTGTGAATCTCGTTATCATGATGTTCTTGGTATATTTGGGTGGGTTTATGCATGATCAGGTGTTGAGTCTAGCCTAGGACTTCTCCTTATGGCTTTGCATATAGCTTTCTTGATGTTCTTGAGGTTCTGGATGCTCCAGAACCGTTACTTGGTTGATGTTGAGTCTTGGCATGCTTAGGAATCGTGTCAGAATTTATTTGGAATGATTCTTGGTTTAATCTCTGTTAATTGAGTCTGTGATGTTGTTGTTACGTGTTAGAATGTGTTCGGACATGGTTTTGAGTGCCACGAACGAACCTCGAACAGAGATTTCACCTTCGTACTAGTGGGGGGTAGGTGGGGGTGGGGCAGACGAATCCCCACCACCTATCCGCTACCCGAGACTGCCCAGTTCCAGCGGGCAGCCATCGGGCAGCTGGCGGGCAAGCGACTGCCCGCCGGGCACTCGCTGGAAACAAAGACCGCCGCCGGCGGGTGGTCCTCCACCCGCCGCCCACCCGTTGAAAAAAGTTGGTGGGTCGTGATGTTTTTCCCCATTTGATGTTTTCCCGTGTCCAGTTGTGTCCCGTTGTACCTCGTTTGTCGTGTATGGGTCTCGTTTGAGGTTTTGAGTACCGTTCTAGGAATTTATATATAATGTGTATTATTGCTATTCAGTCTTGATTGATTATATGTTGATTGATTGAATAATGATGGGTATCGTGGTCATTGCGCAATGATCGGTGTGACTGATGATGATGAAGTTGTGATTGGTGAAAATGAATTATTGGCGAAAAGCACTACGAGTGCTCGGTTATCGTGCTAAAGGCACTGACCACCCCTTAGACTAGCTGGCTAAAGGCTTGGGTCAGGGAATAAGCGTCGCGGTGTCATGTTAGAGCTATATGCGCTAACCCCTTGGTATTGGAACTAGAGGTACGGACCATGCGAATGACACTTCGGTGCTACCATGTTGGTGGTCACGGAGTGAGGCATGTAGTTGCTCTGGAGGAATAATGAGGAGGTATAAGGGTGGCCTGGAGGTACATGTTGGAACTGAAATAAGGATGGAGTGGAGTGAAAAGGTTGGAACTTGGTATAAGGTTGGAAGATGGATTATGTGACTTGATGATTACTTTGTAATTGATTATCTTTGAATCCCATTGTTGTCTCTATTTGTTATTTATGAGCTTATTTGTCTATTATGTCTTGTATTGTGTTTTTAGGAAGCATGCTTGCCTTTATGATTGTTCTATAATGTCAAGTCTGTTGTTGTGTCTCGAGTCTTGATCTTAGTTTAAAGCTAGAGTTGCTTAGGTTATATATGTATTCCGGTTTCAAAATGATTTTATTATATCTACTTATATTGTACTTAACGCGTTGGAGTGGGTTACCAGCATTATTCGCTGACGGTTGTTACACCGTATGTATTTCAGGTGCAGATAAATAGCTTCGGAGCGCGTTAGATGAACTCGAGGATTTAGCTTAGTATTAGTTAGATGGCCTGTGAGTCTTGAATTGTATTGTGGATAGTGACTATAATTTATGCCTTGTTCGGTTAGTTTAGCCTGTGCATCTAGGTTCTCAAACCTAGATGTGGCATAGCACCCCGAATCTTACGGATTATTTATGCTCTATTTGGGATGATTGATGATAGTTTGCGTTATTGATATAAGCTTTTTAATTATTTAAAACTTAGGGGTATTACAGCTAAGCCCTGCTTTCCTTTGTTGTTTACGCAGGGAACAACGACACGAAGCAGTCGTTCGAGGCGGGAGAGGAAGAAGAAAATCACGAGGAAGAAGCTTAGGCCGTTGACCCCGCGCTCGACGAGACAACCAAGGAGATATCCCCCGTAGAGGCCATGACTGATCAATGTTTAATCCTACGTGCTTCTTCCCGAGCCCGAATGACCGTTGCTGAGAAGCGCAAGGGCCCGACTACTTTGGTAGACTCCGCCCAACGGTAGGCTGCACGCAGCCCTGGAGCCCTAGTGATAGGGGATTCCCCATCCGCTGCAGCTTGGTCCGCCGCAGATACCAGGCGGAGGAGGTCTACCACCCCGGTTCCTAGCGCTACATATTCCCCTCGCCGGGCTGGTGTCAAACGGCCCGGCGAGAAACAAGTGGACGCCCGGGCAGCCAAGCAGATATTAGTCGGCCCGGAGGCCAACGAGGCGGAGGTCATTCATAAGGCCCGCTATCCAGTCGTCGAGTGGCTCGACAAGGTGATCTTTCCCAAGGACCTCGAGTCCGTTGAAGGGGGGGATCCCGACTTGCTGCTGGACGGCATCGCCCATCGCAGCTACCAGGCGTGCTCGTCTTCTATAACCTGTCCTGTCCGCCTTCTTTCCATACTTGTATTCTGACGCTCGTTTTTGTCGCAGGCCTTGATGTGCCAGCTCGCCCTCCGCCACCGTCAGAAGGTCATGATGACCAAGCTCAAAGACTTACATGCCATCTAGGATACTCACGCCGCTCAGGTTAACGACTTGAACTTGAAACTCGATTAGGCTGCTTCTGCTTTGGAGGCCGAGTAGAGGAAGAATGACCAGCTGGCGGTCGAGTTGAAAAATGCCCAGGAGGCTGCCCTAGTTGCTTTCAGGTAGTCTTCCGACTATCAGCAGGAAGGAGCGGAGTTTGCGAGGGCCAACGCTGAGGGCATTGCCATGGAGTAGCTGGTTTCTGTGACCCGCCATGCTTGTCTTGCCGAGGCGGAGATCGAAGACTATTAGGCAGGAATGGAGGATATTCAAAAGGAGATCTACGCCACCCTGGGTCGCCAATATTCAAACTTCGACCCATATTGTTATGTACTCCTGGCTGCCTTGTATGAAGACAACACGAACCTTGCAAACCCGCGCGTTTGAACAGGCGAAGGCTGTCCTGGACCATCAGGCAGTCGGAGGAGGAGGCAGCCAACCTGGTTTAGCCGATGATCCCAATGCTCTAGCAGGAGGCAGCCGTCCTGGACCAATGCTTCTGGACCTGGACGAGAAGAAGGATGAAGCCGAGCTAGCTGGGCGACTTGAACGCCGCCGACGCGGACCACCGGCTGCTTAGGAAAACGCCCCCACTGGACCAACGGAGGGGGTGAACTTAGAGTAGCTTGGTATTTGCTCACTTTATATAGTCCTAACGGGAACCTCCAAAACATAAGTTTTACTCACTTTATATAAATAGTATATATATGTAACATGCAACTTCTTTTTCTCATGCTAATAATCTAGATATCATGCAACCTTCCTAATGCACATATATATCTCATACAACTTCTCTTTCTCATGTTGGAAATCTAATTGCCAGGCAAATTTCTCAATGCATATAGATATAGATTTTCCAAAATAGATATAGGGATTTGAAAATAGCTTAGGGCTTCACTTTAAGCCTTCTATTATGCAATAATCTTTAAAAGTGTCAAAATATACTTTTCAATGCAAAGTTTAGAAAACAGCGACTTATGCAAGAAATCTCAATAATCTCATCAATTCTTCTACTCATGAGCTAAGCAATGCAATTAACACTATTACTCAAATAATTCTTGTAAATAGATGCCAACCTAATACTTCATAACTTTGAACTCAATAGCCAAACAAATACTCAGAGACCAAATTTCATACTTTGTCTGATAACATGCTTCTACTCAAAAATCATACAAATACAACTCACACTAGTGCGTCGTTACGAGCCCGAGTGTCTGAGCCTCACAAGCCCACAAATCCCGGTCCGAAACAACACATAGCTGAGCCTCAAAGGGGCCGACCTCTCATCAAAATGGCCTGGCGGACCTAGATGGCGGGTCTTGAGGAGCCCCGCCACTTGGCTCCGCCAAGGCACAGATTGGAGTGACGGATCACTCCATGGTCCGTCACTCTGGTCCGTTAATCAACGGACCAGGCTAATGGATCCCCTTTGGGTCCGTTGGCTAGGCCCTCACGGCCAAACCAGAATCTGAGACAGAGAGATTCTATGTAACACACCAGATGACACAACCTCCATTTTTACATCTCAGACCTTAACAAAACACCTCCAAACAACCATGAATAAATCATCTAACATCATCAATACACAATAAACATATTATCATGCATTATCAAACATTTCTAAGCATCAAATCTCAAGAAGTCTATCAATAAAGGCTAAAATAATAGATTTGGGAATCCATGGTTTATACCTTTGAGCTTTGTTTTTCCTAGTGCGAATCCCTCCTCTTCTTTCAACAATGGCTTCCACCCTCACCTCCTAATTTCCTCAAACAATAACATAAACACATACAACACCCATCACATACTCATACATACACTATAAGATAGAAGAGATGAAATAGATGGGCGAAAGATAAATGTTAGGAGATGAATGGAAGGTAGAAGATGAAAATGAATGGTGGAAAATGGCTTACAATGCTTTCTCTTCTCTTTCTCAGATTTCCCTGCTTAGAGTGAAGGAGGCAAAACGGAGGGATTGAAGATGATCAGATGAAGAGTGTGGTTTATATAGGGTACGAAACCCTGGGTAAGATGTTGGCTGAGAAGGGCATTTTGGTCCTTTGACTTATAAAATATTAGGCTCATCACTTTAGACTAAGCTAGGGTAATAAAATAGGTTTATACATCTTAGGAGATAAAATAGATTTCTTATAAGAATGTTTTAAAGTAAAAACATTTGACTCAGATTTCTCAGGTTTCACTCAGATTGACTTTTTGGGTCAAAACTTGATACATAGATATAACCAAAACTTAGGATTGTCTAAATAGTCTAATATTTGGTGTTGAAATAATAAAAATTACGATTTAAAATATTTAATTCATACACATATTTTAGAAGGAGTAAAAATAATTATTTTGGGATTTATAAAATAGAATTTAGGAAAATAAATTTTTGAATTATGACATTCTACCTTCCTTAAAAGAAGATTCGTCCTCGAAGCTAAGGTCAAACGAATTGAGTTTCTTAAAATGGAATTTCTTCTGAAAGGATAACTAGGGATATTGCAAGAGTTGCAAGGTTGAGCTTAGGAATTCTTGGAATGGTTTAAAGGATATTGATGCGTAGTATATTTGCAAACAAATAATTCTCGGAGTACAAGTTATCGATCCACAGGGAAGTGGTTGTATCAAGCACTAGTTACTAACTTATTCATTAGAGCTAATCCTAACAATTACTTAGATGATTGATTGGCGCAAAATAAATAAAATAAAACAGAGGTTCAGGATTTTGAAAACAATTAGAGAGAAGTTTGACTTCTCAAATTTTACCTTGTAAAATTGTTGATGGTGAGTTTTGAACTTGAACCATTTTGAATAATATATCAAGCATCATCCACTTCGTCCGTACAGCTTTTGATTAAATCTCCAATCACATTTGATGTACTTCTTTCTTTCCATAGATGCTTGATCTCTAAGTCAATTTCATGCTTTCTTCCAACATTAATTTTCTTCACGAAAATTCTTCTGGGATATCTTCTTTGAGTAGCAGCGACGTGAATATTGTATCACTCATCTTCTTCTTCAATTTGTCATTTTCTCCAGACAAATTCTTGATTTTCGGCTTTATATCTTCTTCTTCTATTTTCATCCATCTTCCTCTGTTTTTCTCTTTTCATAATTAAATAATTTCCCGATCACGGTCTAAGACTCTACTAGACCTAGAAATAAAATTGGGGGATCTACAAATACAAATTTGGCATATCAAAACCATTATACTTTATTCCTAACAATTTCCCCCCTTTTGATAATGCCAAAACCTATACTCAGTCATTGGCTTTAAGTCTTTGAAAAATAATCTTTTTGCTCAATTTTATTTGACAAAGCCAAGATGAGTTTAACAAATGGTTTTCTAGACATAATCAAAAGAAACTTGTGAATTAAATTTTAGACAAGCTCCTAAACGCATCTTGAATTATTTTTATTTTGATCATCATCAATTTTTAATTTTGTCGTGCGTTTGACATATTTCTTGTCTTTTAATTCACGAAAGTCTAATTACATTAAACAAACAAATTTAAAGACTCAAAATAGACCATGGGAAATTATTATTGATATATTTCGAAAATATTGAGAAAAACGCAACAGAGGTTCCAAAGTAGAGAATATATCAACTTAAGAGAATTTTCAGATTACCTTCTGGGTTTCTTCACACCAAAGTCTTTCTTCAAAATTTCCATGACATGTTCTCTGAGCTTGAAGAAATCATCTTTGAACTTTGCATTCTGAAATTTCTTTGTAAGTTGTCCGACCATGTAATGTCCAAAAGCTTCTTTGATATTGTTGCCCGGAAGAACTCCGTTTTCCCACCATAAGACACATTCTTCGAAGCTTCTTTCTTCTCCAAGATTCATGCCCATATTTCCAGTGAAATCTCTTAGTTCATACCACATCTCGGTTCTTTTCCTTTTGCCTTCTTCTTCTTTATTCTTTTCCGAGATCCATTGGGCTTGATCGGCTGCAGGCCATTTCTTGATCATGCTTGGTAAATTTTCTTTGGTCCATATTGTTGTCTGAGTGGCGGTACCCTTAGAGCATTCGAACCAGCCACGCTGTTCAGCAACCTTTGATGTACTCGTACCAAGACTAGGATTCGCGAACTGAGCAAAACCAATCTGAGATGGTCCTTGTGAGGATTGTCCGCGGCTTCGGCCTCTACCATCGGCTGTTGTTGACTTCCAAGAATAAATTCTTGTTGTTGCAAAGCCAAGTGACTGAGAATTTCTTCCCCCCTTTTGGCGTTATCAACCAAAAATGCAAGGGTCTTAAAATCTCGGTCTTGATTTGCCTTCACAGTTTCAACACTGTTCTGTGTTTCAATGGAAACGGTTTGCACGTTGTCCAGCTTGTTTGTTGTAACTGCGAGTTCAGCTTCAAGTTTGTTGATTCGGCTTTCTTGGTCTTGAATTGCTTTGATCTGTCTCAAGTGACGTTCGTTGTGAACCTTTTCAGCTACTTCACGTTCCTTCTTCATGAGCTAAAGTACTTCAAGTAAGCCTTTTGTCAATTCTCCTTTCAGAATTCTTTTTGCTTTGTCAATCCGGGTCTTCAAAATATTTTGATGCTCCATTAACTCCTTCAGATTGACTTGTGTATCCGTGTGTTGTTGATCTAGCTTTTGGTTTTGTTCAACCAATTTTTCTCCAATTGTTTGACAAACAACATCACTAGATTCGGCCACTTTGGCAAATAAGGATGAAAATATGTCATCTTCTTGTTCATCCATCTGCACAAAATTTTGAGGGGATCCGAATGGACTTTTATTCGGATCTGTGAGAATAACTGTGTCAATAAGTTGCATCCCTTCTTCTTCAGGTGATTCGGCTTCTTGATTGAGATCACCAATTTCTTCTTCTAAGACCTCTGTTCTCGTGTAGTTCTCTGTAAATAAATCTTCATTTTCTAGAATAGGGTCCATGGTAGGCATGGTAGACTCGGTATGGTGTACCGGCAATACACTGGATAAATCCTCTGTGATTTGTAGTCTACTCGCAGTAGCAACTTCTACTGCAACTTCCACTGGTATATCTCTTCTTCTTTCTTCTGACACTTGTTCTTCTTATTTCTTCTCGTACTGACACTTCTCCTCTTAATCTTTTCTTCTTTTATCCCTTTTTGTAGCCATAAATTTTTTTTTTTAATTCCTTTTTACTTTATTTTTATTCATATATTTTTGTGTGTCTTTTTGGCTACGAAACTTTTGATCTTTTTATATACGTAGGGATTTTTCATTTTGTAGGAGAGAGAGGCAGAGAGAAAATAGAGATAGACAAGACCAGTAGCAAAAACTTCCATAAAATTTTATTTATCTCCTTCTTACAGAGAAGGAGAGAGAGAGAGAGATAGCATAACATTTCTTCAACAGGCAGAAAAGCCCGTACTCATGCAGTCTTCTGAGTCATATCCTCCTGGTGGTGAAGGAGCATATCCCGGTCCTGAGTCACCACTTGACTCACTTTCCTCGAACATCGACCCGTTTGAGCTTGAAGATGAATAGGTTTGATTAAAAAACCTAGTAAAGTCCACTCGAGGATGGATGAATAGGTTGAGTGGCATCTGCTGAGGAGGCGGTGGAGGAGCAGGGATTTCTTGTGGCAGTGGTGCAAGAACTGGCAGACTTGGTGGAAACTTCGGGAGAGGCTCTGGTGGGGGAGGAGGTTGATAGAGCCCATCAAAACCGAAACCGGGAGGAGGTAGAACCGGTCCAAAAGTCAGTTGTTTTAAATACTAGAGATATTCTAAATTGCTCATATTCAGAATTTCAGCATATATGTCAGGTTGAACAACCGGAGAAAACTTCATGAATGGAGATTCAGACCCTTCCACTTTCTCTTGTTCCGCCAATGGTTTCTTGGCACCATCATTTTCTTCATAGATAAAGCCCGGCTCACGCGGTGGTGATTCTGCTACAGCTTGAATTTTTGGTGACTCCTTTTCTTGCTCCCTTTCATCAAATATTAACACCAGAGGGTTGCTTGGTGTTTCTCCTGCCATTTTTCGTCCGTCCGTGCGTGTTGCCCTTCGAGGTTGTTTGAGAACTTTCTCCCAAGTTCTCTGAGTTTCCTTCCTCACCTTGTTCTCCTGAGACTCGCTGGACACCATCTTGCACCTGCAAAAATTCAAACAACAAAATCTTCCACAATAGGTATGTCTCGACTGTCTCCCAATATATAGGGCGGTCAGGAGTGTAATCGGTTCACTTGCCGATGGAGAGTTAATTCTTCTTGCCGTCGTTTAGAGTTTACGGATGTGATGGATAGCGGCAAGACTTCTCATTGGCTAAGATGGCGGTGGATGGGAAGAGATTTGATGGGCAACGGTTTAGAGGGGAGAGTTTAATGAGGGGTTAGGTTTTAATTGCTCTGTGGGAGACGATTGATATTATTAAGCTGAGAGAAGGTATGGGGTGTCGATTTGAGAGAGAAAGAATATCAGTTTGGAAAGATTTGATCTAGGAGAGGGTTATGGGGGGATGTTTAGAAAGGGTAGGAGTTTACGGGTGGAGGTTTGATGCCCAATTAAACTCTAAATTTTCTTCCTTTATCTCCTGATTTCCTTCCCAAAATCGTGTACCACAGATATAAACACACTCAAACATCTCGTTAGTAGCAAAAATTACTCCACAAATAATTAATCACACATACCAATTTCATTAAACTCATACACGATAATTTCCAATCAAAAATACATATAATTTGGAAATTAACACAATTAACACACATATTCCTAATTTATAACTAGAAACAACTTTATATAAAACATATTAATCAGATTCCAAAATATTTTAGAAACTAAAAAAAATACTAATTTCTAGATTTCTAAAACATTTTATAGCAATTTATATCACATATACTGCATATATACGAAACACACATACAAATAACATATTAAATCACATTTTGCACATAGCACATATATATTATCAAATAAACATGGTAAATCATTTTTAGAGCAAATTGTTCATGCAAACAAGTTAGTTAATTTACAGAAACATGAACACATACTCAAAAACTGATTAACACATTAAAACATGCAATTTTATACAAATTATCAAATAAATCACGAATTGCATATTTTATCAAATTAATTTGCATGGCATATGATCTCACGTTAAATAATACATGCAAAATACACAAATAAATTTCTAACACATATTGCAATTTTATCACATAAATATTTCGAATAAAAACATGCATAGAAACACATAAAACAATTTATCCACGTAAAACAATTAATTTTGAGCACAAGTATCAATTTAAATAGAGAGATTAAGTCCAGTGATACTTAGCTCATTTCGATCATTCCCAACTCGTGCCTTAAGGTAGAAAATCTCATTTCGCATAAAGGCTTCGTGAGAATATCAGCAACTTGGTTTTCCGTAGGGATATATTCGATCTTCAGATTTTTCTTTTCAATGTGATCCCTTATAAAATGATGTCGAATGTCGATATGTTTGGTTCTTGAGTGAAGCACCAGATTGTGAGTGATAGCGATTGCACTAGTATTATCACAATAAATACTAACGTCATCACAATTAACTCCGTAATCCTTCAATTGTTGCTTCATCCACAAAATTTGCGCACAACAACTTCCTGCAGCAATATATTCGGCCTCGGCGGTACTAGTTGCGATGGAATTTTGCTTTTTGCTGAACCAAGAAACAAGCCTTCCCCCCAAGAACTGGCATGTCCCGGAAGTGCTTTTTCTGTCTATTTTGCAACCTGCAAAATCCGCATCTGAAAAACTCGTTAGAGTAAAATCTGTACCTTTTGGATACCACAATCCAACATTGATTGTGCCTTTCAGATATCGTATGATCTTCTTTGTTGCGGTGAGGTGGCTTTCTTTTGGATTTGCTTGGAATCTTGCACACACGCCCACAGCATAAGAAATGTCCGGCCTGCTTGCAGTAAGATATAGAAGTGAACCAATCATTCCTCTATATTTTGTTTGATCGACATCCTTTCCATCTTCATCTTTGTCTAGCCTTATTGATTTGCTCATTGGAATTTTGATCGATGATTTTCCATCAAGGCCAAACTTCTTTAACAAGTCGCGGGTGTACTTTGCTTGATTGATGAATACTCCTTCTTTCAATTGTTTGACTTGTAAGCCCAAGAAGTAATTCAATTCACCCATCATGCTCATTTTGAATTTATTCTGCATAAGCTTCGAAAATTTCTCAGACAAAGAATTGTTAGTGCTTCCAAAAATAATATCATCAACATATATGTGCACTAATAAAATATGATCACCATCTTGAATTCTAAATAGAGTTTTGTCAACAAGGCCTTTGGTGAATCCACAACTTATCAAGAACATTGACAAAGTATCATACCAAGCTCGAGGTGCTTGTTTCAACTCATACAATGCCTTTTTAAGTTTGTAGACTTTATCACCTTCGCCTTTTACCTCAAAACCTGGGGGTTGTTCGACATAAACTTCTTCTTCGAGTAAACCATTCAAGAATGCGCTTTTCACGTCCATTTGATAAACAGTGAAATCTTTGTGTGCGGCGTAGGCTAGGAAAATTCTGATTGCTTCAAGTCGGGCCACCGGTGCAAAGGTTTCATCAAAATCTATTCCTTCTTCTTGAGAGTATCCTTTTGCAACGAGCCTTGCTTTATTCCTAACAATCACGCCTTCTTCGTTTGCTTTGTTCCGGAAGACCCATTTGGTTCCTACAACATTGTGGTTCGCCGGTCTTGGAACAAGTTCCCAAACATCATTTCTTTTGAATTGATCGAGCTTCTCTTGCATAGCATTTATCCAAGCTGGATCATTGAGAGCTTCGTCAATTTCTTTTGGTTCAATCTGAGATAGATAACACGTGAACAATGCTTCCATGGTAGATGATCTTGTTTTCACGCCTTCATGAATATTCCCAATAATTAATTCTGGAGGGTGATTTTTGAGCCATCTTAAATCTTGTTGAAATGGGTGCATGGTACTGGATGGATCCATTTGTTGTGAATTTGCAGTGTTGGTTCGAATTTCATCAATTAAATTGTCTTGAAATTGATTACCAACATCACATGCAATTTGATCATTAATTGGATCACCAACTTGTACTGCATCTCCATTCCCACGTGAGGCATCACTCCCAAAATTATTATTTAAAGAATTTCCAACTTCTTCTGGGTGAGGGATGGGATTTTCTAGAGAATTAATTTCCAACTCATCCATTCCCTGCAAAACATCATCTTCACACGTATCATTAGTATCACAAAAATCAATATGACACTTGTTACCATTTTGTGCAATTTCTTCGTCCAGTGCATCATTCTTGATCTGTGATTTTTCATCAAATACCACGTGTATGGATTCTTCAACCACCATTGATCTTTTATTCAAAACTCTGAACGCCTTGCTGGTAGTCGAATATCCAAGAAAAATTCCTTCATCTGCACGCTCATCAAAAGCTTTTAGATGCAATTTATCATTAATATGAATAAAACATTTGCATCCAAAAATATGAAAATAACCAATATTTGGTTTTCTCCCTTTATATAGCTCATATGGCGTCTTCTTGTACTGCTTATGGATCATGCTTCGATTTTGCGTGTAACAAGCAGTGTTGATAGCTTCCGCCCAATATCGCTTCGGGAGACCGGCAACACTAATCATCACTCGTGCGGCTTCTTTGAGCATCCGGTTTCTTCTTTCGGCAACACCGTTTTGTTGCGATGTTCTTGCGGCAGATAACTGATGAGAAATTCCATGTGAATTGCAAAAAGCTTGTATAACTCCATTCACGAACTCGGTTTCGCGATCCGTTCGTATTTTTGATATTTGCAATTCTTTCTCATTTTGTAGTTGCTTCAACAGCTTCGGTAGAACTTGCTCAACTTCATTTTTCTTCTTGTCCAAGTGTACCTGGAAAAATCATCAACAACAACGAGAGTATATTTCTTACCACTTACACTTATTGGATCAACCGGTCCAAATAAGTCCATATGTAGTAAGTTTAGCGGTCTTGACGTTGACTCGTGTGTCTTTGATTTGAATGATGATTTGATTTGCTTTCTGCGTTGGCATGCATCACACACTTGGTCCTTCTTGAAGATAATATCTGGCAAGCCTTCTACTAGATTCTTCTTTGCAAGCTGATTGATGGTCTTGAAGTTTAAGTGGTTGAGCTTTCTGTGCCATTCCCAATTAGCTTCATTCGAATTTCTGGCCATTAAGCACACTGAATCTTTGCTTGTGCTCCAATCCACAATATACATGTTCTTTCGCCGTTTTCCAGATAAAACAATCTCATTTGTGAGCTCATTTTTGATTAGGCAATTATCTTTAGAAAATTCTACAAGATAGCCTTTATCACAAAATTGACTAGTGCTCAACAAATTAAATTTTAATCCTTCAACGAAAGAAATATCTTCAATCTTCAAACCATTTTTCTTGATCGTGCCAACTCCTTTTGTAATTCCATAATTTTGATTTCCTCCGAATATAACTTTTGGTCCATCGATTTCTTTGAAATTAACTAGATATGATTTATTTCTAGTCATGTGGCGTGAGCAACCACTATCGATGTACCAAACATCCTGCAAAAAAGATTAATTAACTTTAGGTACCCATACTTGCTTGGGTCCTTTACTGTTATTGATTTTTGGTAACTAAACCCACCTTGATCTTATTGAATTAAGATGAGGCAATTTGTAACCATTAGAAACACGATAATCATAACTCACATTAGAAAATATTTTTGGCGCCGGATTTTGAAAATTATTTTTATATTTTGGCACCTGGGAAGAGAATGGTTGCTTTGGTCTATAAAAAATATTACATCTATTGCACAACCAATCTTTTTGAGTGGGATGAAATCTCCCAACTTTATTTCTAGAAAAGCTTCCCTCTTTTCTATGAAGTCTTTTTGCACTTGACTCTTTGGCATATCTTTGCTTGTAGAATTTTTGTTGCTTTGCCGTAGTATAAACTTGTTTCGGCCTTTCAACATTCAACATTGCGTTTGATTGTTAGCCAAGTCCTTGTCTCATTGTGCTATTCTGACTTTTAACAAATTTTACCACTTGAACTTTATTATTTAAAATAGTAGTAGAATTAGTCAGATTTTGAGGGGTTTGAGAACATGTGGAGTCATAACCAATTCCGGTTCTATCTCCTGATGGCTTTTGCATGCTCACCATTTTATCTATAATTTTAGACGAATTAGTGAACGTAGCAATAGTAGCTCTAAGATTATGTTCTCTAACCTCTCTAGCTTTACACTCTTCTTGAAGATGAATATTTTCATTCTTCAATTTACTCACTTCTAGTAAAGCATCTTGCAATTTTTTATTCATTTCTTCTTTTTCAAGAATTAGAATATTATTGCGCTCCTTGAGTTGAGAATGAGTGAGCATAATCTCTTGACAATCTCGCATTAGATTATCAATAGATTCACGAGAAAAAGAAGAATTAACAGAATTGAAAGATTTAGATGTTACCTCTTCTTCCTCTGCGTCAAGAGCCATAAGACAATCTTCACTTGTACTCAACTCAATTGACTTGCATATTAGCGCCGTATCATCATCCGAATATGAACTTTCATTGCTTGATGATGAATCCTCCGAATCATCATTTTCGTTTGGTTCGTTGCCAACGAGGGCTTTTCTTTTGTCGCGCTTGAAACTTTTGCTTTCGGATTTGTTCGGTGTAGATTCAACATTTTTGCCTTGATACTTGCTAACGATCGGATACGGACAATTTATTTTAAAATGTCCGGGTTTGCGGCAATTGTAGCACAAATCCTTATTTTATTCGACTTTTTCTTCTTGTGTTATGCGAGAGATGAATTTTCCACGAGCAGAATTTTTGTTGTCTCCTTTTCGCATAAACCTTCTAAACTTTTTGACAAAAAGAGCAAATTGTTCGTCAGTCATAAAATGAACATTATTTTCTACTGACCTGGAGGTTGACGGTTGTTCGGCCATTAGAGCAACATTTCGAGCTTCATGAACATCATCATCTTTGGCCTTCATTTCGAACTCATATGCTTTTAGATCACTAAATAATTTGTCTGTTGACAACATTCTTAGATCTCGGTGATCACGCATAGCCGTAACCTTCATATCCCATGCAGATGGTAAGCCTCGTAGAATTTTGAGATTAATTTCTTTTTGGCTAATATTTTTGCCAAGATCACTAATCTCTCCAAGAACTTTGATCATTCGAGCTTCCATGTCTGCAACACTTTCATTTGAGAGCATTTTGAAATCTTCAAACTTCTTCATGGCGATTGTGAGCTTATTGTCCTTTTCTTGTTCATCTCCTTCGCCAATCTTGATGAGAGTTTCCCATATTTCTTTGGCAGTGACACACTTTCGGATCTTCGGAAATATTGTATCATCAACGGCTTTGAATAGAATATCCTTGGCAATATTGTCAAGATTATTCCGCGTTCTATCGTCCGATGTCCATTCCGGTGTTGGCTTTTGTACGTACTATGGAGCATCCGGAGATATAACAAACGCCGTATTGATTTTTAATATTTCTATAGGGCCAGTGGAAATAACTTCCCATATTTCATCGTTTAAAGCCGATAAGTGTACCTGCATACGAACTTTCCAATCATCAAATTTATCAAGAGAGAATAATAGATTTTGAGCTAAATCTTTCTTCATCATCATCACGAGAGATATGAAAGATTAATCCAATTCACACACTTTGTAGAATGGATCAGCCTAGCAGTCAAAAACAGTAAACCCAGTTGGGCAACGTGTTTAAATACCAAAGGTTGGTACAAACTGACTCAAATAGGCTATAGGCTCTGATACCAATTGTTGGTTCCAAAAGAGGTCGGGTGAAAGTCTAGAGGGGGGGGGGGGGGGGGTGAATAGACTTTCAAACTTTTTCGCATAGCACAACAAATGCTAAGACAAGATAAACCAAAACTCTTAACTAGATTGTTAGAGTATGGTGCACAGCGGAAATAAATAAACATAAAGTGTGTGTGAGATTGTGTGAGCAGTATATCTTCGTGAGAGCAAATATATAAAGAGCAGTATGTAAAGAAAGCAGTAAAGAACACAAGACAATTATAGTGGTTCGCGAGGTGGTGTAATCCTCCTACTCCACTTGCTCTTTTCTCCAAGAGCCAATTCACTATATCTACCACTCCTTGGTTCCAAGATACAATGAATTTCCGTGATTTAGTGCTTTGATCACAAAGCCCGCACTAATCACGCCCAGTGACACCACACTGCTGCTTCGGGTTTCACGTCGCCGCGCTACTATCCCAGGATTTCACGACTCCGCGTTACTTTCCCCCCCGTCTTCCACACTCCGGTAGAAACGTATCCCGTGATCTGGTGCTTTGATCACCAAGCCCACACCAATCACGCCCAGTGCCTCCGACACTGCTGCTTCGGATCTCACAGCTCCGTGTGACAATCCAGGATTTCACAGCTCCGTGCTACTTTCCTCCCTTCTCTTGTTTTGCTCCAAAACAAGTGTTGTCTTGCTTCCAACTTCTGAGACTCTGTAGATGATCTTCAATGTTGCGCAGGTCTCTTTGATGAAGATAAACACTCTGGATTGATTTCTCTTGACAGCTCTGAGTGTTTTCTCTCTTTGAATATATCAAGTAAAGCACTTGATATTTTTTGCTCTGCTTTGCTCTGTTTAAGAACTCTCAGAATATTTTTCTCTTGAAGCTCTCTGAGTTCTTTTCTCACACTTGAAGATTTTAGCTCTTTGCTCGTATATTTTTCTCTGCTCCGTACTTCTTCAAGTCTTCATATCTTCATCATTTTATAGCTGGTAATGAGAATCTGTCCGTTGGAAAGAGACGCTCTCATTTTTGAAATCTTGTATCTTTTGTCAGAGATCTTATCTTATCTTCTGCAAAAATGTCAGAAAGAGATAAGCTAGCCGTTGATGGAGTTTCATCTCCATGTAAATGAGCTCCCAAACTTCATCTGATATTCCTCTGGTTTTACGTTGAGTGGAAATATCTGGGTCTCAGTTTTGGTGTAGAATGACTTCTCTGATTAGCTCTGAAGTGGTCCTTGTATCTCTGGGATTCAAAAATAATCTTTATTTTAATCCCATACTAGTTAGACTAGTATTTTCCTTGTGAGAATATTTTCACTGTAAGTTCATCTTCATCTTCTTCATTCTCACGTCTAGGTGTTCTCAGACTTCAAACTGGCTTTGAACTTCCACCCAATTTGAATTTCTCCTTTGTAATTGACACCCAATTTCAATTGGCTTGTAATTGGCACCCAATTTGAATTTCTCCATTGTAATTGGCTCCCAATTGACTTTGACTTGTAATTGGCTCCCAACTGCTCCTGGTGCTTTCAATTGCTTCCCAATTTGAATTGTTGACTTTGACTTTGAAATTGGCTCCCAGACTTTTCCTGGTATTTGAATTTCATCTCAATTCAATTTGATCTCCATGTCTTCTTTGAATCGGTCCCCAACTTTGAAATTGCATCCCATACTACAAAATTGCATCCCATACTACAACCTCAATTGGCTCCCAATTTCAATTCTATATTGGCTCCCATATTGAATTGATTTCCATGTGAAACTTTCTCCCAATTGAGGCTTGATCTCCAAGTCAATTTCATGCTTTCTTCCAACATTAATTTTCTTCACGAAAATTCTTCTGGGATATCTTCTTTGAGTAGCAGCGACGTGAATATTGTATCACTCATCTTCTTCTTCAATTTGTCATTTTCTCTAGACAAATTCTTGATTTTCGGCTTTATATCTTCTTCTTCTATTTTCATCCATCTTCCTCTGTTTTTCTCTTTTCATAATTAAATAATTTCCCAATCACGGTCTAAGACTCTACTAGACCTAGAAATAAAATTGGGGGATCTACAAATACAAATTTGGCACATCAAAACCATTACACTTTATTCCTAACAAATTGCAATCTGGAAATAACCTGAATAACCATCAAGAAAACAAAAATAAGAGCGACCAGCTAACCTTTCTAACATTTGGTCAATAAACGGTAAGGGGAAGTGATCTGTTCTTGTAACAGCATTCAACTTCCTATAATCTATACAAACTCGCCACCCATTTTGAATACGAGTGGGGACCAGTTCATCATTTTGGTTTTTGACAACCGTAATCCCTGTTTTCTTAGGAACCACTTGAGTTGGGCTAACCCATTTGCTGTCTGAAATTGAATAGATTATCCCAGCCCCAAGGAGTTTGATGACCTCTTCCTTGACTACTTCCATCATGGGCGGGTTTAGCCTTCTTTGTGGTTGAGGAGATGGTTTTGCTCCTTCATCTAGAAGGATTCGGTGCATGCAAGTGGATGGACTTATCCCTTTGATGTCTGCAACTGTCCACCCAATGGCAGTTTTGTGTTCTTTTAGCACTTGGACAAGTTTTTCCTCTTCTATTGCAGACAGTTTAGTTGAAATTATGACTGGCAATGTTTTATTTTCTCCTAAAAAAGCATATTTAAGGTGTTCAGGAAGGGGTTTCAATGCGGGGATCGGTGCTTGCACAACAGATGGTAACAATTTTTCACTAGAAGCAGGTAAAGCCATATAAGAAACATTATTTTGTTGGCGCAGTTTAGGACAATGATTCAGTGATGCAATAACTTGATGTAAATTGGCACTCAGAGAAAACTCATTATTTCCTTTTTCAAGGTGTTCACAAATAATAACTTCTAATTTATCTTCACCATTAAATTCAAAAACTTCTTCAACCAATGAATCAATAATATCAACAGAATAAGCGGAGTTATCACCCCCAGGGTATTTCATAGCATCATAAATATTGAATGTAACAAGATTACCATCAAATTCCATAGTAAGTGTACCACTGTGAATATCAATTTTTGTTTTTGCAGTTTTTAAAAATGGTCTTCCTAACAGAATAGGTGCAGAATGATCATTATTTTCCATATCTAGCACATAGAAATCAGTAGGGAAGATTAAATTATTAACTTGCAACAATACATCTTCAATTACACCCCTAGGATATGCATTAGACCTATCGGCCAATTGGATAACTACACTAGTTTTATTCAAAGGTCCAAGTTTTAAAGACGCATACACAGAATATGGCATAACATTAATAGATGCTCCTAAGTCTAACATGGCTTTCTCAAGTTTAGTATCGCCTATCATACAGGGAATAGTAAACATACCTGGATCCTTGCATTTTTCAGGAAGCTTGCTTTGAATCACAGCAGAAACATTCTTGCCCATTAGCACTTTCTCACCCTTTGATGACCTTTGTTTCCTTTTTGTTGTACACAACTCCTTTAAGAACTTAGCATATCTAGGAACTTGTTTTATTGCATCAAGTAGCGGAATATTCACTTCACAATTTTTGAAAGTTTCATATAACTCTTCATCTTTCGTTCCTTTTATAGATTCTGACAAAGCTTGGGGGAATGGGGGAACTGGTTCATAATCAGTAGGGTTGGGAGACTTACCTTGAGATTTTTCATTGTTGTTAGTTCCCTCTTTTTCTTGGTTCACTGATGGGGTAGCAACCGCAGGCCCTTCAATTTCCTTACCACTTCTCAACACAATTGCACTTGCATTTTCTCTTAGAGTAACCACCGTTTGCGAGGGTAGTTTGCCAGAACTCTGTGATTCCAACCGACTTACCGTAGTCGCTAGTTGACCCATCTGCCTTTCCAACTTCTGAATACTAGCCTTCGTTTCTTGAATACTAGCTCTTGTTTCTTGTTGAAATTGTTGTGTTTCCTGCTGAAACTGTAAAGTGTTAGTAGCAAGGGTTTTAACAATTTCTTCTAAATTCATACCTGAGCTAGAGCTTTGGACTGGTTGTTAGGAATAAAGTGTAATGGTTTTGATATGCCAAATTTGTATTTGTAGATCCCCCAATTTTATTTCTAGGTCTAGTAGAGTCTTAGACCGTGATCGGGAAATTATTTAATTATGAAAAGAGAAAAACAGAGGAAGATGGATGAAAATAGAAGAAGAAGAAGATATAAAGCCGAAAATCAAGAATTTGTCTGGAGAAAATGACAAATTGAAGAAGAAGATGAGTGATACAATATTTACGTCGCTACTACTCAAAGAAGATATCCCAGAAGAATTTTCATGAAGAAAATTAATATTGGAAGAATGCATGAAATTGACTTGGAGATCAAGCATCTATGGAAAGAAAGAAGTACATCAAATGTGATTGGAGATTTAATCAAAAGCTGTACGGATGAAGTGGATGGTGCTTGATATATTATTCAAAATGGCTTAAGTTTGAAACTCACCATTAACAATTTTACAAGGTAAAATTTGAGAAGTCAAATTAAATTAATCTGATGGAGTCGGGCGCTAGTTTAAGCTTTGGGCGCCAATTACAAGTGGAAATTGGGAAGCAATTTCACTTGGGTGGCAATTGAGATGCAATTGCACTTGGGAGCCCTTCCCAATTTCACAATTTCACTTGGGTGGCAATTGAGATGCAACTGCACTTGGGAGCCCTTCCCAATTTCACTTGGGTGGCAATTGAGATGCAATTTCACAGAAATTGGAATTGGGAGCTAGTTCGAAGCAATTGAAATTGGGAGCAAGTTTCACATGGAAAGTCAATGTAGAATTGGAATTGGGAGCCAATTTAAGTTGTAGTATGGGATGCAATTTCAAAGTTGGGAGCCAATTTCAAAGTTGGGGACCGATTCAAAGAAGACATGGAGATCAAATTGAATTGAGATGAAATTCAATACTAGAAGAAGTCTGGGAGCCAATTTCAAAGTCAAAGTCAACAATTCAAATTGGGAAGCAATTGAAAGCACCAGGAGCAGTTGGGGACCGATTCAAAGAAGACATGGAGATCAAATTGAATTGAGATGAAATTCAATACCAGAAGAAGTCTAGGAGCCAATTTCAAAGTCAAAGTCAACAATTCAAATTGGGAAGCAATTGAAAGCACCAGGAGCAGTTGGGAGCCAATTGCAAGTCAAAGTCAATTGGGTGCCAATTACAATGGAGAAATTTAAATTCCAATTGCAAGTCAAAGTCAATTGGGAGCCAATTACAATGGAGAAATTCAAATTGGGTGCCAATTACAAGCCAATTGAAATTGGGTGTTAATTACAAAGGAGAAATTCAAATTGGGTGGAAGTTTCAAATTGGGTGCCAATTACAAGCCAATTGAAATTGGGTGTTAATTACAAAGGAGAAATTCAAATTGGGTGGAAGTTCAAAGCCAGTTTGAAGTCAGAGAACACCCAGACGTGAGAATGAAGAAGATGAAGATGAACTTACAGTGAAAATATTCTCACAAGGAAAAATACTAGTTTTAACTAGTATGGGATTAAATTAATGAATATTTTCAAATCCCAAAGATACAAGGACCACTTCAGAGCTGATCAGAGAAGCCATTCTACACCAAAAATGAGACCCAGATATTTCCACTCAACGTAAAACCAGAGGAATATCATATGAAGTTTGGGAGCTCATTTACATGGAGATGAAACTCCATCAACGGCTAGCTTATCTCTTTCTGACATTTTTGCAGAAGATAAGATAAGAACTCTGACAAAAGATACAAGATTTCAAAAATGAGAGCGTCTCTTTCCAACGGACAGATTCTCATTACCAGCTATAAAATGATGAAGATGTGAAGACTTGAAGATCAGGGAAATAGGGGAACTCACGAACAAGAGAGCAGAAAATTCGAATCCATCAAAGGGATCGAATAGAGCAATTAAGCTTGAAAGAGCATAGAGCAAAAATCTCATTTGGTACAGAGCATACCAAAAAATCTTCAAGTGAGAAGTGAGAAAAGAAAAAGAACTCAGAGAGCTTCAAGAGAAAAATATTCTGAGAGTTCTTAAACAGAGCAAAGCAGAGCAAAATATCAAGTGCTTTACTTGATATATTCAAAGAGAGAAAACACTCAGATCTATCAAGAGAAATCTTTCCAGAGTGTTTATCTTCATCAAAGAGACCTGCGCATCATTGAAGATCAACTACAGAGTCTCAGAAGTTGGAAGCAAGACAACACTTGTTTTGGAGCAAAACAAGAGAAGGGAGGAAAGTAGCACGGAGCTGTGAAATCCTGGATTGTCACACGGAGCTGTGAGATCCGAAGCAGCAGTGTCGGAGACACTGGGCGTGATTGGTGTGAGCTTGGTGATCAAAGCACCAGATCACGGGATACGTTTCTACCGGAGTGTGGAAGACGGGGGGAAAGTAACGCGGAGTCGTGAAATCCTGGGATAGTAGCGCGGCGACGTGAAACCCGAAGCAGCAGTGTGGTGTCACTGGGCGTGATTAGTGCGGGCTTTGTGATCAAAGCACTAGATCACGGAAATTCATTGTATCTTGGAACCAAGGAGTGGTAGATATAGTGAATTGGCTCTTGGAGAAAAGAGCAAGTGGAGTAGGAGGATTACACCACCTCGCGAACCACTATAATTGTCTTGTGTTCTTTAATGCTTTCTTTACATACTGCTCTTTATATATTTGCTCTCACGAAGATATACTGCTCACACAATCTCACACACACTTTATATTTATTTATTTCCGCTGTGCACCATACTCTAACAATCTAGTTAAGAGTTTTGGTTTATCTCTGTCTTAGCATTTGTTGTGCTGTGCGAAAAAGTTTGAAAGTCTATTCACCCCCCCCCCCCCCTCTAGACTTTCACCCTACCTCTTTTGGGACCAACAATTGGTATCAGAGCGGGTGCCTATCCGAGTCAGAATTTGTCTCTAACTGATACCAACAATTGGTATCAGAGCCTGTAGCCTATTTGAGTCAGTTTGTACCAACCTTTGGTATTTAAACACGTTGCCCAACTGGGTTAACTGTTTTTGACTGCTAGGCTGATCCATTCTACAAAGTGTGTGAATTGGATTAATCTTTCATATCTCTCGTGATGATGATGAAGAAAGATTTAGCTCAAAATCTATTATTCTCTCTTGATAAATTTGATGATTGGAAAGTTCGTATGCAGGTACACTTATCGGCCTTACACGATGAAATGTGGGAAGTTATTTCCACTGGCCCTATAGAAATATTAAAAATCAATACGGCATTTGTTATATCCCCGGATGCTCCACAGTACGTACAAAAGCCAAAACCGGAATGGACATCGGACGATAGAACGCGGAATAATCTTGACAATATTGCCAAGGATATTCTATTCAAAGCCGTTGATGATACAATATTTCCGAAGATCCGAAAGTGTGCCACTGCCAAAGAAATATGGGAAACTCTCATCAAGATTGGCGAAGGAGAGGAACAAGAAAAGGACAATAAGCTCACAATCGCCATGAAGAAGTTTGAAGATTTCAAAATGCTCTCAAATGAAAGTGTTGCAGACATGGAAGCTCGAATGATCAAAGTTCTTGGAGAGATTAGTGATCTTGGCAAAAATATTAGCCAAAAAGAAATTAATCTCAAAATTCTACGAGGCTTACCATCTGCATGGGATATGAAGGTTACGACTATGCGCGATCACCGAGATCTAAGAATGTTGTCAACAGACAAATTATTTAGTGATCTAAAAGCATATGAGTTCGAAATGAAGGCCAAAGATGATGATGTTCATGAAGCTCGAAATGCTACTCTAATGGCCGAACAACCGTCAACCTCCAGGTCAGTAGAAAATAATGTTGATTTTATGACTGACGAACAATTTGCTCTTTTTGTCAAAAAGTGTAGAAGGTTTATGCGAAAAGGAGACAACAAAAATTCTGCTCGTGGAAAATTCATCTCTCGCATAACACAAGAAGAAAAAGTCGAAGAAAATAAGGATTTGTGCTACAATTGCCGCAAACCCGGACATTTTAAAATAAATTGTCCGTATCCGATCGTTAGCAAGTATCAAGGCAAAAATGTTGAATCTACGCCGAACAAATCCGAAAGCAAAAGGTTCAAGCGCGACAAAAGAAAAGCTCTCGTTGGCAACGAACCAAAAGAAAATGATGATTCGGAAGATTCATCATCAAGCGATGAAAGTTCATATTCGGATGATGATACGACGCTAATATGCAAGTCAACTGAGTTGAGTACAAGTGAAGATTGTCTTATGGCTCTTGACGCAGAGGAAGAAGAGGTAAGTTCTAATTCTTTCAATTCTGTTAATTCCTCTTTTTCTCGTGAATCTATTGATAATCTAATGCGAGATTGTCAAGAGATTATGCTCACTCATTCTCAACTCAAGGAGCGCAATAATATTCTAAATCTTGAAAAAGAAGAAATGAATAAAAAATTGCAAGATGCTTTACTTGAAGTGAGTAAATTGAAGAATGAAAATATTCATCTTCAAGAAGAGTGTAAAGCAAGAGAGGTTAGAGAACATAATCTTAGAGCTACTATTGCTACGTTCACTAATTCGTCTAAAATTATAGATAAAATGGTGGACATGCAAAAGCCATCAGGAGATAGAACCGAAATTGGTTATGACTCCACATGTTCTCAAACCCCTCAAAATCTGACTAATTCTACTACTACTTTAAATAATAAAGTTCAAGTGGTAAAATTTGTTAAAAGTCAGAATAGCACAATGAGACAAGGACTTGGCTATCAATCAAACGCAAAGTTGAATGTTGAAAGGCCGAAACAAGTTTATACTACGGCAAAGCAACAAAAATTCTACAAGCAAAAATATGCCAAAGAGTCAAGTGCAAAAAGATTTCATAGAAAAGAGGGAAGCTTTTCTAGAAATAAAGTTGGGAGATTTCATCCCACTCAAAAAGATTGATTGTGTAATAGATGTAATGCTTTTTATAGACCAAAGCAACCATTCTCTTCCCAGGTGCCAAAATATAAAAATAATTTTCAAAACCCGGCGCCAAAAATATTTTCTAATGTGAGTTATGATTATCGTGTCTCTAATGGTTACAAATCGCCTCATCTTAATTCAATAAGATCAAGGTGGGTTTAGTTACCAAAAATCACTAACAGTAAAGGACCCAAGCAAGTATGGGTACCTAAAGTTAATTAATCTTTTTTTGCAGGATGTTTGGTACATCGATAGTGGTTGCTCACGCCACATGACTAGAAATAAATAATATCTAGTTAATTTCAAAGAAATCGATGGACCAAAAGTTATATTCGGAGGAAATCAAAATTATGGAATTACAAAAGGAGTTGGCACGATCAAGAAAAATGGTCTGAAGATTGAAGATGTTTCTTTCGTTGAAGGATTAAAATTTAATTTGTTGAGCACTAGTCAATTTTGTGATAAGGGCTATCTTGTAGAATTTTCTAAAGATAATTGCCTAATCAAAAATGAGCTCACAAATGAGATTATTTTATCCGGAAAACAGCGAAAGAATATGTATATTGTTGATTGGAGCACAAGCAAAGATTCAGTGTGCTTAATGGCCAGAAATTCAAATTAAGTTAATTGGGAATGGCACAGAAAGCTCAACCACTTAAACTTCAAGACTATCAATCAGCTTGCAAAGAAGAATCTAGTAGAAGGCTTGCCATATATTATCTTCAAGAAGGACCAAGTGTGTGATGCATGCCAACGCGGAAAGCAAATCAAATCATCATTCAAATCAAAGACACACGAGTCAACGTCAAGACCGCTAAGCTTACTACATATGGACTTATTTGGACCGGTTGATCCAATAAGTGTAAGTGATGAAGGAATTTTTCTAGGATATTCGACTACCAGCAAGGCGTTCAGAGTTTTGAATAAAAGATCAATGGTGGTTGAAGAATCCATACACGTGGTATTTGATGAAAAATCACAGATCAAGAATGATGCACTGGACGAAGAAATTGCTCAAAATGGTAACAAGTGTCATATTGATTTTTGTGATACTAATGATACGTGTGAAGATGATGTTTTGCAGGGAATGGATGAGTTGGAAATTAATTCTCTAGAAAATCCCATCCCTCACCCAGAAGAAGTTGGAAATTCTTTAAATAATAATTTTGGGAGTGATGCCTCACGTGGGAATGGAGATGCAGTACAAGTTGGTGATCCAATTAATGATCAAATTGCATGTGATGTTGGTAATCAATTTCAAGATAATTTAATTGATGAAATTCGAACCAACACTGCAAATTCACAACAAATGGATCCATCCAGTACCATGCACCCATTTCAACCAGATTTAAGATGGCTCAAAAATCACCCTCCAGAATTAATTATTGGGAATATTCATGATGGCGTGAAAACAAGATCATCTACCATGGAAGCATTGTTCACGTGTTATCTATCTCAGATTGAACCAAAAGAAATTGACGAAGCTTTCAATGATCCGGATTGGATAAATGCTATACAAGAGGAGCTCGATCAATTCAAAAGAAATGATGTTTGGGAACTTGTTCCAAGACCGGTGAACCACAATGTTGTAGGAACCAAATGGGTCTTCCGGAACAAAGCAAACGAAGAAGGCGTGATTGTTAGGAATAAAGCAAGGCTCGTTGCAAAAGGATACTCACAAGAAGAAGGAATAGATTTTGATGAAACCTTTGCACCAGTGGCTCGACTTGAAGCAATCAGAATTTTCCTAGCCTACGCCGCACACAAAGATTTCACCATTTATCAAATGGACGTGAAAAGCGCATTCTTGAATGGTCTACTCGAAGAAGAAGTTTATGTCGAGCAACCCCCAGGTTTTGAGGTAAAAGGCGAAGGTGATAAAGTCTACAAACTTAAAAAGGCATTGTATGGGTTGAAACAAGCACCTCGAGCTTGGTATGATACTTTGTCAATGTTCTTGATAAGCTGTGGATTCACCAAAGGCCTTGTTGACAAAACTCTATTTAGAATTCAAGATGGTGATCATATTTTATTAGTGCAAATATATGTTGATGATATTATTTTTGGAAGCACTAACAATTCTTTGTGTGAGAAATTTTCGAAGCTTATGCAGAACAAATTCGAAATGAGCATGATGGGTGAATTAAATTACTTCTTGGGCTTACAAGTCAAACAACTGAAAGAAGGAGTATTCACCAATCAAGCAAAGTACACTCGCGACTTGATAAAGAAGTTTGGCCTTGATGGAAAATCATCGATCAAAATTCCAATGAGCACATCAACAAGGCTAGACAAAGATGAAGATGGAAAGGATGTCGATCAAACAAAATATAGAGGAATGATTGGTTCACTTCTATATCTTACTGCAAGCAGGCCGGACATTTCTTATGTTGTGGGAGTGTGTGCAAGATTCCAAGCAAATCCAAAAGAAAGACACCTCACCGCAACAAAGAAGATCATACGATATTTGAAAGGCACAATCAATGTTGGATTGTGGTATCCAAAAGGTACAGATTTTACTCTAACGGGTTTTTCAGATGCGGATTTTGCAGGTTGCAAAATAGACAGAAAAAGCACTTCCGGGACATGCCAGTTCTTGGGGGGAAGGCTTGTTTCTTGGTTCAGCAAAAAGCAAAATTCCATCGCAACTAGTACCGCCGAGGCCGAATATATTGCTGCAGGAAGTTGTTGTGCGCAAATTTTGTGGATGAAGCAACAATTGAAGGATTACGGAGTTAATTGTGATGACGTTAGTATTTATTGTGATAATACTAGTGCAATCGCTATCACTCACAATCCGGTGCTTCACTCAAGAACCAAACATATTGACATTCGACATCTTTTATAAGGGGTCACGTTGAAAAGAAAAATTTGAAGATCGAATATATCCCTACGAAAAACCAAGTTGCTGATATTCTCACGAAGCCTTCATGCGAAACGAGATTTTCTACCTTAAGGCACGAGTTGGGAATGATCGAAATGAGCTAAGTATCACTGGACTTAATCTCTCTATTTAAATTGATACTTGTGCTCAAAATTAATTGTTTTACATGGATAAATTGTTTTATGTGTTTCTATGCATGTTTTTATTCGAAATATTTATGTGATAAAATAGCAATATGTGTTAGAAATTTATTTGTGTATTTGCATGTATTATTTAACGTGAGATCATATGCCATGCAAATTAATTTGATAAAATATGCAATTCATGATTTATTTGATAATTTGTATAAAATTGCATGTTTTAATGTGTTAATCAGTTTTTGAGTATGTGTTCATGTTTCTGTAAATTAACTAACTTGTTTGCATGAACAATTTGCTCTAAAAATGATTTACCATGTTTATTTGATAATATATATGTGCTATGTGCAAAATGTGATTTAATATGTTATTTGTATGTGTGTTTCGTATATATGCAGTATGTGTGATATAAATTGCTATAAAATGTTTTAGAAATCTAGAAATTAGTATTTTTGTTAGTTTCTAAAATATTTTGGAATCTGATTAATATGTTTTATATAAAGTTGTTTCTAGTTATAAATTAGGAATATGTGTGATAATTGTGTTAATTTCCAAATTATATGTATTTTAATTAGGAATGCCGTGTATATGAGTTTAATATAATTGGTATGTGTGATTAATTATTTGTGGAATAATTTTTGCTACTAACGAGATGTTTGAGTGTGTTTATATCTGTGGTACACGATTTTGGGAAGGAAATCAGGAGATAAAGGAGGAAAATTTAGAGTTTAATTGGGCATCAAACCTCCACCCATAAACTCCTACACTTTCTAAACCTCCACCCAACCTAAACCTCCCCCCATAATCCTCTTCTAAATCAAGTCTTTCCAAACAGATTTACCCTCTCTCTCTCAAATCGACACCCCCATCTCGCCTGACAGAAATCTACACTCTTAATTGATCCTCACAAACAAATCTCAAGGAGATCAGAACCCAAATCCTTCCTAAGTGTCTCTTCAAATCTCCACCCTCTACACCTTACGTGCATTGGGTATTTCTAAAGAGGTGTGAGCATTAAATGTTCTTGTCTGCTCATGATGACATTTTCTCTTTCCTCGTAACACTCTCTATCAAATGACTCATCTAACCTAAACTCACCCAATCGACACACCTCAACCAAAGGGTACAATTGAGAAGTCCCATCTCTCTCTCTCTCTCTTAAATTCGAAAAACCCCTTCGAGTCATCCTCCTTATATAAACCCCTCTCCTATATCTCAAAAACTCTTTCAAGACCTTCAGAATATCAGAAAACTCTCTCTCAAATTATCTCTCCTCGATCAATCGATCTGATCATCATGGCCCAATCTGGAAGAAAGCAAATTGATCCTATTTCTGCCCTCTCGCAACAAGTGACGAATGGGATGGTTCTCAATCCTGAGTTTTTCAGACTAGGTTCTACCAACAAGGACACGGCCGAGAAAAATCTTCAAGCTTTAAAAGACTGTGGACTGTTTGATTTCTTCACCTACAACTACTTTGGAACCTTTGAAGAAGATGTAGCCGAATTTTATCTACATGCAGTCGTTGAAAAGGACTCGATAAAATCTAGAGTTGGAGGATCAGAAGTTTCGATCACTGAAGATGACATACACAAGTGCTTCAACTTTCCTGAATCTCAGATAATGCCAGAATCTCACAGCTATGTTGTTCAAAATTTTTGAAATGAGATTCGTGGTCCTACGGCTCCAATTTTCTCTGATGTATCCGCTCATAAGAATGTATTGAAGTTTGAATACGAGATGTTGGTGGACATGATTTACAAGATTCTTGAACACAAACTGGGAAGTACTGAAGATTTGACCGCGTCAACAGTGTGCCTGATGGACGGAATCATGAAAGGAATAAAATTCAAATGGGCAAAATTTATCTACAGGAAGATGGTTATTTTGGTTCATGCTGCCAAACCAATGAAGAAACCCGCTGTAGTAGACCGATTCTATCAAAATGTTGGATATGGTCTCATCATTGGAGAACTGCTAAGGAAGAAGAAAATTCCAATGAGAAAACACTAAAATATTGGAATTTACAGAGCTCTCTTCAGAAAATTTAGTCCTAATTTTGGAAAAAGGTCAAGCCAGAGAAGAGGACAAGAAGGTGGAAGTTCTACAAGTTCAAAAACACCTCAGAGCTCCAGACCGAGAAACAGCAAAGCAATCTCAACCTCAAGTAATCAAATGGGATCAAGCAATCGATCAGGAAGAGATCAGGAAGCCATCAGTACGGCTATGGCAGTTGTTCCTATCAAATATGCCGAACCAAACTTGTTGGCCGAAGGAGTTGATGATACTACAAGAATGGAATTTGCAGGAGTTGATGTGGAAATTTTGAATGATCTACAAAGAAGGCTCTCGAGTCAATCTGCAGCCGAAGGAAGTGCAGGACCTATAGTTTTTGACTCAGCGCTCATTCAAGATGATCCGGAACTGTTGAAAGAATTGATAATGGTGCAAACTTTGAAAGAATGGAAACTTGAAAGATATCATTCTTTCATGTCAAAAATCACCCCAGATTTGATACGGAATGAAGATTTTTCGTTGGAATGGTGTGGAACGAACGTGATGCTAGATGCACTCAACATGGATTTAAATCAAGTGTATCACATGAAGCTACACGAGAAGGCAGCCAGACAAAAAGGAAAAGCACCAATAAAAGGAGGCAGTACGGCTCAAGACCGTTTAGCCGAACAAGAGAGACATAATGAAATTTCACTTCAGTTAGCTCTACAAAGGTCAGTGTATGACACACATCATTATCCAGGTAACACATCTCTTGTGGATAATGAAGTTTTTGATGAAAGAACTGATGGGACGGCACTCATTGATGTACCAATCATAAGCACTGAAAATCATATGGACATACCTGTGAAAGTCCATGATGCTTATTTATTGATATCTGATTTGACCCCCATACCAATTAATGTGAATCTGGAGTGTACTGAACAACTTGTGGGAGCCAATGAAGAACAAGTGTCAGAAGAAAGAAGAAGAGATATACCAGTGGAAGTTGCAGTAGAAGTTGCTACTGAGAATAGACAACCAATCACAGAGGATTTATCCAGTGTATTGCCGGTACACCATACCGAGTCTACCATGCCTACCATGGACCCTGTTCTAGAAAATGAAGATATATTTGCAGACAACTACACAAGAACAGAAGTCTTAGAAGAACAAGTCGGTGATCTCAATCAAGAAGCCGAATCACCTGAAGAAGAAGGGATGCAACTTATTGATACAGTTGTTCTCACAGATCTGAATAGAAGTCCATTCGGATCCCCTCAAAACTTTGTGCAGATTAATGAACAAGAAGATGACATATTTTCATCCTTATTTGCCAAAGTAGCCGAATCCAGTGATGTTGTTTGTCAAACAATTGGAGAAAAATTGGTTGAACAAAACCAAAAGCTAGATCAACAACACACGGATGTACGAGTCCATCTGAAGGAATTAATGGAGCATCAAAATATTTTGAAGACCCAGATTAACAAAGCAGAAAGAATTTTGAATGGAGAATTGACAAAAGGCTTACTTGAAGTGCTTCAGCTCATGAAGAAGGAACGTGAAGCAGCTGAAAAGATTCACAACGAACGTCACTTGAGACAAATCAAAGCAATTCAAGACCAAGAAAGCCGAATCAACAAACTTGAAGCTGAACTCGCAGTTACAACAAACAAGCTGGACAACGTGCAAACCGTTTCCATTGAAACACACAACAGTGTTGAAACTGTGAAGGCAAATCAAGACCGAGATTTTAAGACCCTTGCATTTTTGGTTGATAACGCCAAAAGGGGGGAAGAAATTCTCAGTCACTTGGCTTTGCAACAACAAGAATTTATTCTTGGAAGTCAACAACAGCCAGTAATGTCTACTCAAGGTAGAGGCCGAAGCCGCGGACAATCCTCACAAGGACCATCTCAGATTGGTTTTGCTCAGTTCGCGAATCCTAGTCTTGGTACGAGTACATCAAAGGTTGCTGAACAACGTGGCTGGTTTGAATGCTCTAAGGGTACCGCCACTCAGACAACAATATGGACCAAAGAAAATTTACCAAGCATGATCAAGAAATGGCCTGCAGCCGATCAAGCCCAATGGATCTCGGAAAAGAATAAAGAAGAAGAAGGCAAAAGGAAAAGAACCGAAATGTGGTATGAACTAAGAGATTTCACTGGAAATATGGGCATGAATCTTGGAGAAGAAAGAAGCTTCGAAGAATGTGTCTTATGGTGGGAAAACGGAGTTCTTCCGGGCAACAATATCAAAGAAGCTTTTGGACATTACATGGTCGGACAGCTTACAAAGAAATTTCAGAATGCAAAGTTCAAAGATGATTTCTTCAAGCTCAGAGAACATGTCAAAGAAATTTTGAAGAAAGACTTTGGTGTGAAGAAACCCAGAAGGTAATCTGAAAATTCTCTTAAGCTGATATTTTCTATTTTCGAACCTCTGTTGCGTTTTTCTCTATAAATTCGAAATATATCAATAATAATTTCCCATGGTCTATTTTGAGTCTTTAATTTTATTTGTTTAATGTAATCAGACTTTCGTGAATTAAAAGACAAGAAATATGTCAAACGCACGACAAAATTAAAAATTGATGATGATTAAAATAAAAATAATTCAAGATGCGTTTAGGAGCTTGTCTAAAATTTAATTCACAAGTTTCTTTTGATTGTGTCTAGAAAACCATTTGTTAAACTCATCTTGGCTTTGTCAAATAAAATTGAGCAAAAAGATTATTTTTCAAAGACTTAAAGCCAATGACTGAGTATAGGTTTTGGCATTATCAAAAGGGGGGAAATTGTTAGGAATAAAGTGTAATGGTTTTGATATGCCAAATTTGTATTTGTAGATCCCCCAATTTTATTTCTAGGTCTAGTAGAGTCTTAGACCGTGATCGGGAAATTATTTAATTATGAAAAGAGAAAAACAGAGGAAGATGGATGAAAATAGAAGAAGAAGATATAAAGCCGAAAATCAAGAATTTGTCTGGAGAAAATGACAAATTGAAGAAGAAGATGAATGATACAATATTCACGTCGCTACTACTCAAAGAAGATATCCCAGAAGAATTTTCGTGAAGAAAATTAATATTGGAAGAATGCATGAAATTGACTTGGAGATCAAGCATCTATGGAAAGAAAGAAGTACATAAAATGTGATTGGATATTTAATCAAAAGTTGTACGGATGAAGTGGATGATGCTTGATATATTATTCGAAATGGCTCAAGTTCGAAACTCACCATCAACAATTTCACAAGTTCTATGGGATGCAAGTAGAATTGGAATTGGGAGCCAATTTAGGTTGTAGTATGGGATGCAATTAGAATTGGAATTGGGAGCCAATTTAGGTTGTAGTATGGGATGCAATTTCAAAGTTGGGGACCGATTCAAAGAAGACATGGAGCCCAATTGAAATTGGGTGTTAATTACAAAGGAGAAATTCAAATTGGGTGGAAGTTCAAAGCCAGTTTGAAGTCAGAGAACACCCAGACGTGAGAATGAAGAAGATGAAAATATTAAGCCATTCTACACCAAAATTGAGACCCAGATATTTCCACTCAACGTAAAACCAGAGGAATATCAGATGAAGTTTGGGAGCTCATTTACATGGAGATGAAACTCCATCAACGGCTAGCTTATCTCTTTTTGACATTTTTGCAGAAGATAAGATAAGAACTCTGACAAAAGATACAAGATTTCAAAAATGAGAGCGTCTCTTTCCAACGGACAGATTCTCATTACCAGCTATAAAATGATGAAGATGTGAAGACTTGAAGATCAGGGAAATAGGGGAACTCACGAACAAGAGAGCAGAAAATTCGAATCCATCAAAGGGATCGAATAGAGCAATTAAGCTTGAAAGAGCATAGAGCAAAAATCTCATTTGGTACAGAGCATACCAAAAAATCTTCAAGTGAGAAGTGAGAAAAGAAAAAGAACTCAGAGAGCTTCAAGAGAAAAATATTCTGAGAGTTCTTAAACAGAGCAAAGCAGAGCAAAATATCAAGTGCTTTACTTGATATATTCAAAGAGAGAAAACACTCAGATCTATCAAGAGAAATCTTTCCAGAGTGTTTATCTTCATCAAAGAGACCTGCGCATCATTGAAGATCAACTACAGAGTCTCAGAAGTTGGAAGCAAGACAACACTTGTTTTGGAGCAAAACAAGAGAAGGGAGGAAAGTAGCACGGAGCTGTGAAATCCTGGATTGTCACACGGAGCTGTGAGATCCGAAGCAGCAGTGTCGGAGGCACTGGGCGTGATTGGTGTGGGCTTGGTGATCAAAGCACCAGATCACGGGATACGTTTCTACCGGAGTGTGGAAGACGGGGGGAAAGTAACGCGGAGTCGTGAAATCCTGGGATAGTAGCGCGGCGACGTGAAACCCGAAGCAGGAGTGTGGTGTCACTGGGCGTGATTAGTGCGGGCTTTGTGATCAAAGCACTAGATCACGGAAATTCATTGTATTCTGGAACCAAGGAGTGGTAGATATAGTGAATTGGCTCTTGGAGAAAAGAGCAAGTGGAGTAGGAGGATTACACCACCTCGCGAACCACTATAATTGTCTTGTGTTCTTTACTGCTTTCTTTACATACTGCTCTTTATATATTTGCTCTCACGAAGATATACTGCTCACACAATCTCACACACACTTTATGTTTATTTATTTCCGCTGTGCACCATACTCTAACAATCTAGTTAAGAGTTTTGGTTTATCTCTGTCTTAGCATTTGTTGTGCTGTGCGAAAAAGTTTGAAAGTCTATTCACCCCCCCCCCCCCTCTAGACTTTCACCCTACCTCTTTTGGGACCAACACTGGTTGTTGTTTGGAAGGAAATGGTTGTCTATACTACTGAAAATTGGGACGATTCTGATCAAACTGGTTTCCTTGTGAGTTCCCATAACTAAGGTTTGGGTGATCCCTCCATACTTACCTTGAGGTTGTCCAGGAAAACCTCCTGCTATGTTAACTTGTTCAATAGGTTCTTCTTGAAGAGTTGGGCAGGCATCAGTTTGGTGCCCAACTACCGAGCAAATTCCACATGCTTTTACAGATTGCACATTGCCGACAGCTAATTTACGAACAAGAGTAGTTAAACCAGTAATTTGTTGCTCAAGAGCAGAAATATTTACCTCATTCACTTGCTTAGACGGTTGCACAAGCCTATTGCCAAATTGTTGAGAATTTGCAGCCATGTTTGCAATTAGAGTTCTCGCAGCGTCCGGTGTCTTGTCAACTAAAGCACCACCGCTCGCGGCATCAATCATGCTCCTATCAGTCGGAAAAAGTCTTTCATAAAAGTATTGGATGAGTAATTGATCACTGATTTGATGGTGTGGGCAGCTTGCACATAACTTTTTGAAACGCTCCCAATATTCATACAATGACTCTCCATTGTTTTGCCGTATACCACATATTTCCTTTCTAATGTTGGCCGCCCTTGAAGCTGGGAAATATTTTTCAAGGAACATTGTCTTCAAGTTGTTCCATGTGGTGATGCTCCCAGAAGGTAGATAGTATAGCCAATCCTTCGCTGAATCTTTCAAAGAAAAGGGAAAGGCTCTTAACTTGATTTGTTCTTCAGTAACCCCAGTGGGTTTCATACTTGAGCACACCACATGAAATTCCTTTAAGTGCTTGTGAGGATCTTCACCTGCAAGTCCATGAAAAGAAGGCAAAAGATGAATTAATCCAGATTTCAGTTCGAATTGTACATTAGCATCTAGAGCGGGAAAAGTGATGCATAAAGGTTGCTGATCCAAATTTGGAGCTCCAAGCTCTTTTAAAGTCCGATTTTGAGCCATGGGTTCCCCTTCTGAATCAGAATTGTTGGAAGGTTGAGGGTCGGTAGCCAGATCACTAAACTCCAATTTTCTCAAAGCTTGTTTCTTCCACCTGCGTACAGTTCTTTCAATGTCTGGATCGTACGTCAAGATTTTTTGATTAGCAGATCGAGTTATAGGCATAAACAAAAAGAAAATATATTGCAACAATTATGTAAAGGTAACGAAAGAAAATGTTTTTTTTAAAAAAAAAAAATTTTCCGGGACAAATGAAAAAACAAATAAACAAATAAAGAAATAAATAAATAAACACAAAATAAGCTAGAAAAGCTCCCCGGCAACGGCGCCAAAATTTGGTGAGTTGTCGTAGGCTTCCAAATTAAAACCTTACAAACATAGTAGCGGGAGTAAGGATCGATCCCACGAGGAGTAACTAGTTTAACTTTTGTGCTCAAATTAAAGGTAGGGGGGGGGGGGTTTGGAATATATCGAGAATAAAGATAAAATAAAAGAGAATTTAAATAAACAAGAAATTTAATTGAACGAATAAAGCAATGAAAATAATATATCGAAAACACTTATAATAGGAGACCTTGGTTAGTAAAGATCCACCACCGGAATTCAACACTGATCATTGATTAATAAAGTAATTAATATGCAATTGAATATTTGTCGTGAAATTATTTCATTTCTGATTTCCCTTAGTTATAGGTAAATAAAGCACAAGCGGTTTAATTACCCCTAACTACTAAATAATCTAAGTCAAGCGCTATAGATTTAATTTAATAGCAGCAATAGGAACTAGGAAAACCGACAAACTAAATAACACAAGCACAAGCGGTTGCATTTAATTTAGGAAAATATTCTACCCGAGTCCAATTATCACTAAGCCGTCGATAATTAACCTCAGTTTCTACTGAATATTAGAATAATTTGTAGCACAACATTATCTAATATAGCAAATAATTATATCAAGTAAATAACTAGTAGGCCTCCCTAGCAATTAAATGATACAACTATTCAAATAAATTAGAAGAATATTTAATACTCAAAATGCATAAAAACATATATATAATAAAAATAAATAAATAACCTTACAGCGTTATGAACTCCGGGGCTTCAATTCACTAAACCAACTAGAAATTAGCCACAAATGGACATTGATAACAACTTCAACGAATACTATTGAGAAGGGAAGAATGAACGTTTTACAATAAAAAACTTCTACTATTTATATATTTCCTAAATTAATTTCTACCACCCAATTCTTATTGTTTCTCGCCGCATGACAAATTCCTCCGCTGCTGCCGCATGACTCGGTCGACCATCTCCACAAATTGAAGTGGACCAAAAATCATACTTAGTTTTGTCTTTTTGCTAATTATGATGCTTCTATATGTTTTGTCTTTTTGCTCTGAAATGGTCCAAAGATCATACTTAGCTTTATTTGAGGATTCATAATATATGTATTTATAATGCATATATAGATATATACTTGTAGTACGTATTCTTATTATATATTATATATAATATATATTATATAAGAATAGATTATATATTATATAAAATGAACTAATTATTAGATAACATTAAATAATTAATGCAAAATTATTAAAAAAATGTACCTAAAATATGAGAGTAAAATATGTCTATCAACAAGTTATCATCAACCAATAGGAAGGTACAAACAACACACACGCTAGCATTTAAACACCGAACTAGCACGCTTATCAAACGGGTAAACCAAACGTAGTTCCGAAGAACACACAAGACTCATCACGGTTCAACTAAACACAATGTTGAACTCTTAGCACGATTCACGACACCAAAACCTACATGGATTCCTACCATATAGTTCCAGACATACGAAACATCAAGAAGACACTCAAATAGTTCCCCAAAAGAGCATCGGCAGGTCTAAAGACCAAATACCGAGTCAAATGAATCACGAGGAACAAATCCCCCAACAACCACAACACGTACCCCGCGGGTGGGCCCACGGGTAGGCCCCTACCCGTGGTCCTGCCCACGAGTACAAGCCCTTCCACACTATGTACCCCGCGGGTGGGCGGCGGGTTGGACCCCTACCCGTCGTTCCGCCCGCGGGTACACTCCTGTACCACAATAAATCCCTTCGCGGATTTTCAACTCCAAGCTCAAATTCAAGTCCAAAACATGCCAAAACTCACCAAATACAACAAAGTGACTTGAATCAAAGGAATAGCCAAGCAATGGCATATAAGAACCCTAAACACAAGCTCTAGATATGCATTTTCACAAGACAATGCATAAACACTCACATTTCATAGCAAAACACATGTAGAATCCAAGAAATATTCACATAGGTAAGCAAAATAGATTTTGTAGAGCATGTGTTACCTCTTGTAGACCAAAAACCTTCACTTAACACATCACCAAGCTCCTATCAAAGCTCACCTTCCAAACCCACTTCAAGAACACACCAAAAGATCATAAAGATCCTATCTTTAAGAAAGGACACCTAAGAGAACACTAAAAACACAAGATGAACACGGATCTTACCCTCCTAGATGCCCAAATGTATGAAAGGTAGAATCTTGGAGACAACTCTTGAAGTCTTGACAAAGTTTCAACTTGGCTTGGAAGAAAAGCTATCCACCTTTTTAGAGAGAGGATGGAGCTAGGATTTTGGAAAGTGTAAGGATAGAAATGAGGTGTTCTCACTAGGTTAGGTTACAAGACTAACACAAGGTGAAAGGTCAAGAATACCCTTACTAACATGGAAAGGTGCAAGGAACAAGGGAACTCCTTACAAAGCTCAAGGTACAACTTTGACTATGGGGTTGACTAGTCAATTAATAGTCCCCGACTATTAAATTTCATGAATTTAAGGAATTAAATTACAAATTGAAATAGGATTAATTACTAAATTAATCCCTTAACCGAATTTGGATTTCGGGGTGTCACAGTTGTAACACCCCGTGTTACGACCTTTAGTTCCAGATTAATTATTTAATTAATTCTGTTAAAGAATAGTTAAAAAGGATTTAATCTGGCCAAGATCCCCTAATTAATTAATGTTGTCCACGAAGGACCATGGACCCTTGTTTATAATAAGGACTTTAAGTCTATTAGGAATAAAGAAAGTGGGCCTTTACTACTCAGATTCTAATTAGGAATCCTTGACCTATATACCTGTTAGGAATAAAAAGTAGGTCTTTACTATTCAGACTCTGATTAGGATTCCTAACTCTATAAATAGGGGATTAGAATGCAATTAGAACCCTTACCATCCATAGTTATATTACACAAAATTATTCCCAAGAGATTCCCCACTGCCAAGCCTAGGGAGATCAATCGGATGGAAATCTTAGAGAAGAACCTTAATAGCCAAGGGAGGATTAATTAAGACTAGGAGGTAATCCATGTCTTACAGAACCTATTTTCCTTGCTATATCTTATTCATTGGCTCATTTGATAATGTTATGTGTAATTCTGTGGTTGAATCTTGATAGAGCTTTGATTAGGGTTTGTATTGTGTTTATTTGATAATCTTGATGTTCTTAAAATTGTGATTGATTATATATATGATCTTGTATTTCAATTATGTCTAGAGCCCTAGGGTTTAGATCGTGAATTCCGTATTAAGATGCTCTTGGTATATTTGGGTGGGATTATGCATGATCGGTGTTGAGCCTAGCCTAGGACTTTGCATATAGATTTCTTGATGTTCTTGTGGTTCCAGGTGTTCCTGAACCGTTATATGCTTAATGTGTAGTCTTGGCATGTTTAGGAATCATGTTAGAACGTATTTGGTATAATTCTTGGTTTAATTCCGTTAATTGAATATGAGGTGTTGTCGTTATGTGTTTGAATGTGTCTCGACATGGTTTCGGGTTCCACGAGAGATCACGGGACCGAAAAGATACCTATGAGTCAGTGGGGGGTAGGTGGGGGCAGGGGTGCCCGCCACCTACCCGCTGCCCGTGTACTGTTCCACCGGGCAGCCGGCGGGTAAGCGACTACCCGCCGGGCACCAGCTAGAACAGTGGGATGCCGCCGGCGGGTAGTCCTTTTCTCGCCACCCACCCGCTAGAATTATGTGATGCATCGTGATGTTTTTCCTCGTTTGTTGTTTCCCCGTGTCCCGTTGTACCCCGTTTGTCGTGTATGAGTCTCGTTTGGTGTTTTGAGTATCGTTCTAGGAATCTATGTGTATTACGTGTTGTTGTTGTAACACCCCTAAAATTTAAAACTTTAAATGCTTATGAAATAAAGGCAATACTATCATTAAACCTCGAAACAGAGCATATCTAAACATAAGTGTTTGGGGTGCTATGCCACATCTGAGCTGGAAAACTCAGATGCATAGGCTATACTATCTAAATATCCTCGAAATAGTGTCAATACATCATCATGGCGCGTAGGGCAATAAGAAAACTAACTAACTAAGCTTCGGGTCCTCTAGCGCGCTCCGGAGCTACTCATCTGTGCATGAAAGCCAAATATATCTGTTCAGAGAATAATGTTGGTAACCCACTCCAACGCGTTAAAATACAATATGGGTATATATATATATATATATATATATATATATATATATATATATATATATATATATATATATATATATATATATATATAGGAAACCCATTTTGAAGCCGGAAGATATATACTTAGGAGACTCTAGCTTTAAAACCGAGAATAGACTCAACAGGTAAGGACAAGCACATTCAACAGTTGTAATCATGCATATAGAGATACTAGCATATATCCTAAGGTCACAAGATTTATTTCACATCATTCATATCAATATTCAATCATTATCTCAACACATAAGCACATTTTGGCGGCGCCATAGGACCAATCGCATGCCCATACATGAGGGTCAGCGCATATAGCGCTAACACAGCCCCGTAGCATCCTGCCTCGTACCGCAGCACGAAGGGGTTGATCGCAACTAACCGATGAACCGCAGCTCATCATAACGTTTGATCGCAACCAAACGGTGGACCGCAGCCCAAAAAGTGTATTTCTGATCGCAACTAGATTAGGAACCGCAGCTCATGTATAACGTTAGATCGCAACCAAACGGTGGACCGCAGCCCTATATAATATTTGTATACCTGACCGATCGCAACGAGCTTGGTTAACAGCCGATGGTTCTCAACCCATCCAACTGCCCGTATAGCCAATTTGATCGCAACCAAATTGGAGTATCATGCACACATAACACATAGCAAGCACATGCAACCCATATTAGCACATTGGGAAGGGGGAAAAAATGTATAAATAAAATGTATGTGTGGTCATCCACATACTTGGAACATTCCTAAGGGGTTCATACGTCTTTAACCTAGGCCAACGGGATACCAATTCAACTAGCATGCAATACACAAGACTCTTTTATCCTAGGAATGGCACCCGAAATATCAAACTAGACTAAGGCACGACAAACGGGGTCCTTTGGGACACCACGGGGGACGGGGAAACATCAAACGGGGAAAACCGTCATCCTACACTGGGAGGAAACCAGCGGGTGGCTGGCGGGGGGAGGACCTCCCGCCGGCGGCGTGCTTCTGGGCAGCGGGTGCCCGGCGGGTAGTCGCCTGCCCGCTGCCGGCGACACCATTATGGGCAGCGGGTAGGTGGCGGGTTACCCTACCCCCACCTACCCCCCCACTGACTCTTTTGTAATATCTCGGTCCCGGGATCTTTCGTGGAACCAGAAACCATGTCTAGACACTTTTAAACACCAACGACGACGCCAATTAGTCAAGTAATGGATCAAAACCAAGAATCGCATTAAACACATGACTTCTAAACATAATCAACACCCAAACATGCGAAATCCCACCCAAACATACCAAGAATATCACAATACGCAATTCACGATTTGACCTAGGGCTCTAATCATATTCAATCACAAAATCATAATTTTATCTTTAAAATCAAGAACATCAAGATTTATCAAGAACAACACGCAAATATCAAGATCCTCTTATAATCATCAAGATTTTCAAGATCAACACATAAGTTCATCTCATCAATCATCAAGATCATATCATAATCATCATAAAAGATTTATCAAAACACAAGCATAGAATTGCATATCAAAAGGAGCCAAAGAAGAAGATTATAGCAAGGAAAATAGGTTTTGTTGAGACATGGGTTACCTCTTAGCCTTAATTAATCCTCCCTTAGCTATTAAGGTTCTTCTCTAAGATTTCCATCCGATTGATCTCCCTAGGCTTGGTGGTGGGGAATCTCCCGGGAATATTTTCGTGTAATATGGGTGGTAGGGGTTCTAGTTGCTTTCTAATCCCCTATTTATAGAATCAGGAGTCCTAATCATAATCTGAATAGTAAAGGCCTACTTTCTTTATTCCTAATAGCTATATAGGTCTATGATTCCTAATTAGAATCTGACTAGTAAAAGGTTTACTCTTTTTATTCCTAATAGGCTTAAGACTCTAGTTTCGGCAAGAGTCCACAATCCATGGTGGACCACATTAATTAATTAAAGGGAATCCTATCCAAATTAAATCCTTTTTAATTATTATTAAAGGAATTAATTAAATAATTAATCCGGGATTGAAGGCTGTAACACGGGGTGTTACACCCTCCCCCCCCTTACAGGAAGCTTCGTCCCCAAAGCTTAGAAATCATTACAGGGATAACGAGTCAACACTAGTACGGTGGTCATAAAGAGAAGGTATTTTACGGGGGAAAATATATGATTATATATCTATGTGTACCGGGTTTTTGGGAATGATTGGGTTAAAAGGATAAAGTGAGTGGACGGTTCAGGTTTCAAACTTGAGGACAAAGTGAATTTAGGAATTAGGATCAAAGTTCTCAAAGTTGTAACTTAGGAAGTGAGGTTGCTACCTTGTATGGAATCGTTAGAATGGGGAATCAAGAATGAGGATTGATGTAACACCCCAGATTTTCAAGACATTTAAAACTTATAAAATAAAGGTGAAATCTCATTAATTCCCAAGAATGTAACATAAAGAGTACGGGGTGCTATGCCACACCTGAGCTAGAGAACTCAGGTGCACAGGCCAACTAACTAATATCCTTAATAAAGTAAATGCATAATATGGCACGCAGGCCGAAAGGGAAACTATCTACTTCTACGCTCCAAGATCTAGCGCACTCCAGTGACTTATTCTTCTGTGCCTGAAAGCCTAATATATCTGTTCAGCGAGAGATGCTGGTAACCCACTCCAATGCGTTGAAATACAATACATATAGATATATACATAGATATACGAAAAGTCATTTCGAAGCATGAAGATATATTCTAAGAGACTCTAGCTTTCAAATCAGGGAACCGACTCGACAAATAGGGGTACACACAATCCACAGTCATAACCAGGTATATATAATTCTTCAACATAGGGCACAGTTACAGATATCACAATCAACAATCATAATTAAACATGTATAGTCTACTAGCAAGAATCCTATGGTCACGTTTCCATAACAGTCACAACGTCAATCCTTCTCAACTCATCACATAGCACACTTTGTTGGCGCCACAGGACCAATCGCATGCCCATACATGAGGGTCAGCGCATATAGCTCTGACACGGCCCCGCAGCACCCTGCCCCGTCTCACAACACGGAGGGGTCGATCGCAACCGACCGATGAACCGCAGCTCTATATAATATCTATATACTTGACCGGTCTTTACCAGCCTGGTTAACAGTTGGGATGGTTCTCAACCCATTCAACTGCCCGTATAGTGGACCTCTGTCCTATATAATATTTATATACCTGACCGGTCTCTACCAGCCTGGTTCACAGTTGGGATGGTTCTCAACCCATTCAACTGCCCGTATAGTGGACCTCTGTCCTATATAATATTTATATACCTGACCAGTCTCTACCAGCTAGTTTAACAGTTGGGATGGTTCTGAACCCATTCAACTGCCCATATAGTGGACCTCAGTCCTATATAATCTTTATATACCTGACCGGTCTCTACTAGCCTGGTTAACAGTTGGGATGGTTCTCAACCCATCCAACTGCCCGTATAACCAATTTGATCGCAACCAAATTGGGGTACATGCACACATAACACATACCAAGTACATGCAGCCCACAGTGAAGGGGGAGACATCGTATAACGAAACCTATGCGTGGTCATCAGCAACTAAGAATACTCCTAAGGGGTTCATACTTCTTATACCTAGGTCAACGGGATACCAATCCAACTAGCATGCAATATACAAGACTCATTCGACCTACGAATGGTACCCGAACATCAAACTAGACATAGGCACGATAGGAGGGGTCCGTTAGGACACCACGGGGGTCGGGGGAACATCAAACGGGGAAGCCGAAATCCCGGGTTGGGGTATTTTCCAGCGGGTAGCCGGTGGGTGAGGGTTCACCCGCCGGCTGCCCGCCGGCGTGTACTGTTCCAGGCAGCGGGTGCCCGGGGGGCAGCTGCCCGCCCGCCGGCTGCCCGCTGCTGGGGCTGCCCTTCATGGCCGCGGGTAGGTGGCGGGTCCCCTACCCCCCACTGGCTCTTTTTCACCAAAAACGCCCCGGGAACCTTTGTGGAACCTGGAACCATGCTTAGACACTTTCAAACGCAATTGACAACAACACGTAGACAATTAACGGATCGAAATCAAGAAACATACGGCACATATCCTAACATGCTTTTCTAAACATAATTAACACCCAATCATGCGAATTCCCGCCCAATACATCAAGAGTACCACCATACGAGTTCCACGATACAACCTAGGGTTCTAATTACTTTTAAATCAACAAGAACACAATTCTTCTCCTAATATCAAGATTCGGTAGGAATATCACATAAACATCAAGAACATCATGCCATTATCAAGAATATCATGTAATCATCAAGAACGCCACATATTTATCAAGAACACCATAATTATCAAGAACCTATCATCGTCAAGATCATCAAGAACATCAATGGAATCATAACACCAATTATCAATATAACGAATCATCAACACACAATAATACGGGAAATCCTAAGGGGGAATCATAGCTATGAAAATAGGTTTTGTTGAGACATGGGTTACCTCTTAGCCTTAATTAATTCCTTGGCTATGAAGGGTCTTTCTTTAAGCTTTCTTCTTTCTTGATTTCTCCTAGGGGAATTCTTGGGATTCTTGGTGTGGTGAGAGATTATTGTGGTGGGAGTTCTAGGTGCCTCCTTATATTCCCTATTTATATATTTAAGAGTCTTACTTAGGGCCTAATTACTATAGGTTTGCTAACTCTATTCCTTTTAGGACTAAGGATTGGGTTTAGATATGAGGGCCCACGGACTATGGTGGGCCTTTATCCTAATTAATATCTGTAATTTAATTCTTTCTTTTGGGTTATTGATTAAATGATTTAATTGATTTTATGGATCGTAACACGGGGTGTTATACTCTTCCCCCCTTAACAGGAAGCTTCGTCCCCGAAGCTTGGTCCTTGTCGAGTGACTTCTTCTTAGTTACCTAGTGTGAAAAGTTCGGGGTAGCGTTCCCTCATCGTGTTCTTGAGTTCCCATGTCGCTTCCTCGGTCCCATGGTTGGTCCAGAGAATTTTCACCATTTCTATGGCTCGACGTCGTGTGGTTCTTGTCTTGGTGTCCAGGATTCTCACGGGTTTTTCTTCGTATATTAGTGACTCGTCGAGGTCCACGACCTCGGGTTGAAGCACGTGGCTTGGGTCGTGCACATATTTCTTTAGCTGGGATATGTGGAATACGTTGTGTACTCGTTCTAGTTCAACGGGTAGAGCGAGGCGATGGGCTAGGTTCCCAACTCTTTCTATGATTTCGTAGGGGCCGATAAATCGTGGGCTGAGCTTCCCTTTTCTTCCGAATCTCATCACCCCTCATGTGGGCGAGATTCTCAACCAGACCTTGTCCCCAGTGTTGAATTCGGCTTGTTTCCTCCTTAGATCGGCGTAGGACTTCTGGCGGTCCTGGGCAGCCTTCATCCTTTCCTCGATGTGTTTGACCTTGGTTATGGTATCTTGTAGGTATTGGGGCCCTAGTTCTACCGGGTCGACCATGTCTTCCCAACATAAGGGGGTTCTGCACTTTTGTCCGTATAGAGCTTCGTAGGGTGCCATACGAATGCTTGCGTGGTAGCTGTTGTTGTATGAGAATTCTATAAGGTCTAGGTGCTCCTCCCATGTCCCTTGAAAGTCTAACACACAGGCTCTTAACATGTCTTCGAGAGTCTGAATGGTTCTCTCGGTTTGGCCGTCAGTGGTGGGGTGGAAGGCTGTGCTCAGTTTTAGTTGTGTCCCCAAGGCTAATTGCAGCGATCTCCAGAATTGTGAGAGGAACCGGGAGTCTCTATCGGACACGATGTTCTGGGGGACTCCGTGGTACTTCACTACTCGGCTCAAGTAGGCTTGGGCCAGTTGTGTCATTGTCCATGTTTCCTTCATAGCAATGAATCGCGCTGTCTTGGTTAGTCGGTCCACTATGACCCAAATTTTATCCATGCCGGTTTTTGTTGGGGGTAACCCTCCGACGAAGTCCATGGATATGGAGTCCCACTTTCCCTGTGGTATCTCAAGGGGCTGTACGAGTCCCTTGGGTTTGCATCGTTCGACCTTCACCCTTTGGCAATTCAGGCATTTGGCCATGAAATCTGCGATTTCCTTTTTCATGTTGGGCCACCAAAACGACCTTTTCACATCTTGGTATAGTTTGTCACCCCCTGGGTGAACTGAGTATGGGGAGTTGTGCCCTTCCTCTAAGATCTATTGTTTCAAGTGGGGGTGCGTTGAGGGCACGCACCACCTGCCCTGGTAACGGAGACTGCCGTCTTCATGTATTTCGAAGGGCCCTTCCTTTCCCTAGGTTAGGTCGAGGCGGATTTTATCTAGTTCCGGATCCTGTTGTTGTCCTATTTTGATTTTCTCGAAGAGTGTAGGTATGATTTGCGTGTTGAATAAGTGGGCGTCGGGGTGGATTTGATCTTGCTCTATTATTTCCAAATTCAGTCTTTGGAAGTCCTTGTATAGCTGGTCCGGTAGGATCCAGGTGGTGTTGAGGGAGTGGTTAGTCTTCCTGCTTAGGGCGTCTGCCACAATGTTAGCTTTTCCCTCGTGGTATTGGATGTCTAGATCGTAGTCCTTTATGAGTTCTAGCCACCTTTGTTGTCTCATGTTTAGGTCTTTCTGGGTGAAGATGTACTTTAGGCTCTTATGGTCTGTGTAAATCTTGCATTGCACCCCATATAAGTAATGCCTCCAAATTTTTAGTGTGAACACGATAGCAGCTAGTTCGAGGTCGTGGGTGGGGTAATTCTCTTCGTGGGTTTTGAGTTGCCTGGATGCGTATACTATTACCCTGCCTTTTTGCATTAGTACGCACCCCCATCCCTTTTTAGATGCGTCACTGAAGACCTCGAACCCTTCCTCCCCGGAGGGGATGGCGAGCACGGGTGCCGTAGTTAGCTTATCCTTCAATTCTTGAAAGGCCGAGATGCAGTTGTTGTCCCATCGGAAGGGGGTTTCCTTTTTCATGAGTTTGTTGAGAGGTTGGGCTATCCTGGTGAAGTCGGGTACAAACCTCCGGTAGTAGCCAGCCAGGCCTAGGAAGCTTCGGACTTCTGAGAGTGAGCTTGGCGTGGTCCATTCCTTAACGGCACGGATTTTGGCGGGGTCTACCTTAATTCCTTCCTTGGCTATCACGTGGCCCAGGAAGGCCACACTGTCTTTCCAGAATTCGCATTTAGAGAACTTGGCGTATAGTTGGTGCTCTCTTAGAGTTTGCAGGGTTATGCAGAGGTGCCTTTCATGTTCTTCCTTGTTTCGGGAGTAGACTAGGATGTCATCAATGAAGACAATGACGAAGTCATCCAAGTGGGATCGGAATACTCGGTTCATGAGGTCCATGAATATGGCGGGGGCGTTGGTGAGTCCGAAGGGCATTACTGTGAATTCATAGTGGCCGTAACGTGTCCGGAAGGCCGTTTTCTAAATGTCCTGTTTGGCCACTTGTATTTGGTGATATCCGGATCTTAGGTCAATTTTTGAGAATACCCCTGCCCCTTTTAGTTGATCGAACAAGTCATCGATCCGGGGAAGGGGGTACCTATTCTTTATTGTGACTTGGTTAAGTTCCCGGTAGTCGATGCACAGGCGCATGCTTCCATCCTTCTTTTTGACAAATAGTACTGGTGCCCCCCATGGGGAGGTGCTGGGGCGGATGTATGAGGTCTATGGTGAACTCGACTTCTCTGGCTGGGGGTGCCCCGGGGATTTCATCTGGGAAGACGTCGGTGAATTCGTTTACCACTGGAATGGTTTGTGGTTCGGGGATTTTGGCGTTGAGGTCCTCGACCGAGCATAGGAAGGCCTCGCTTCCCTTGTTTAGGTATTTCTTCATTTTCATCATGTTCACCAATTTGATCCCTGATTCCTGGTGGGTCCCGCGGTATGATACCCTTTTACCGTTTGGTCCCCATAGGACCACTTTTTGTTCTCCGCATAGGATTTGTGCTTGGAATTTCCCTAGCCAGTCCATGCCCAAGATCACTTGTACCCCGTCCAGTTTGAATCGTATTAAGTTGCTGGGAAATTCCATCCCTTGGATGGTAATCATTACGTTCTCGTACATGCGGTCGCATTTTAGGATTTCGCCGGAGGCCACCTTGACCTGAAGTCGGACCTTGGTGCTAGTGTTGAGGCCAAGCTGAGTGGCAAACTCGGTTGCTATAAATGAGTTGGTAGCCCCCGAGTCAAATAATATAGTGGCGGGGGTGGCGTGTACCAGGAAGGTTCCGGAGACTATGTTGCTGTCTCCGATCCTGGCTTTGCTTAGAGTAAGGATCCTTCCCTGAATGGTTGGCGTTGTGACCTTGTGAGGTGAGACGGTCCTGAGGTTCTTAGGTCCTCGGGTGGGGTTTGTGTGCTCCCCTTCAGGTTTCCTTTTGTACCCCAAGCGTGTCTCCCGGGGTTGGTTTGATACTTGCTGTAGTTGGGATGCCTTGGCATAGGCTTCCCTGAGGGTTCCTGGCTCTTGTGTGGCTAGGGCTTTTTGGTGTTCAGGATCAAGGCCTGTTATGAACTTCTTGATCTTGACCCTCTCGGTGGGTACTAGCTCGGGGATGAGGCGAGCCAGCCGATGGAATTGTTGGTAGTATTCCGTGATTGGGGCTGTACCTTGTTTTAGGTGGAGGAACTCTTCGTATATGGTGGCTCTTAGATGATTGGGGTAGAATTGTTCTCGTAGTCGTGTCTTTAGGGTTTCCCAGTTAAATTCGTGGTTTCATTCACATGTGGGTCCCTTATGGGCCAACCAGGCATCGGCCTCGTGCCTGAAGTAGAAAGAGGTTATTCTTACTTGGTGGTTTTCTAGGCATTCGGTTGCGCTGAATATCTTGTCGAAAGTCCCGATCCATTCCTCGAGGGTCGTGGGGTCTTCGTTCCCCAAGAAGGTGGGCGGTTGGTGTGCCGAGACTTGGCGGTGAGTTTCCAAGTTCTCGTTTGTTGATAAAGGTTGGGGAACGGTAGTACTCAGTGCCTGGGCAATTTGAGCCAGGCGTTGCAGATTTTGAGTCAAGAATTCCTGCGTGGGGAGTTCCGGTGTTCCTGCCTGTCTTCCTTTCGGTGCCATCCAGGTGTTCATAGGTCGATGTTATTTTGCATTCTCACCTTGATGCAATAAGCGAAGGGGGAGTTTCTTTAAGTTAGAGGGGGATAAAGTGGGGGGTCATGTGTAGGTTTCACAATCTCACCACGCGTCTTAAGATTCCTGGGTCCTATGTTCCTAAATACTTAGAGTTCAAGACTAATGTCCTAAAGTCCGGTCTTTAAGAGTCTTATCCTATGGTCAAAACTTAGGCTCTGATACCAACTGTAACACCCCAGATTTTCAAGACATTTAAAACTTATAAAATAAAGGTGAAATCTCATTAATTCCCAAGAACGTAACATAAAAAGTACGGGGTGCTATGCCACACATGAGCTAGAGAACTCAGGTGCACAGGCCAACTAACTAATATCCTTAATAAAGTAAATGCATAATATGGCACGCAGGTCGAAAGGGAAACTATCTACTTCTACGCTCCAAGATCTAGCGCAATCCAGTGACTTATTCTTCTGTTCCTGAAAGCCAAATATATCTGTTCAGCGAGAGATGCTGGTAACCCACTCCAACGCGTTCAAATACAATACATATAGATATATACATAGATATACGAAAAGTCATTTCGAAGCATGAAGATACATTCTAAGAGACTCTAGCTTTCAAATCAGGGAACCGACTCGACAAATAGGGGTACACACAATCCACAGTCATAACCAGGTATATATAATTCTTCAACATAGGGCACAGTTACAGATATCACAATCAACAATCATAATTAAACATGTATAGTCTACTAGCAAGAATCCTATGGTCACGTTTCCATAACAGTCACAACATCAATCCTTCTCAACTCATCACATAGCACACTTTGTTGGCGCCACAGGACCAATCGCATGTCCATACATGAGGGTCAGCGCATATAGCTCTGACACGGCCCCGCAGCACCCTGCCCCGTCTCACAACACGGAGGGGTCGATCGCAACCGACCGATGAACCGCAGCTCTATATAATATCTATATACCTGAACGGTCTTTACCAGCCTGGTTAACAGTTGGGATGGTTCTCAACCCATTCAACTGCCCGTATAGTGGACCTCTGTCCTATATAATATTTATATACCTGACCGGTCTCTACCAGCCTGGTTAACAGTTGGGATGGTTCTCAACCCATTCAACTGCCCGTATAGTGGACCTCAGTCCTATATAATCTTTATATACCTGACCGGTCTCTACCAGCCTGGTTAACAGTTGGGATGGTTCTCAACCCATCCAACTGCCCGTATAACCAATTTGATCGCAACCAAATTGGGGTACATGCACACATAACACATAGCAAGTACATGCAGCCCACATTAGCACACTGTGAAGGGGGAGACATCGTATAACGAAACCTATGCGTGGTCATCCACAACTAAGAATACTCCTAAGGGGTTCATACTTCTTATACCTAGGTCAACGGGATACCAATCCAACTAGCATGTAATATACAAGACTCATTCGACCTACGAATGGTACCCGAACATCAAACTAGACATAGGCACGATAGGAGGGGTCCGTTAGGACACCACGGGGGTCGGGGGAACATTAAACGGGGAAGCCAAAATCCCGGGTTGGGGTATTTTCCAGCGGGTAGCCGGTGGGTGAGGGTTCACCCGCTGGCTACCCACCGGCGTGTACTGTTCCGGGCAGCGGGTGCCCGGCGGGCAGCTGCCCGCCCGCCGGCTGCCCGCTGCTGGGGCTGCCCTTCTTGGCCGCGGGTAGGTGGCGGGTCCCCTACCCCCACCTACCCCCCACTGACTCTTTTTCACCAAAAACGCCCCGTGAACCTTTGTGGAACCCGGAACCATGCTTAGACACTTTCAAACGCAATTGAATACAACACGTAGACAATTAACGGATCAAAATCAAGAAACATACGGCACATATCCTAACATGCTTTTCTAAACATAATTAACACCCAATCATGCGAATTCCCGCCCAATACATCAAGAGTACCACCATACGAGTTTCACGATACAACCTAGGGTTCTAATTACTTTTAAATCAACAAGAACACAATTCTTCTCCTAATATCAAGATTCGGTAGGAATATCACATAAACATCAAGAACATCATGCCATTATCAAGAATATCATGTAATCATCAAGAACGCCACATATTTATCAAGAACACCATAATTATCAAGAACCTATCATCGTCAAGATCATCAAGAACATCAATGGAATCATAACACCAATTATCAATATAACGAATCATCAACACACAATAATACGGGAAATCCTAAGGGGGAATCATAGCTATGAAAATAGGTTTTGTTGAGACATGGGTTACCTCTTAGCCTTAATTAATTCCTTGGCTATGAAGGGTCTTTCTTTAAGCTTTCTTCTTTCTTGATTTCTCCTAGGGGAATTCTTGGGATTCTTGGTGTGGTGAGAGATTATTGTGGTGGGAGTTCTAGGTGCCTCCTTATGTTCCCTATTTATATATTTAAGAGTCTTACTTAGGGCCTAATTACTATAGGTTTGCTAACTCTATTCCTTTTAGGACTAAGGATTGGGTTTAGAGATGAGGGCCCACAGAATATGGTGGGCCTTTATCCTAATTAATTTCTGTAATTTAATTCTTTCTTTTGGGTTATTGATTAATTGATTTTAGGGATCGTAACACGGGATGTTATATTTGAAGTGTAGCCAGGGTTTTGCAATAAGACGGGGTTCGATTGTCAAAGGGAAGGAAAGGAATTCGACTAGGATGGGTTAAGGGTTCTCGATCTCAAGTGACTACTCTGGTTTGATGCTTTGATCACGACGTATTGACGAACTGATGATCCTTTTTCTTTGGTGTTGGCACTGCTTGACTTTAAGATCCTTGTCAGACCTTGCTTCCCAAGCTAAAGTGTTATCCTTCTTTTCTATCTTGAGGGGTCCTCCCGTGATGACTCAACACTTACTTCTCTAGTGCACTCAAGGTTTTGGCCAAGTTTGGTCAACAAAGCCAATCTTCTAGGGCGCATTTCCAAATTCTTCCCAAAGTCTCTTGGGAGTCAATAAGCTTTGGTTTGACTTTCTCTCCTTATTGAATTTCATCTCTTCTTTAGTGAATGAAATTCTTAGCAAGACTTCATGTCCTCCCTGGAGTTTGGCTTGTCGTACCCTTTTGGGTTACTTTTAATGGTGAATGTTCCTTTGCATGCTCCTCTTCTTCTTGAAATGTAGTTGGTTACCTAATCTCGTTGTGGAATGACTTGGTGACTTTACGAGTCGTCTTATTTCGTTGTTGGTCCTTAAAAACCCTTAAGGCCTTGGTACCCATGTGCTCCTTTACTCCTTTCTTAGTACCACGAACAACGACCCTCTTGATTTTACACAACTTGTAATGAGCTCTCTGATTTACTCGAACGATGTCTATGGTTGAAGGATGCCTGGTCCATCCTTAGCGCCTTGACTTTAAGGCCTCTATAAGTCCTTAGCACGAGTTCCCAACTCGACTCCTTGGTGTGCACAATTCTTCTCGTCAACCATCCCTAGTTGGTTGCATCGTAGGGTCCAACTACAACTCCATGTGTAATGTAATTGGTTGTGTCCTTCCGAAGGCGGCTCGCGGGTTAAGGTCTTTTACCGAGGTCACCACTTTTAGACAACCCATGATTCCTTACCCAAGACTCGCGTTCATCAATCGAGGCACACAAGTGCGCCATGGATCAATAAGAAGAGGAGTTAAGAAATCAACACACCGTACCAGTGGGTGCAAATGTGGGAGGTCGTTCGCCTGCCAAGGTCCCGTCAAGGTCCCGTCAAGGCCCCGTCAAGGTCCCATTGGGGACCGGCTTGAATGTGACTAAGAAGAGGGAATCTCTTTGGAAAAATTCCCAAGAATGCACAGATTCAAGTCCCAACAACCCTATGCCCACGTGAACAACAAAAGGGGACTTGAATACATAGAATGACTCATCGAACAACGTTATTGAACCTTAGACACAAGTTCTTGATGAGTCAGGACTCTTGCATGTCCTTTTATTGTTGCTTAGTAGGTCGGGTCTGATTTCCAATTAGCAACCTCGTCACCTTCACAGGGTAGTCGGTTATAAGCCAACATTGTCTTTTCCTTGTCTTGATTAATAGCAAGCCTTCTTGGTCTTTCTTGAAGTTCGGCTTATCACCCGGTCCCTGTTTAATCCTTTTAGTGACCAAATGCTTAGTGATGCCTTTCTCTTCCTTGGAATGCATTTGATTGACTGCTCTCGGCATCGCATGGTGTTTGGCGATTTTGTGCATCACATGTACTTCTTACGGTGCCTTAAAACCATCAAGGTTCTCATTCCAAGGTAAGATCTTCATTGCAGGGAAGCTTAGTGCATGACACTTTCCATGCGTCCGTCACCTCTACTCGACACGCTCGCACTAAAGCTTAAGAAAAGAAGTTACTCATGCACTACTTCGCTTCCTTGCACTTAATTGGCGTCCTAGTTTTCTTTATAGGTGGTCTCCCACTTCCGTTACTCCTTTTTCCGGGTTTCGTTCCTGAATTCCTCGTTGTAGAAGTTGGATTCGGTGAAGGTCAATGGTGTTAGCGTATGCTTCGTTGAGGGTTCGGGGTCTGCTCACGATTAGGGCCTTTCGGGCTTCGAAATTGAGGCCTGACACAAACTTCTCTATCTTGGTTGTCTCAGTAGGAACTAATTCGGGCGCGAAACGGGCCAGCTCGAGGAATCGTTTGTGGTATTCCATGACGGTAGTCATCCCTTGTTTTAGGTGGAGGAATTCCTCGTACATGGTTGCTCTTACGTGTGCGGGGTAGAACCGTTCTCGCAGCCGTGCTTTTAGGTCCTCCAAGTTGAATCCCGGTTCTTGCCTATAAGTGGGTCCTTCGTGGATCCACTAAAGGTCGGCCTCGTGTCTGAAGTAAAATGAGGTTATCTCTACGCGGCGTTCCTCTGGGCATTCCACTAACCCGATGATTTTGTCGAAGGTTCGGATCCATTCTTCGAGGATCGTGGGGTTCTCTTCTCCTGAGAAAATGGGTGGCCGATGATTTGAAACTTGTTGAGTGACATCCGAGTTTCCGTTTGGTGGTGGTGGTGGTCGATTGTTGTTACGGAGGACTGCGTTGCTCAGTGCCTGGGCGACCTGAGTTAGTTGTTGTAGATTCTAAGCTAGAGGATCGTGAGCGGAGGGTTCGGGGGTTCTTAATTGTCTTCTAGTTAGTGTCATGCCGTCGGTCTAGGGCCAATGCTTATCGTAATGGTGAGTTAGTGTGTTGTACCCTTACCTTGATGCGATAAGCGTAGGGGGAATTCTTAAATTAAGTGTAGAATAGAGTGTGGGGAAAGTTAGGCATGAAATGACAGGTAAACCCACAATCTCACTGCGCGTCCTAAGTTTCCTGAATCTTAAGTTCCTAAATACCTAGAGTTCAAGCCTAATGTCCTAAAGTATTGTCTTAAGAGTCTTATCCTAGGGTCAAACTTAGGCTCTGATACCAACTGTAACACCCCAAAAATTTAAAACTTTAAATTCTTATGAAATAAAGGCAATACTATCATTAAACCTCGAAACAGAGCATATCTAAACATAAGTGTTTGGGGTGCTATGCCACATCTGAGCTGGAGAACTCAGATGCACATGCTATACTATCTAAATATCCTCAAAATAGTGTCACTACATCATCATGGCACGTAGGCCGATAAGGAAACTAACTAACTAAGCTTCGGGTCCTCTAGCACGCTCCGGAGCTACTCATCTGTGCCTGAAAACCAAATATATCTGTTCAACGAATAATGCTGGTAACCCACTCCAACGCATTAAAATACAATATATATATATATATATATATATATATATATATATATATATATATATATATATATATATATATATATATATATATATATATATATATATATATATATAGAGAGAGAGAGAGAGAGAGAGAGAGAAAGAGAGATAGATATATATAGGAAAACCATTTTGAAGTCGGAAGATATATACTTAGGAGACTCTAGCTTTAAAACCGAGAACAGACTCAACAGGTAAGGACAAGCACATTCAACAATTTTAATCATGCATATAGAGATACTAGCATATATCCTAAGGTCACAAGATTTATTTCACATCATTCATATCATTATTCAATCATTATCTCAACACATAAGCACACTTTGGTGGCGCCACAGGACCAATCACATGCCCATACATGAGGGTCAGCGCATATAGCGCTAACACGGCCCCACAGCACCCTGCCTCGTACCGCAGCACGAAGGGATTGATCGCAACCAACCGATGAACCGCAGCTCATCATAACGTTTGATCGCAACCAAACGGTGGACCGCAGCCCAAAAAGTGTATTTCTGATCGCAACCAGATTATGAACCGCAGCTCATGTATAACATTTGATTGCAACCAAACGGTGGACCGCACCCCTATATAATATTTATATACCTGACCGATCGCAACCGGCCTGGTTAACAGCCGATGGTTCTCAACCCATCCAACTGCCCGTATAGCCAATTTGATCGCAACCAAATTGGGGTATCATGCACACATAACACATAGCAAGCACAAGCAATCCATATTAGCACATTGGGAAGGGGAAAAACGTATAAATAAAACTTATGCGTGGTCATCCACATACTAAGAACATTCCTAAGGGTTCATACATCTTTCACCTAGGCCAACGGGATACCAATTGAACTAGCATGCAATACCCAAGACTGTTTTATCCTAGGAATGTTACCCGAAACATCAAACTAGACTCAAGCACGACAAACGGGGTCCTTTGGGAAACCACGGGGGACGGGGAAACATCAAACGGCGAAAACCACCATCCAACACTGGGAGGAAACCAGCGGGTGGCCGGCGGGTGGTAGCGGGTGCTGCCTGCCGGCGGCATGCTTCTGGGCAGCGGTTGCCCAGCGGGCAGTCGACTGCCCGTCGGCTGCCCGCTGCCGGCGACACCATTATGGGCAGCGAGTAGGTGGCGGGTTCCCCTACCCCCCACTGACTCTTTTGTAATATCTCGGTCCCGGGATCTTTCGTGGAACTCGAAACCATGTCTAGACACTTTTAAACACCAACGACGACGCCAAGTAGTCAAGTAATGGATCAAAACCAAGAATCACATTAAACACATGACTTCTAAATATAATCAACACCCGAACATGCGAAATCCCACCCAAACGTACCAAGAATATCACAATACGAATTTCACGATTTAACCTAGGGCTCTAATCATATTCAAATCACAAAATCATAATTTTATCTATAAAATCAAGAACATCAAGATTTATCAAGAATAACACGCAAATATCAAGATCCTCTTATAATCATCAAGATTATCAAGATCAACACATAAGACCATCTCATCAATCATCAAGATCATATCATAATCATCATAAAAGATTTATCAAAACACAAGCATAGAATTGCATATCAAAAGGAGCCAAAGAAGAAGATTATAGCAAGGAAAATAGGTTTTGCTGATACATGGGTTACCTCTTAGCCTTAATTAATCCTCCCTTGGCTATTAAGGTTTCTTCTCTAAGATTTCCATCCGATTGATCTCCCTAGGCTTGGTGGTGGAGAATCTCCCGGGAATATTTTCGTGTAATATGGGTGGTAGGGGTTCTAGTTGCTTTCTAATCCCCTATTTATAGAATCAGGTGTCCTAATCATAATCTGAATAGTAAAGGCTTACTTTCTTTATTTCTAATAGCTATATAGGTCTAGGATTCCTAATTAGAATCTGACTAGTAAAATGTTTACTCTTTTTATTCCTAATAGGCTTAAGACTCTAGTTTAGGCAAGGGTCCACGGTCCATGGTGGACCACTTTAATTAATTAAAGGGAATCCTATCCAAATTAAATCATTTTTAATTATTATTAACGGAATTAATTATTATTAACGGATTGAAGGCCGTAACACAGGATGGTACACCCTCGCCCCCTTACAGGAAGCTTCGTCCCCGAAGCTTAGAAATCATTACGGGGATAACGAGTCAACACTAGTACGGTGGTCATAAAGAGAAGGTATTTTACGGGGGAAAATATATGATTATATATCTCTGTGTACCGGGTTTTTGGGAACGATTGGGTTAAAAGGATAAAGAGAGTGGACGGTTCGGGTTTCAAACTTGAGAACAAAGTGAATTTAGGAATTAGGATCAAAGTTTTCAAAGTTGTAACTTAGGAAGTGAGGTCGCTACCTTGTATGGAATCGTTAGAATGGGGAATCAAGAATGAGGGTTGAAGGGTAGTAAGGGTTTTGCAATATGACGGGGTTCGATTGTCAAAGGGAAGGAAAGGAATTCGAGGTGTTACAGTTGTTGTTGTGTCTTGATTGTTAATTGATTGATTATGTGTTGATTGATTGAATGATGATGAGCATCATGAACATTACGCAATGACCGGTGTGAATGATGATGATGATGATGATGATGATGATGATGAGATTGTGATTGGTGGAAATGAATTGTTTGCGGTTGGCACCACTTGTACCCGGTCATTGTACTAAAGGTACAGGCCCTAGCGGTTACTATGCTAAAGGCACAAACCCACCTTCGACTAGCTTGCCGTTGAGCATGGGTTAGGTTATAAGTGCTGCGGTGTAATGTCAGAGCTATATGCGCTGACCCTTTGATATTGGCACTAGAGGTGCGGATCATGTGAATGGCACTGCGGCACCATCTTGATATGTTGGTGGTTGATAGGTGGTTTATCGGTGGGTACATGTAGTTGCCCGGAGGAATAAGGGGATGCGATATAAGGGTGGCCTGGAGGTATAGGTTAGAACTGATATAAGGACGGAGGGGAGCTACAAGGTTGGAACTTGGTATAAGGTTGGAAGATGGATTGTGTGATGTGATAATTGCTTGTTAAATGATTGTCTTTAATTCATTTGTTGTCTCTATTTGCTACTTATATGCTTATCCTTCTATTATGCCTTGTATGGTGTTTCTAGGATGCATGTTAGTCTTTATGATTGTTCTATATTGTCGAGTCTATTATCGTGTCTTGAGTCTTGATCTTGGATTTAAATTAGAGTCTCGTAAGTACATATATGTATTCCGATTTCAAAATGATTTCTTATATCTACCTATATTGTACTTAACGCCTTGGAGTGGGTTACCAGCATTATTTGCTGACGGTTGTTACACCGAATGTTTTTCAGAAACAGTTGAGTAGCTTCGGAGCCCGCTAGTTGGATTCATGGACTTAGTTTAGATAGTTATAGCTTTGACGAGATGGCCTGCGTGCCTTGATTTATATTTGGATATTAATTACGCTTTGTTGGTTAGTTTAGCCTGTGCATCTGAGTTCTCTTGCTCAGGTGTGGCATAGCACCCCGACCATCATGTTTAGTTTATGCTCTGTCTGGAATTAATATTAGATTTGCCTTTATAGCTTTAAAAGCTTAAAGATTTAGGGGTGTTACAGTTGGTATCAGAGCCTAAGTTCGACCCTAGGATAAGGCCCTTAAGACAAGACTTTAGGACATTAAGCTTGAACTCTAGGTATTTAAGTTCTTAGGATATAAGAATCTTAGTACACGCTCCTATATATAATAAAGCTATATGGTCTTGTGAAAATTGAATGTTGTATTTAATTTTCACAAGACCATATGACTTTAAGATGTGAAAGTCTTGTGAAAATTAAATGGGCTTTAAGATGTGAAAATTACTTTAAGATGTGAAAATTAAATGCAACATTTAATTTTCACATCTTAAAGTCATATGGCTTTAAGAAGCATGCATGCAACCCCAAAGTCCATAAGTTTGAAATTAATATATAGCATAGCTATGTGGCTTAATATTTAAGATTGTTGATGTGCATATTGAGGACTATTGAGACAAAGATGCGTTATTCGTGAATTCATCGGATACTATCCAACAACACTCTCCAACTTAATTGACGTGAAGTAGGCTTAGTAACATTAAGATTATATTCTCGAATTATTAGTTCTCATCTTTTATTGATTACACACTTAATTCGATAGTATTTGGAAGAAAAAAAATCAATGTTCTAACTAAGATTGTGATTTTGGTCTTTAAAGGTCAATTGTATGTTGCTACATCTAGAGTTAGAAATCTCAAAGGTCTAAAAATTTTGATCCGTGGTGACTCTAAAATTATAATTCAATTACTATTGTAGTTTACTAAGTTCTTAAAAATTTATAATATTAAATATTATATACTAAATTTTTAATATAGTTTAAGATTTGTAGTAATCACCCACCTTAAATATTATTTTAATTGTAAATATATTTATGTTCATAATTTTATCATAGGAATTCACACATAATAATTATTAAATAACAAAAATTTTATATATGAATAAACCTCATATAGTGTATATTTTTATAACATATTTTTCGTGCATCGCACGGGACAAATACTAGGTGGTTTGTCGGTGGGGACATGTAGTTGCCCGGAGGAATAAGGGGATGCGATATAAGGGTGGCCTGGAGGTATAGGTTAGAACTGATATAAGGACGGAGGGGAGCTACAAGGTTGGAACTTGGTATAAGGTTGGAAGATGGATTGTGTGATGTGATAATTGCTTGTTAAATGATTGTCTTGAATTCATTTGTTGTCTCTATTTGCTACTTATATGCTTATCCATCTATTATGCCTTGTATTGTGTTTCTAGGATGCATGTTATTCTTTATGATTGTTCTATATTGTCGAGTCAATTATCGTGTCTTGAGTCTTGATCTTGGATTTAAATTAGAGTCTCGTAAGTACATATATGTATTCTAGTTTCAAAATGATTTCTTATATCTACCTATATTGTACTTAACGCCTTGGAGTGGGTTACCAGCATTATTCGCTGACGATTGTTACACCGAATGTTTTTCAGAAACAATTGAGTAGCTTCGGAGTCCGCTAGTTGGATTCATGGACTTAGTTTAGATAGTTGTAGCTTTGACGAGATGGCCTGCGTGCCTTGATTTATATTTGGATATTAATTACGCTTTGTTGGTTAGTTTAACCTGTGCATCTGAGTTCTCTAGCTCAAGTGTGGCTTAGCACCCCGACCATCATGTTTAGTTTATGCTCTGTTTGGGAATTAATATTAGATTTGCCTTTATAGCTTTAAAAGCTTAAAGATTTAGGGGTGTTACCGTTGGTATCAGAGCTTAAGTTCGACCCTAGGATAAGGCCCTTAAGACAAGACTTTAGGACATTAAGCTTGAACTCTAGGTATTTAATTTCTTAGGATATAAGAATCTTAGTACACGCGGTGAGACTGTGAGTTTATTTATCACTTTCTGTTAAGCTCCCTATACTTGTTCCTTGTTTCCTACGCATGCCCCAAAGCTGTGATATCATTGCATACTTTTACATGCTTCGTCACATATCATCCTTTGATTATTAATAATTTACCCTTCACATGGTATTGATCCTGTTTCTTAATAAATGCTGGACTTGGTTATTTGCTTAAGCACAAAAGTTGGGTTGTTTTCCTAATTAATTCATTCATATATTGGCTAAGGACTTGCACATTATTGCTTAATTATTTGGTCAATATGCATTATGTGGATACTTGTTATTTGATGGAATACTTTGGAACTTGCAATTGGCAACTTTATTTGACCGATAATTGCTCACTTTTCTTAATTGTGATTGTTCGATTATTTTGATAGTTAAACTTACTTATAGCTTGATAAGTGCATGAGTTTACCTGAAAGTTGTGGGATCATAGCTTTATTCTTTAGGAGGGGAGGAATGTGATGTGTGATCCTTATGATGTCTTGAACTTTCGCTTAAGTCTCCCGTGTTCCTTGTTGATATCATAATAATGTTATTCCTTGATGTTTACCATGTATTCAAGTCCCTTTTGTTGTTCATATGAGTGTGGATGTGTTCGGACATGAATTTGTGCATTCTTGGGACTTTTCCCGAAGTGATTCCTTCTTCATAGTCACGTTCCAGTGGGACCCTGGCAAGAGGTCGACCTCCCACCACGTGCCTACTGCCACGTTCCAGTGGGACCTTGGCAGGCGGTCGACCGCCCACCTTGTGCCCATTGGTACGGTATGTTGATTTCTTGACTTCTCATTTTATTGATCCATTGTGCGCTTGTATGCCTTCCTTGATGATTCCTTATGTGTTTAATATGTGAATAACGATCTATACTTGAACATGAAGGTTGGATTATTTCCTAATTATATATAATTAATAGATAAATACATAGGTACGTAGGAGCATATACATGTACGGTACGTAGTAATCCTTGTTCCCTAACTCAATTACCTAACAACGTCATAAACCCTATTACATGTTGGGCTTAATACTATACTCGTAATTCTAAAACACGTGTACATAGTTGTACACATACGTACAAAGTTTTGACCCAGAAAACGATCTGAGAGAAACCGGGAGAAATCTGGGAAACCTAAACCAAGTGGTCACTTCAAAACTATTTTTGGAAGAAATCTATCTTGACCCCCCAAACTATTTTAAAACTATCCTTCTAGACTTTGGCTCATGTTGCATGGTGGATCACAAGCTTCCAATGACTTGTCTGATACTCTCGATCATTAAGATAAGAACCCCTAAACAAACATTTATACATAAATAGGTATATCACTACTATTCTAAACATACTCCCCTAAAGCTTCTATTATATATATATATATATATATATATATATATATATATATATATATATATATATATATATATATATATATATATATATATATATATATATATATATGTATACGTTCCTAAAGTATGTAGTAATCTCAATTATATTCGCATAATATTATTATTATTATTATTATTATTATTATTATTATTATTATTATTATTATTATTATTATTATTATTATTATTATTATTATTATTATTATTATTATTACTAGTATTTGTCCCGTGCGATGCACAGAAAATATGTTATATAAATATACACTATATGAGGTTTATTCATATATAAAATTTTTGTTATTTAATAATTGTTATGTTTGAATTCCTATGATAAAATTATGAACATAAATATATTTACAATTAAAATAATATTTAAGGTGGGTGATTACTACAAATCTTAAACTATATTAAAAATTTAGTACATAGTATTTAATATTATAAATTTTTAAGAACTTAGTAAACTACAATAGTAATTGAATTATAATTTTAGAGTCACCACGGATCAAAATTTTTAGACCTTTGAGATTTCTAACTCTAGATGTAGCAACATACAATTGACCTTTAAAGACCAAAATCACAATCTTAGTTAGAACATTGATTTTTTTTCTTCCAAATACTATTGAATTAAGTGTGTAATCAATAAAAGATGAGAACTAATAATTCGAGAATATAATCTTAATGTTACTAAGCCTACTTCACGTCAATTAAGTTGGAGAGTGTTGTTGGATAGTATCCGATGAATCCACGAATAACGCATCTTTGTCTCAATAGTCCTCAATATGCACATCAATAATCTTAAATATTAAGCCACATAGCTATGCTATATATTAATTTCAAACTTATGGACTTTGGGGTTGCATGCATGCTTCTTAAAGCCATATGACTTTAAGATGTGAAAATTAAATGTTGCATTTAATTTTCACATCTTAAAGTAATTTTCACATCTTAAAGCCCATTTAATTTTCACAAGACTTTCACATCTTAAAGTCATATGGTCTTGTGAAAATTAAATACAACATTCAATTTTCACAAGACCATATAGCTTTATTATATATAGGATTATTATTATTATTATTATTATTATTATTATTATTATTATTATTATTATTATTATTACTATTATTAGTATTACTACTATTATTACTATTATTACTATTATTATTATTATTACTATTACTATTATTACTATTATTATTATTATTATTATTATTATTATATCCTAACCCTAATCACTTTGCCTAATCCTAAATAATACATGTGTACCCTAGCTATGTTAATCCTATATGTATCTACAAGTTTTAACTTAGTGTATCCTAACCCCGAAATATTATTCCGTACAAATTACATTACTCTTATATATATATATATATATATATATATATATATATATATATATATATATATATATATATATATATATATATATATATATACACAGTTATACACACATATCCTGAGATAACCCTAATTCTATATTTCCCCATCGCATAATCTCTCTGTTGCCACTCCTATCTTCCCTAAATAATTAAAAACTTTAGCCTCATCATCAGGTCATCAATTGATTCAGGAATCACTACAAGAAAAATCTCGATTTTCCGTCGTGAAAACGCCAAATTCCGTCGCAAATTGCGTTTTGCGACGGAATTTTACATTTTCGCGACGGAATCCATTCCGTAGTGTCAAGGCTTGTCGTATTTCATTTCGCGACGGATTATTTTCGTCGCGAGCAGTGGCGACGGAAAATGGTGACAGAATTTTTCGTCGCAAAGAAAGAGACGAAAACCATTCTGTCGCGAGTCCGTCGCAGTTTTGGCAAGGAAAATGTTTGTTCTGTCGCCATCGCGTAAAAAAATATTCCGTCGTGCAATTCATATTCCGACAGAAATAATCATTGTCGCGATTCCGTCGCTAACATTTCCGTTGCAAATTTTCTATTCCATCATAAAATTCTGTGGTAAAAAAATGATGGAACAAATTGTCGTCGTGATTCCGTCGCTAACGTTTCTGTTGCAAATTTTATCTTCCATTGCAAAATTTCATCGTTAGAAAACGACGGAACAAATTTCCGTAGTGATTCCATCGCTTGATATTCCGTCGCAAAGTTTGTTTTCCGTCATAAAATTTCGTCGTACAAAAAATAACGAAACTATTCACTACCGTGATTCCGTCGCATCGTTAAAATCATATTTTATCACAATTCTGCCAAATTATTATTTTTTAAAATTTTTATAGTTGTATTTAAAATGTTAATATGGAAACTAAAATATAATATAATTTGTTATATAAATGTGATACTATTTGTAGTTTAAAAAAAAAAATTAAACGTTAAAATTCATGTAAAAACAACAATATAGTAATCCATAAAAAAAAATTCAAAATCAAATTCAATTCGATTAAGATTTTTTCTAACTATCTTTGGAATTCCAAACATCATTCTACTTAGTCCATATTTCTTCGATGATATAGAGAGGTCTTGGCTTGTTCTTCATGCTGCTTATATAATCAACATTATCTTCTTTTTAGCAGCACTCCAATCAAAATACTTCTACAATACACAATATAAATAATATTAAGCAGGGAAAACACAAACTAATCAAACAATAAAACGAGTATCGTTCAGCAAAAAAAAAAAAAAAAAAAAAAAAAAAAAAAAAAAAAAAAAAAAGAGCAATCTTTTTGTTTTTATCAAATAGTAGAATTGCCCTTAATAAAATCCCTGCCATGTAGGAAGATCTGTCACACACAGCATGGTGCATAAGAATTCCTGCAGATACTGAAACATTGAAGGAGTCTACCATGTCTTTCATTGGAATACTGCAGTGCATATCTGACAATTCAAGATCCTCATTGCTTATTCCCCTGCAATTACAATTTCATTTACCATATTGCAGCTTGATTTGAGACATCTGGAAAAGAGCATAACCTACTCAAGACTAGTCAACTCATAGGATTCAAGAACAGAGTTTTTAAAATTATATGTTTCAGAACCAAAATATGTTTATTTAGCGTCACATAAATATGACAAAAATAAGGTTATGACAGTTAACAATATCACCCAAATAAAGACGTCAAATATATCGGACAAATTTTTTTCTCACAAACTGATCTCAGTGAACTGCATACACTAAAGTAGGGAATTAAGATTAAACCTATTCTCATTTCCAACAACTGCAGTAGGGCATGACCAGTCCATATCGTATACTGAGACCTAAAGAGCATGAAAATTGATTACAAAATGACACGTGCAGACATACAATATATATACATCCATTCCATTATAAGGAAATTCTATCCATAGTGCAAAACATGATTGAAAAAGAACTATATAAAAATACTAGATAGATCAAACTAAGAGCCCGTAACTTTAGCCAAAGCATGAGTTGTATAATTTGCTGATCTCGAAATATGACAAATAGACACAGAACTTAAAAGAACATATAAAACTATTTCTATTTTTATTTCTATTTCATTTTCTCTCAATTCTAAAACATACTTCACACATGTAATGTATAGTATTGAGATAAATATCCAAGACTAATAAGATAGAGACGTAGAAGAAGCATATATACTTGGATTGAAGTTTGAACTCTATTACACCACAATTATAAATAGCCATGAGAAAGAATGCAAAGAACATTTATTTCAATACATGTATAAAATGATCTCATTCTTTCTTTGCATGCTGCCGTTGCAGCAACTCAACAACTAAATTTTTTTATTTTTATTTTTTAAAATTAGCCTTTAATTTAAATTTAAATATTTATATTTTAGCTTTGTATGCACTTTAATTTTTTTTTTTCAGTTTCGTAGTTTAATTTTTGAGCTATTTGTTTCAATTAATTAAATATAGCATTTTCTGGATCATATATATATATATATATATATATATATATATATATATATATATATATATATATATATATATATATATATATATATATATATAGTTAATACCATATGAGGTCCTCCGAGTATAGTGGTTTTTCCACGTTTAGTCCTAAACTTTCAAATTGACCATCTATGGTCCTTCGACTTTCAAATTTAACCATTCGTGGTCCAAGTTAACCACCCATGGTCCTTAAACTATTAAATTTTAACCAACCATGGTCCTTTCAAGAGGACCATAGCTGGTTAAATTTCGAAACTTGAAGGACCATGGGTGGTTAACTTGGACCGCGAATGGTTAAATTTGAAAGTTGAAGGACCACAGATGGTCAATTTCAAAGTTTAGGACTAAACGTGGCAAAACCACTATACTCGGAGGACCTCAGATGGTATTAACTCTCTCTCTCTCTCTCTCTCTCTCTCTCTCTCTATATATATATATATATATATATATATATATATATATATATATATATATATATATATAGCTTTTTTTCGTATAGATTAACCATGGGAAAACCATAATATCTAATCTTTGGTCTTTGGTTTTTGATCAATGATTTAGGAATACATAGGTTAAAATTTTTCTCAGGTTTTTGTTTTTATTAGTTATGCAATCATAGAAGAACAAACTGGATTTGGAGCAAAGATAACAGAACTTGTTTCATTCAACCGCCACAACAGGATGGTAAACAAAAATATGAAATTAAAAAACTTGTTTCATACATTCATCACAACCAAATAAAAATACCAAAGATATCAAAGATACTACCAAACCAAAATATCAACGATTTCAGTCAAAAAATCAAAGAAATACCTAGATTCATAAGCGGTGTCGGCGTCGACAACGGGGATTCAACGTCGGTGTCTGCAGCAGGGAGTTTCGTCGCAACAGAGACTTGGCGTCGCAGCAGGAGGAGACACGATTCGTAGCAGATCGCAGCAGGAAGAGGAGACACGTTCATAGTGTTGCCGAAAATTTTGGAGGAGCGATGCAGATCGCAGAACGATTCGTAGCCTCACCGCAGACTCTCAGAGTAGTTTTAGTCTCTTAGGAATTAGTGATTAGGGATTTTCAGTTTGACTTAGATTTTAGGAAATTCGGTTTTAGTTTTTAATTATTGGTAAATAGTTAATATTCTAAATTACAATATTATATATATTCTAATATAAATTTTATTGATTAGGGGTTTTGGATTTTAATTTATTTTTAATTTTTAATTGTTAAAAATAATTTTTAAATTATAATATTATATATATACACTCTCACACACACACACACACACACACACACACACACACACACACACACACACATATATATATATATATATATATATATATATATATATATATATATATATATATACACACACATGACATCATTTTGGATTAATGATTACAAAAGATATACTACCCAAATAATTAATTGAGAAACTTAAATATTTAATTATTTTTTACATTTGTGTATAATCAAAATCTTCTTATATTTAAATATTGACATAAGCTTTAATTATTATCTTTAGGCGTGTGTTCACAATTCGGTGAAAATTTGTTTAACGATCGGATCGAAGAATTTCAATTAATAAGCTTTTAAACAAAATATTCCAGTTCAGTCAATGGTTAAAGATTTCTAAACATTTTGGTTATTGATAATTTGGTTATAAAGTATTGATTAACTAAATTAACAAATCGATTAAGTAATAGTTTATGTGTGTGTGTGTGCAAAAATAAATGTCCAACATTAGTACTCAATGTTAAAATCATAGTTATAATTTGTGTGTGTGGGTATTAATTTTTTCTATGCTCAAGAATACGTTTATTTGCTAATATGATGGCCGGTCATAGTTCAGTAAAGATTTTAAGTGGGTTCGCTTGGACTATGCTATGTATGAGGTGCAAAAATAAATGCTCAACATTAGTTCTTAATGTTAAAATTATTTTTATAATTTATTTTTTTAAAATTAATATTTTATATTTTTTTAAATCATAAATTTTATAGTTGTAGATGTAATAATTATTATTATTATATATTAAAAAGTGTACTTGACAATTTGGTTAATAATTATGGTATGATTAATAATTTTTAAAGTACAAATTTTAAATTTGGTAAAAGGGTTAAATATAATTATGATATCACTTAATACAAATTAATCGAAGTTTAACCGTGTAAGGTAATTTTGATTGGTAAGAATGAAAATATAGTATTAATGTAGAACTCAATAAGTATAGAAATGCTAACATAAATCAAGAGTACTAATCTTGATACACTCTTATAATTTGTTATTATAGATTTTAGGTATTTATGTTATAATAATAATAATAATAATAATAATAATAATAGTAATAATAATAATAATAATAATAATAATAATAATAATGTAAACTATTTTTATAAGTTTGATATTTATTTTTTACAAAATAACTAACTAACTTTGACTAACTAAAATGTAAATGAAATAAAATTTATTCACTCCATATTATATTACTCTAATATAATATCTACATATATTATTACAATTAAAGATATAAGTATATATATGGTGGATGCAAGTGCATAACAACAATAATGAAAAAAGATAATGGAAGTTATAACGGCTGGGGCATTCTATAGCGAAAATAAACGTTAATTAAAAAATTAAATATCTTCGCAACGGAAAAAATGATCATTGCAAGTTTCATCGCCAACCTCAAACGGCAAATCTCTCTTTTAGCCAAACATTACAACATAATTAATTCACGGTTCCAATTCCATTGCCATAGCACAATGGACATGTAGGGCGTCACATTTTATATCTCCACTATGTTAACATGTTGGCGACAGAATTGATTCCGTCATCTATTCTGTAGCGAAAATAAACATTACTTAAAAAATTAAATATCTTCACGACGGAAAAAATGATCGTCGAAAGTTCTGTCGCCAACCTCAAACGACAAATCTCTCTTTTAGCCAAACATTGCAACATAATTAATTTTCGTTGCCAATTCCATCGCCATAGCACCACAGATGTGTAGGGTGTCGCATTTTTTGTCGCCACTATGTCAACATATTGGCGACGGAATTGATTTCGTCATTTATTCTGTAGCGAAATTAAACTTTACTTAAAAAATTAAATATCTTCGCGACGGAAAAAATGATCGCCGCAAATTCTGTCGCTAACCTCAAACAACAAATCTCTCTTTTAGCCAAAACATTGCAACATAATTAATTTCCGTTGCCAATTCCATCGCCATAGCGCGACGGTCATGTATGGCATCGCATTTTCTGTCGCCACTATGTTAACATATTGGCGACGGAATTCATTCCATCATCTATTCTGTAGCGAAAATAAACTTTACTTAAAAGATTAAATATTTTCGTGACGGAAAAAATGATTGTCGCAATTTCCGTCGGCATCCACCGTCGTCAATTCATTGGCGCTAAGATTATGCGGGAGTATTTCCTACTTTGCGCCAAAAATCGCAACGGAATTAACTCTCGTCGCCAATTTTGTCGCAAAACCGAGACGGAAATATCAGTTGTTGCATTTTCTGTCGTTAATGTGGCGACAGAACATCATTTCGTCGCAAAATTCGTCACCAAAATTTTGGCGCCAAGATTTCGTGAGTTTTTTCTCACTTTGCGCCAAAAATTGCTACGGAATTTAATTCTGTCACCATTTCTGTTGCATTATCGCAACATAACGCGTTCTGTCGCAAAAACCATCGCAAAACGGCAACAGATTATGTTCTGTCGTGAGGTTTCCATCGCTATTCGTGATTTTTCTTGTAGTGAATTAGCAATCAAGGATCTTCAATTCTAAGTTTTTTAGGTATTCTGGGCTTCTAGAAGTAAGATTTATGCCTACCTAAAATTTATTTACCCCGAGATAAAATTGATTTTCCTTAGTGCTTGTGTGATCAAATTCTGTCAAGATTTCTCAAAGATAAATCTTTTAGTATTTATGAACCTAGGTTATTTTACTCGTAATTATTAAGGAATATTTGTATGCGGATTGCATGTTCAAATGGTAGGTGGAGATTTATATTTTCATGGTGTATGTATTGTGTGTCAAATCAGATAGCTCGCATGTTTATGTTAAAATTCATACTTACACACATTCATGTATATATAAAGCATGATAGACAAAACTGTATGTTTTAAGACATCCCACTATGCATATATACAATATTATTAATTGCAAGCAATCTGCATATACGTGCCAATACTTGTATACTTAGTATGCCATGAACAATCTCGTATAACACCTCGTGTATTCATGGTGTACGAATTAGACATAAAGTATTCGTCTAATAAGGATTTTGGATGAATAATTTATTTACACAAGTCACTAATCAATTTAGGAATGAAATATTTAAAAAATATTTTGACTAGTTTTTTTATAAAATGGGTTTATTTTGGAAGAAATATTTTGGGTTGTTACATTCTACCCACTTTAAAAACAAGCTTCGCCCCCGAAACTTAGGCCGAGGTAGGGAAAGGAGCATTTGGATGGGATTTCAAAAACACAAATTTTGTAAGTGTCGATGAAGGGTTCGAAATCAGGAGAGGGTTGTGAATATTGGAAAGCAACTCTAGTTTTGGAAGGAAATTCAAGAGGGTTTGAGAATAAGGATTTGGAAGAATCATGCAAGCATTCAAAATACAAGCACTACTAATATTCCATCTACTAAATGAAATTTGCTAAGGCTTAAAGGAACTTAAACGATTGCCTTGGGGCAAAGTCCCTTGGTGCATCACCTTAATAACCAAAACTCAATCCTTGCCCCTAATGGGCCATCTCTAAAGGAACCTTAATTCATTCTTTTACCAAGTGTAGAGAATCCTAACTCCACACTCCTCTATAGTTCATTCATTATTTAATAACGTGGGTCATTGGTTTTGACCTTTCTTTGTTCTTGTCTCTTTTGACCTTGATCGTCATTCTTAGGAGCATTGCTAGAATCACACATCTCATAACCTTAGTCACATTACTTTCCTTATTCTTTATGTCCTTAGCATTTTTTCAATCTCAACGCTCAAACTTCTAAGTTTTCTGCATGGAATCTAATGGCGATCCTCCAAAACTTTCCTCACATCCGTTAACAACTCGCTAATCCCTTCAAAGGTAAGGTACTCACGATTATCCATCAGATACAAATCTTACTATCACTTGTTTGGAGTATTTAGTGCTGCCCTTGTAGACTGTTTACCTTCTCACCCATCACTGATATAACCATGTAGTAAAAATCCAACTTTCATAACATCATCATATTCACTTCATCATCATTAAATCACTCATAATTTCCACATTTATAATCATAATCATCCTTAACCCATCATTACATCATCATACTGAAACTTCATTATTAGGCATGATCACCGTCTAAATATAATTAGCTATAATCATATCTGATCATCCTCATCCTTATTAATTAGTAATCAGTACTTCATCATTGCAATCATTTCACATCATAATCCATCCATCATTAACATCTACCAAGTCCAGCATTAACTCATCACTAGTATTGTCCCGTACGATGCACGGTTACGTATTATAACTATTGTTTTAATACTATGTTAGATATACAATAGTCTAACTATAATAAACCATAGTATATGAGAAACCTGACCTCGTATGATAGCGGAAGCGATAGCCGTGTATCTCCAGACATAGTTGATGTTCCTGTTGTGTTGCCTCTTAACGGTAGACCGTTAGCCATGTTTTGCCTCAGACCTGACTCAGAACCCTAGATGGTGTATTGGTGTCTACTGAGCAGTCTGAGTACCGTAACTGAATGTGCTAACATCAATCATCCTGTATCCCATCAGTCCAGGATTATATTAGGCACAGAGTTTGGTTGACTAACAACTTCTAGTTATTCAGTCCAACCATACCACTTAATAAGCCTAGTTAACTTGCACCACTTAATTAAGGCCCTAATATATAATATATAATATATATTATTAGGGAAAATCTTACATTCTCCCACTTGGTGCAAGTACTAGCACAACCTTCATCAAAGAACAAAACACACGAATCATAGTGATATGTCCTCTATTTAATCAGAGTAGTATCCATTATGGTCACATACTCACATGCATTTTAATTCTCCAACTTAGGTCCTTTATGAACAAACCCTATGTTTATTCTCGGTACCTTAAGGGATGTTTCTCAAAATACATTATGTGCACAACTAAAGGAGAAAACACATCCAAATTGTACAAAAGAGTACACTGTATGATCCCTAAAACTTTATAAGCATGCCTTAAGTAGAGATCTCTTAATGTTAGCATAATGCTAACTATATTCCATGACTTCTTTATAAGTTAACTTTAAGTACTATCTCTAACAGCTAAGAGCTTGGAGTTGACACGTCTGTCACTCCCACTCATCAAAAATAGCCAAAAGATAGTCAAGTCACAGAAGCATTCCAATAACTTAGACAATAAACCAAAAGTCTAAGTCCATAAATTTGGAATCTTAATCATACACAATAACTTTCCAAATAACTTCAATGTTCACTTTAAATGAACCGAACATAACGAGTCTTACTTATATGTCCCACAAAATTGTTTTGAGCCTTACAAACCAAAATGGCCAGGATCAATTTTGAAGAAACTAGAGACTTTATTAATCACTGAATAATTTATTAAATGACAGTGCACCACAAGTTAAATGTTTTTGTTATAATAAATTCCTTAATATTGTTACAACATTTTCATAAATATGTTGCACAACCAAATGTTCAATAATTTGAACTTATGAATTTATATGAACAAATACAAGATTAATACTTGTGGAATATTTTGGACTTATTGTCTGACATACAATCAAATTTAGGATGTATGAAGCCATTTAAATCCATAAACTTTAGTGGAGTAACTTAATGATCTTTTTCTAAATGATCACTCCCACTGATTAAAATATTCTTCCGCGAAATTAATAAAGTGAACTTAATAATATACATTCTCATAATTGATTTATTGACCAACTAACAAATGAAGACATAATTCCCCACCATTAGTTGGACATACTAAATAATCAATTTTGGTTCCAATTAAAGTCCAACTAAATAATGAAGATATATTTCCCCACCATAGTTGGACATACTAAAAGAAACAAAATACATCTTTCAAAACCAAGTTAGAATTTGGCTCAAAAGATACATTTTAACATTATTGGAATCAAGAGGTATGTCAAATCACGTAACTTACTACAATTAGTCCGAAGAACCGAGCAAGATTCGTGGATTAATTAATAGAATTGACTAAATTTTGGGAAGTGACCAAAAAAACATGTTTTGTCAATGCAAATCATGAAACTTAGAATTATAATTGAACTAAATTTATAAATTCTAAGAATTGTGATAAAATTATTATCTAATAGGGTTGAGGGATTTATTGACATAAAACTTGCCTGTGGGCTAAAGTTTTAATTCTATTAAATCCAATTAAACCCTTATGATAATATTCTATCTCAATTACTAAAGAGCCAGAAGAATCTAGTGACATAAAACTTGCCTGTGGGCTAAAGTTTTACTCAATTAGATCCAACTGAAAAATTATTTATGATGAAACCATTATCAAATGAGTTGAAGAATCAAATGACATAAAACTTGCCTGTAGGCTAAAGTTTTATTTAATAAGATTCATTACAACCATTATGATAAAACTTAAGAGATCATGTTCCTTTCTTAATCCCTATGGGCAAATTAAGAAATATGACCTAAATTTACATCATAAAATTAAACTTCATGATAGAATTGGAAATTATTTACAAATAACCATAAAGTAAATAAATAAATTTATTTCTATCATCACTGATAAAACTACTAAACTACATTCCGATACATAATTGCCTGTGGGCTAAATTATGACCGTAGTTCAGTATTTCATCCTGATTAATTATTATACAAATATAACGAAATTGCCTGTGGGCTAAATTCCATTATATTACATACAATTAATCACAAATGATATGTCCAAAACTTTATGTGATCAAAATAAACCGCTTAATATATAATTTTAACAGATTAAGGATGTTGTGGCTACTCCCAAACCAAATTAAAATTATAAGATCACTAGACAATTATCAATTCCTTGCCTAAACTTTATGTGATTGAAACTTAACAATCTTAGGTAGCTGAATATGCTGTAACATTTTCTTAATTAACCAAGATTGAAAACTCAAGATATTTCAGTAAATTAAAGATGTTTTGGCTATTCTTTAATGAACCGAAATCAAATCACATTGGCAAGGAATACCTAAAATTTTGACAAACAGATTATACCAGATTGTGATGGGAAAATCTAAATATACTCCAAGGAAAGGTGGTTAGAGACTCAGTCTCACTGAAAACCAATTCCTTAAATAGAGTATCAATTTAAGGAGACTAGTGGCACAAGATGTTCTTAAGCCATGGCCATTAAAAATAGTATGTCTCCCCGATTCATATATACTTAATGTATAACTGTTTGGGGGTATGAACCTAAAACTGTAGGGTATACACCAGTAAACTGTATGGTTCACCTATGATTAAAGCTTAAATGGTGAACTAAATTAGCGGGCTAAACGTGCTTAACTTCAGGCACTACTGCAACTAAAGTTTATGCATAAGTCCAACTTAAATAAGAACTAATATAATTTCATCTCAAGTATGCATTGCTAAAGGCATAATAAAATTGCATAATTTAAAACATAATATTATGCTTAGGACAAATATGCATAAAATTAAACATTAAACTCATATACTCCAAATAAATTGCATAACTTAAAGCAATTTACAATATGAGATTTTAAAGTATAAACTTAATATTCAAACACCCATGAGTCCAAACCAAAAGAGACCCAACATTTTGAATAATAATATACTGGATATATACTTATGTAGCAAAATTGCAAATAATCAAAATAGCAATAAATAGCCATAATAATATTATCACATTATGTAGGAGACTAAATATGGAAAATCAACGATTACAGCCGCTAACCTTTATAAACGTTTTCGGATAAAATTTTAAAAACTTAATAAAATTTGAAGTCCAAAAAATATTAATGTCCAGAAAATTATTTTCTGAACTGGAGTATTGTCACATAAATTTATTTGGAAACAGTTCAGGGTGCATAACTGAATACCATAACAATATTAATGTTATCATTAATTAATTATTAATAGCAATAAGTAACGTTATAATCACTATTAACATTAGTAATAATGACAAAACAAATTATGGTAATGCGCCTTAAAATGTTTCCATTTTTGTAAAGATAAAATATGTGACTAGTCCAAATAGCGGTTAACTATAACTGTAGCACAAATTATCAATAACAACCATAAAAGATAATTAATGGCTAACCTTAATGATGCAAACCGCATCTCCCCATTGCGCTAACAACGATGATGATCCACAGGAGAAGAAAAAACTCCAGAATTCTCCCATCTTCACTGTCGGTGTCAGTAGCCTCGATGCAGCGTCCAATAGTAAATTTAAAAAATTTATTGGTAGGACTTAATTACCAACATTAATAGTCATGTAAAATGAAGTGGTAATCATGCCAATGTACCAAATATAGCAGATTACCATGAAATAATAATTATTATGAAAGGTAATAAAATGGGACTAGCCCCTAAACTTAATAACAGTAATTAATAATGCCAATTAATAATAACTACAATAAAGGCAAAAACTGTAATTAAGGGATGTCAAATACTAATCTCAATTTACCACATAATAATTAATCATGACTGAAGGGAGACTGAAGTTAAGGTAATAACAAAATTATCATTATGCAGACAATATACCAACTATATTGTTTTTGCCATAAAATTAAAGACTTAATATTATTATTAAGGCCTTGAAAACTACTGAAAGATTAAAATTTAATCGACTTAAACAATAATTTGTAATTCTTAATGGCCAAAATAAGAATTAAATCCTTAATGTCTCGAAACAGGCCAAGACAATAATTATAGCACTTAATCACTCAAATTAGACTCATAAACCTCAATGGCCCAAGTGAATTATAACATGGATAAAAAATGGTCTAAGTACTGAAATAGACCAAAAACTTAATATTATTACCAACGATGAATACCAAAATATGATAGTTAGTAATAATTAAAACTTAATAAACATGTTATAAGGAGCTATAATTATTATTAAAATATCAATCAAAATGGTGGGATCTATACTTTAATGACCCAAAATAGGTCTCAACTAGCTTGTTCAAAATAGGTTCTAAAGTCCCAGAGACACTAAAATGTGCTCAAAATTAATGGAAAACCAAAACAAGCTACCTTAATAGACCATAATGTCCAAAATTGGCCTAAGGATCTAAAATTGAATGATAATTAATAATGAATTTATGAGTTAATAATATGCTAAATCCAACCTTAATGCATGCTTTTACGAATGTATAATTATAATAAAAAATAATTATTTAATAAATATACATAGCATGCTTTGATTTTTCATATTAATATATTATTAACCATAGAATTATTACCCAAAATTGTTGAATGGCATGTCATGTAAGAAATGGAGGTTGACGTTTCTCTCCAAGATTCTCCGCCGGCCGCTGCTCAGCGGTCACCGTCAATTCAAGACCCTCGGTTACGGAACGCCAAGAAGAACAAGCGCACTGCCTCTGCTTTAGATTCGACTCCCCTGTTTCAGGCAAACTCGAATTCTCCACGGCCGATCTTACCGTCATTGAACCATGCAGTAGGTAACCCCCAAGAACCAGAAGCTTGGGGAACACCGCCTTCTTCGTTTACTCCCCAGGCGGCAAGAGTCTGGACGCGAACCTTGAGGACACGGTTCGAGCGAAAAACGTGGACTTTGAAGTGGCGGATGAAGACTTTACGGTTGACGAATCCCCAGTAGTCGAGATTTTAGACGCAGAAAGGGAGAGGATCAGACGCCCGTTGCGACGATCCCTTATCATCAGATTACTTAGCCGTAGGATAAGTTATCCCTACTTACTCCAGCGCCTTCGATCACTCTGGAAACCCGAAGCTCCTATGCAACTCATCGCGCTGGAACATGACTTCTTCATAGCCAGATTTGAGGCGCTGAGTGACTACGAAGCCGCGAAATTTTCTGGCCCTTGGATGATTTTCGATCACTATCTTACTGTGCAAGAATGGAAGCCCAACTTTGATCCTCTTGATGACAAAACAAACAAGTTGCTCGTCTGGGTCCGATTTCCGTCTCTCTCAGTCGAATTTTTTTATGAAAGTATCCTAAGAAAGGTTAGCCGGAAGATTGGACGCCCGGTGAAGGTGGATTCAACAACCAGCCTTGTCTCTAAAGGCAAGTTTGTGCGGGTGTGTGTAGAGGTTGACATCTCAAAACCGCTGCGCTCTAAGTTTACAATCGAAGGGAAGGACCGACCAGTCGAATATGAAGGTTTGCATCTCATTTGTTTTGCCTGCGGCATGTACGGCCACAGGCTGGAGCAATGTGGCAAGACGATCCCAAACCAGGACGAAGTGGATGGTGGAGAGGAGTCGACAAATATGGCACAACTTAGACCAGAACCATCTCTGCCTATCCAACTGCCCAAAGGCCCTGATCTATCCAAGGACTTTGGGCCTTGGATGGTGGTGACACGAAAGAAAGCTCCAAGAATTCCTCAACGCCAGACCACTCGCGGGAAGAATCCAAGAATCGAGACGCCCCACCGCCCTCCGCCGGCTCAAGCTGTCCAAGCTGCCCAAGATCCGGTTGTGCCATCACAGTCCCGCTTTAATCCTCTGGCCAACCTTCAAGAAGAGGCAACTGATCTTTCTCTCGCTGCCCAGATGCCTTCTTCATCCAGAATCACGCAGTTGGCACCAGTCCGGACAAGAGAGCCTTTCATGCAAGCACAGGCCTCTCGCAGTTTGCCAGTGTCAATGCAATATGCGAGAGGTACACTTTCTATGTCAAGCCCCCACCGTCGTCCTACTCGACCCTCTTCTCGTGGAAGAGGTTCGCCAGGCCCTTCGAATCAAGCAGCAGCCCAGTCTGAACATGTTGTTGTTCGAAGTAATGACGGAGGGAGAACCATATCAACTTCGACTATCCTGCAACCAGACGATACTATAATGACTGGTCTAGAGGACACATTCCTGAATGTGCCCCCGGATAAGGCAGTCGACCCTCAGAACTCGACTGATCACCTTGATGCAACCATGGATGTTTCCGAGTACTCTGATGCTCACCTTGACCAGGGGGATTCTCTCCCATCGCACTCCTGAGTGCGCTCGTTCTCTCAAACTTTGTATTTTATGAAGCTGATCACTTGGAATTGTCAAGGAGCGGCATCCAAGTCTTTTTCCCGCTCTCTTAAACATATTATTCGGGAATTCTCCCCATCTATTTTATGCCTTCTTGAACCCAAAGTTTCAGGTACCCATGCTAATAAGGTGCGTTCAAGCTTTGGATTCAGCGACTGGCTAAGAGTAGAGGCAGTGGGTTTTTCCGGCGGAATTTGGGTCCTTTGGAATAACACTTGTTCTGTTCATTTTGTCCACACTCATCCACATTTTGTTTTAATGCAGGTGAATGAAGGGCACGCCGAGCCTTGGCTATTTGCAGCCGTGTACGGCAGTCCTTCCATGTTGCTTAGAAGAAAACTCTTTTCAGACTTAACTCATAATAACATGAATATCCGCGGCCCTTGGCTAACAGCAGGAGATTTCAATGCTGCGGTGAACCCGGAGGAGGTGAGTAACCCCGCTAACTGGCAGCAAGCTCGTTGTGCAGATTTCATGGACTGGATCTTCCAGGAAGGTCTCATGGACCTAGGCTTCACAGGCTCTAAATTCACTTGGATGAGGGGTGTGAACCAAGTCTCTTTCAAAGCAGCTAGATTAGACCGCGGATTGGAAAATCAGGTTCCCGATGCCTCGATCACTCACCTTCCAATGTTTGGTTCAGACCATTCTCCCTTTGCTTATCAAAACGGATAGTCCTCCTAGTGGCCCCAGATGCAGGTATTTTAAGTCTAATCTAGCCTGGTTTACTAACAAAAACTTTCTGCCTTTCATCCAATAGGCTTGGGATATATCAATAAGTCTGGAAGATAACAAGGCCAATCTAGCCCATGTTTTGACAAACTGGAATAAAGAAATCTTTGGCAGAATTTCCCAGAACAAGAAACGCATTTTGGCTCGTTTAGGTGGGGTTCAACGTTGTTTAGCAAATCGCCCTTCACCGGGCCTCTTGAAGCTAGACCAAAAGCTTAGGATTGAGCTGGAAATTTCGCTGCACCAAGAAGAACTACTTTGGTTCCAGAAATCCAGGGAGGAATGGATTGTCTCCGTGACCGCAACACCCACTTTTACCACCTAGCAACCTCTGCGAGAAACAGTATGTCCAGGATTACTAGCCTAAAAGATGATGCAGGAGTTTGGATTCAGGACGACTCAGCTATCCGTGACCATATCCGTCATTACTTTGAAGATCTATTCAAGGCAGATTCATCAGTCCTTCTAACACTCCCACACGGCTCCTTCCCTCCAATCCAGGAACCTGATTGGCGGTTGGTTAATTTACCTTTCTCCCAGGAGGAGATTAAACAAGCACTCTTTGACATGTCTCCAGCCAAGGCTCCCGGACCGGACGGTTTCAACGCTGGATTCTATCAACGGACATGGCACATTGTCGGGGATTCAATTATTTCCTTTGCTAAAGAATTCTTTGCGAATGGTACCCTGCCAGAAGGAAGCAATGACACAGTTATCACATTGATCCCTAAGGTCGCCAATCCTGAAACGGTTAAGCAACTCCGCCCCGTTGGCCTTTGCATTGTATCCTACAAGATCCTATCCAAGGCTTTGACCTCGAGACTCAGAGACATCTCCCAAAAGCTAGTAGGCCCCTACCAAGCTAGTTTCGTACCAGGTAGGCAAATCTCGGATAACATTTTGATCTACCAAGAAGTCTTAAACTCCATGAGAACGAAGAGAGGCTCCGATGGATGGATGATATGGAAAATTGACTTTGAGAAAGCATATGACCGTTTGTCTTGGGAATTTATCCAAGATACTCCCGAAGACATTGGCTTCAGCCCTCATTGGATTAATAATATAATGTCTTGCGTTCGGTCCCCAAGATTATCAATTGCTTGGAATGGTGAACGATCAAGCTGGTTTAAACCCGGTCGTGGCATTCGCCAGGGAGACCCTATTTCCCCTCTTTTGTTTGTACTTTGTATGGAAAGGCTTAGTCATTTAATTGAATCTGTTGTGACTGTAGGACAATGGAAGGGAATCAGGATGGCAAGACAAGGACCCATCCTCTCACACTTATTGTTTGCAGACGATGTGGTGCTTTTTGGAGAAGCCTCCGTTGAACAAGCAACAATCATGATCCAGTGCTTGGAAAAATTCTGCCTATCTTCTGGGGAACGTCTCAACTTTCATAAATCATCTGTATACTTCTCAAGCAATACGCCAACCGAAATTCAGAAAGCAGTCTCGAATGCCTCGGGTATCCCCATTGTCCAGGACCTTGGGAAATATCTAGGGGTCCCTTCGTTGCATGGAAGACTCAAGAAAGACACGTTTGCTGGGATTATTGGCAAAGTACGGGATAGGCTTTCTGGCTGGAAATCGAGGTCCCTCACCTTAGCCGGAAGGACTGCCCTTGTGCAGTCGGTTCTCTCTGCAATCCCCTTCTACACAATGCAGACTACACTCATACCGAAAGGGGTGATATTAACCATTGAGCTATCATTCGGAGCTTCCTATGGGGGGGTAATGGTGAGGCTAGGAAATGTCATCTGGTCAACTGGAGCTTAGTCACTCGCTGTAAGGCCAATGGAGGCTTAGGCATACGCAGGCTCGAGGATATGAATGCCGCCTTCCTTGCGAAACTAGAATGGAGGCTCATGTCTGGTGACAATTCGTTGTGGGCTTTGGTGGTTAGGAGTAAGTATCCTGCAGGCCATTCTCCCTTGCTATGGCGTGCCAAGAGGAACATGTCCAACGCTTGGAAGGGGATTCTCAAGAGCGTCCCCATTTTGCAAGCTGGTGCAAGAAAGCTTATCCGTGATGGCAGACTTACCCGATTCTGGCTTGATACATGGATTGGAAATTGTCCTTTAAGTGAAGTTGCTATTGGTCCAATTTCGGACCTTGTTAGGCCTTTGACGGTCTATGATTACTGGGAGGAATCTTCCGGTTGGAAATGGGAGACTTTCATCAATTTTCTGCCAGAGGAGAGCATCGATATGATAGCATCTGTACTCATATGCCCTGAGAATAACCTGCAGGATCAAGTGACATGGTGTGAGGAACCCTCTGGACGTTTCTCCGTATCCTCTGCTTATGCCTTGAAGTCAGGCGACTCGGTAATGTCTTCAAACGCAATTTGGAATGACTTATGGAAGCTCAGAGTACCGAATCGGATTAGGACCTTCTTGTGGTTAGCAAGACACAACAAAGCCATGACGAACGTCAACAGAACCAAACGTGGCTTCACCTCTGATGACAATTGTTGGACATGCCCCGATATGTTGGAGGATATTGAGCATGTGATGAGGAAGTGTCCTAAGGCAGAGGCGGTTTGGAATCGGCTTCATCCAACCTTTATGGCGTCAACCAGCTCCCTTCCCTTCCTCGAATGGTTCGACCAAGGGATAAGATCTATTAATCAGAATAAATTCCCTTCCAACTCTGCTAGCCTGTTTGCAGTTACCTCTTGGTGGATCTGGCGGTGGAGGAACGACGCAATCTTTAACAATCATGAGCTCCCCATCAATATGAAATGCAGCGGGATCTCTTGCCAGCTTAAAGAGATTGATTCTGCCTTTGCAAGATCTATCTGCCCTATGGGCTTACTGACTGCTCCAGCTTGGAATGCCATTGCTTGGTCGAAGCCACAAGACCCCTTCATCAAAATGAATGTTGATGGCAGCGTTGATCCATCAAATAACTCTGCAGGCTGTGTAGGTGTCGCGAGAGACAAGTCTGGTGCCTAGATTAAAGGGTTCACTAGCAATATTGGTACATGCTCACCATTAATGGCAGAAGCTTGGGCCTTACTAAGAGGAATACAGCTTGTCAAATCTCTAAATATCCAGCATGTTATTTTCAAGACTGATTGCAAAAGCGTCGTTGATGGTATATTATCTAACACCATGGAGACCTCCAGGGCGCATAATCTTTTCCTAGCCTGCAGACGTGAACTCTCCTCCATTAGAGACTGGAGAATTGCCTGGATCCCCCGTGAACAGAACCGCACAGTCGATGCCCTCGCTAAGATGGCTATCTCCCGTCGCCGCGGTGTGTTTCTCATACTTCTGCCCCCTGTCGAAATATTGCATGTTATTAATGAGGACCTACTGGGTATTCCTATGTGGAGGCACAGTCTCCTGTAAATAACTCTAGCTTATTTTTGTTGTTTGCAATATATTGGGTATCACCCTCCTTTCCTTTAAAAAAAATATATTATTAACCATAAATTGTAAAACTTGACACAATTCAATTTGCACCTTAACATTAAATTAAAATTCACACGACAAATTAAAATTTAATATTTACCCCAAATTGAATGATAATTTAATAATGAATTAAGGAGAAATTAAAATTGAACAATTAAGATAGAAAAAGTCCAAATATGATAATGAAAAAACTGAAGCAAACCCAAATAAAACCAAATAGGCCCAGATTTTTTATTTTTTTTATTTAAAAAATTATTATTGGACCAGGTCTGCCCAAATGGGCCTGACCCGGCCCAATGCATTATCCATTACCATCTTCATCTTGTTCAACTTTAACCCTACCAGCCTAGCAGCCTGCCATGAAAGGAGACGCGGCGTCGACAAACAGTAGCCACTTAAGATTTCACCTTTTCGAAGTTTTGATCCAAACATCGAACAAACTATGAAGTTTTTGAGATCAAGATTCATAATTGAATCATCTGAACATTTCATAGTCGTGGTCTGCAACTTGGTTCTTAAGCCCAATAATAACTCAAGTAGTAGGTTAGAAAAAGGAAGAAACTATATTCCCTTAATGCCGATATTATATTTCAGCAATCCAAAATCAATCACAATTAATTCATACAAAATATACATGCTAAAACACTTAATTATATCAAAACTAATTATGCATGCAATTGTGAACCAAAGCATATACAAAACTTGATGTATATGAAATTAATGTTGATTTTAGGCAATAACAATCAACTAGGCAGATATTGATAAAGACTCTGATACCAAATGTTAGATATACAATAGTCTAACTATAATAAACCAAAGTATACGAGAAACCTGACCTCGTATGATAGCGGAAGCGATAGCCGTGTATCTCCAGCCATAATTCACTGCTGGAAATTATCATTTTTCCGACCTCTTTTCGACCACCTAAAATTTGATCGCAAAAATTGACTTTTTTTCGTTTTTTCGTCCGGGTGGTAGCGTTGTCGGAAATTGGTCGGAATTTCCGACCACAGTTACGAAGTGGTCGGTAATTTCAATCACTTTTTATATTGTGACCGGAACAATTTCGCTAAATATTTAAATTAATCTCATTTTCCGACCACCAAATACGGTGGTCGGAATAATTTTTTTAAAAATCGCAAACAGGCCTAAAAAAACACTTGGCCCTTTGCGCAGCTGCCCAATGTATAAATATCTATTATATCTATTTTTCCTAACTCTTTTTCTCAGCTAGATCTAAAGATCTTCTCCTTAATCGCAGATTTAAACCTTTTCCTCCCTACCTCTTCCCCTCAAACGCTTATTTCAATTCAATCATTCTCCTCCTTACCTCTTCTCCTCAATCACAGATTTAAACCTTCTCCTCTCCAGTTCTTTTCATCGAAGGACGACACCTCCTCCCTTGCTCTTCTCCTCCATCGACGATGCCTTCTCCTCCATCGACGACGCCTTCTCCTCCTTAGCGCTTCTCCTTGATCGACGATGTAACGGTTAAGATTCTTTATTTGTTAATCTATTGTTAGGGTTCTTTGTTTATATATAATCTATAGTTTTTAGTTATTTTTAATATAATCAGAGAGATATAAAAGAACGAAGCTCCAAATCTGATTCAGAATAATTAGGGCATTGGCCTTCACTTCGAATTGGGGAAAGTATCTTCTTAGCTTCTAAATCTATCAAGCATTCAGGCAGGCTATCTACGATAGAGAATCCAGAAAACAGTATGTATGACTTTCTACTTGTATTGATACATACATTTTGCTATAAAAAGATGAGCATGATATATATGCTATAAAAATGTAGATGATGAATATGTTCTAGAGTGAATTTTACTTTTAACAGTTATGATGTGTTTGTAGTTTATACTTTAGGAATGGTTTGCACTTGAGTTGGCTCCTCTCTCTATATAATAGAAATGCAAATGTTAAATATTTTTTTTTTTACTTATTTCTGTATAAATATGTGGTATTATATGTTATAATATATAATATATATTATATATCTTTGGGAGGTATGGTTACTTGGTTTTTCTAGTTCTGTGAATTGTTCAATATGATTTATTGGAATGATTATATTTAACTATATTTTTAAAAACTCTCTAAGGTTTTGCTATTAATTATAATCTTTTTAGTTGCCAATGATGAAGTAGGAAAATTTTGGTTGGTTTGGTGATATTATAATTAGACTATAATTGGCTGTGTATGTGGTTACATCTGCTGGATGGTTATACAAGTCATCTACACTCTATCCTGATTTGGTTTCAAATCTATTCATGTGAAATTTAAATGCTCTCTTCCTCTATATGTTTTGTCTTACTTTGCTGACCAAGCTATAACCTTTTTCTTTTATGTGTAAAAGTCATCATTTGGTTTTGAATATGTTCATTATAAAATGTTAATGCTTTCTTCTTATTCTCATTATATCTTGCTTTGCTGGCCTAGCTATTAAGAAATTGCAAATTTGTGGTGTTCTATCGTTACCACATTTGGTTTTAGTTTATGACACAAACATAAAGAGGACCGAATTTATATTAGTTCATGACTTCTATTTCCTTAACAAGTGAAATGTGAAAGAGTAGTATTCAAATGTGCACATTGTTTTGGTGTATCGTAGGGATTGATTAGCGAAAATGACAGGGATACAATTCTAAAAGGTCTAGATGAGATAGAAAGGCAGATTGAAGCAGGCAAGTTCTTGTGGAGGACTGACAGATAGGATGTGCACATGAACATTGAAGCAGCTCTTACTGATTTAGTGGGTGAATCTGCAAAGCAGCTCTTCTTACACATTATCCTACAATTAGTTTGGATATGCTGTCACGTGTTCATTCTCGGAGCTCTATGTACAACAATGATGCCTTGATTGCTAAGAGGTGCCATTTACATATGCTAATATATCGATTCTGAATCTTTGCTACTTTAGCACTTCATATACAGTTTTATGCATGACAAATTATTGACTTTAAGATATGCTTTAGGCACTGCTTTTATCAGATTGGAACATATAGATCTCTTTTTCTAATTGATTTAACACATGACGCTAACAATTTTTTTCCCTAAAGTAACCCTTGATCTTCTGTTCTTGCATGATCATTGGATTATATTATCCTAAACTTAAGTAACCTTAATCTTTTGTTATTGCATGATTAATGTATTATCCTAAACTTATGTTTGATACTGGGAAATTGAATCTTTCGCCTTTTTACTCAAGAATGATTAAGATCAAGAACACTTAGCAGGTAACTAATCAAGTAAAACAGGGTTGGTTATAATAGGACTATAATGTAGGAAGTACCTTTTTTGTGATTGCTACATTATTAGAATAGGACTATAATGTAATGATGTCTGATAAGTCAGAAGCATAACCAGTCTTGTCCAAGAAGTGGATGTCCTAGCAGAAGTGTGGGTAAACTTGACTTAATAAGCTATGATTTGGATATTTGAGACCTTGACATTTTCATTGAATCATTGGAGTGACCACCGACAACCCCGATTTTGATATTTTACAGCAAACAGTAGACCATGGACTAGAAGAATTGGCTGTGGAGAAAAAAATCCTCAGAGAGAAGAATAATTGCAAATGACAAAGCTGATCTTTCCATTAATGACAACGATTACGAGGTAGTATACATATCATGTTTTTACCGTACTCGAGCCTAGCTGTGTAAAATGTTGTTGGCCTTTTGACATTTGACATGAAATTGTATCCAAAACCTCATAGCTAGTTGATTATGATTTGATTTGTTGATACTCTTAAATGTCACTTCTTAAGACATGATATTTGTCTTAGATTGAAGGAAGCTTTGTTGTAATTTTGGGTGCAGGTTCAGATCCTTCAGAATGAAAAGGAAAAAGTTCTGGAGGAATCGGTGAGTGCAACGCTAAAGATGAATTAGTCACAAAGTTCACAAAAATGGCGGAAGAAGCCATTGCAGGTGATAGTTGCATTTCTTTGTTTATTCATGTTGTATTGATGATTCTTTCAAATTTTTTCCCGTTTCTGCAAAGTCCTTCCAACTAACTTTTGTGCAATTTGTTAATTGATGCAAAATTTAGCTCACAAGAAAGCGGAGGCTGAAATTATGTGTTTGAAGGAAGAGTTAGAAGAATCTATAAAGCAGAGAGAAGCTGCAAATGGAAGGCTAACTCACATTAACAGTGCATTGAAGGATTGTATGCAGAACCAGTGTTTATAATCTTTGACAGCTTTGTATATAATGTCTTGAAGAGGTTCTTATCTGAAGAGACAGCTGAATCAATCAAAGGCTTGACTAAGGTAACCTATTACTCTGTGGTATATGAGTTTTGAATAAATCTCATTAGTAATAGGAGAGTATTTAGCTTACCATATCCAAGGTTTTAGCTACAATTGCCTTTTGTTTATACTTCAGAAATTGCTTTCATTTGACCTTGATAATAGTCTTTTTATTTGGAGCTTTTGTTGTCCAAGACTTTAATAGTTATTATCCATTTATGGTTTAGAACTTTATATAGATGCTTATAACGCATTTGTAGTAACACTTAACAATAGACCAATAGTTAACAATTTATTAATTTATTCTCCTGAATTAGTATTTTTGAATTTAGGTAAAGGCTAAAACTTTGTTATGTCTGAATGAGTTGGTTAATGGTTGATTTCATGCGTTTAACAAATGAGGCAATGGTGTTGAATTGCATTACTCCATTTAAGAGAGCTCTAACCATCCCTGGTTAGATATTTAAAAATAGACTGCAATTCAAAATCTGAGATGAAACATGATAAAGCTAGCTTGTTTATATATTTCTGCTTCTATCAGCTGCCTAATAGTGAAAATGCCTAAAATCTGCAGAAGGACAATGGAAACACTGCTGATGGAACAGGCTGCTTCCATAATGAAAATGTGTCCTTGCAACTTGTGTCTTTCCTGTTTATACATTTAGAATTAAGAGCCTAATAGAAATGCCATATTTTGACTTGTTTTAAATTTTCAATTGTATATCGATGAATGAATTCTCTTCAAGCATATGAAATGTGTATTTTATGTTTTTCAGCAAATATCTTACCGGCTTGCAACAATATATATATATATATATATATATATATATATATATATATATATATATATATATATATATATATATATATATATATACATATATATATATATATATATATATATATATATATATATATATATACATATATATATTCATTTCATTACAGAGAATTCCTCTGTAGTGAAATGAATTTTTTTTTATTGACTGGGTCCAGTTTTCCGACCACCAAAGTGGTCGAAATTTTCGACCACTGGTGGTCGGAAAATCTGGATTCGCATAACTATTCTTTTGGCCATTTTTTCCGACGGCCTTAGAAAAGTGGTTACTCTTTCCGACCACTTTCTCTGGTGGTTGGAAATAGCTAGGGGGATTTTTCCGGATACTCAAATTGGTCGAAAAAGAGGTCGGAACAAGCGTTTCCGACCTAATTAAGGCCATTTCCGACCACCAAAAATGGTCGGAAAATGGCAAATTTCCAGTAGTGATTGATGTTCCTGTTGTGTTGCCTCTTAACAGTAGACCGTTAGCCATGTTTTGCCTCAGACCTGACTCAGAACCCTAGATGGTGTATTGGTGTCTACTGAGCAGTCTGAGTACCGTAACTGAATGTGCTAACATTAATCATCCTGTATCCCATCAATCCAGGATTATATTAGACACAGAGTTTGGTTGACTAACAACTTCTAGTTATTCAGTGTAACACCCCCCCAAAAACAAGACTACTTAAAACGAGTCTTAACACCTGCAGATCAAGCACAAAACTAGCACAGCGGAAGATAGAAAGATAACTGGATAAAAGGAATCCAAAACGGGGTGTTACAGTTGGTATCAGAGCCTAGGTTTGAACCTTGGTTTAGAGCCTAGGAAGAGTTGAGTCTAGACTTTCTAAGTGTTTAAGTGTGTTTTGAGACCTCTAAGCGACCTTAAGGAGCTACGTGTTAGGCTTAGGACTCTAGGTTGCGCGGTGAGATGTGTGTTGCTTTCTGTCTTGCTTGCTCTTTTGGTAACCTTGTTGTTGTAGCAGAAGTCTGTGATGCCTCCTCGCCAGCGAATCGCAGTGTTTGAAGATGTGAGTGAAGTGGTTAAGAGATCTCGGTTGGCCGAATCTAGCAATGCTTCTGGGGTAGTTGAACGGTGGATCCGGAGTGGTACGTCCACAAGAGTAAGTTCTAGTGCAGCTTCTGTGTCGGTACTCCGTGATGTAAGAGAGTATGGAGGGATAGAGGTTCATCATCCGACGGTAGGGTCATCTCAAGAGAGGGTGCTCACCTTAAATGAAGTCCGAACAAGTGACAGTGACGTAGTAGTGGGAACCTTCCTCGTGCAATCTATGCCAGCAACAGTCTTGTTTGATTCAGGGGCATCAAACTCGTTTATATCACCCGGCCTCGTGAAGAAGTTGGGCTTATCTGGGGGCGCGGGAGTGAGGTTTAATGTGAAGGTAGCGTCAGGAGAAGTTAGGGTGTGTGACCGTCTTTTTGAGGGCATCAAGATTTGTATCAAAGGAGAAGAGTTTCCGAGCGATCTAATCCAGTACGACTTGGACGGGATGGATGTGGTCCTAGGTATGGACTGGTTGGGGCGGTTAAGAGCCCAAATCTTGTGCAAAGATCAGAAGATAGTGCTACGAGGACCCAGCGGGAAGAGAGTGTCATACCGTGGAAAGATGGAAGAACCCGGAATTAAGTTGGTGTCTATGGTAAAGATGAAGAGGTACATGGACAAGGGCAATGATGTGTACTTGTGTTCCGTCGAGAACTTGGAGGCAAAGGAGGAAGTGGCTCATACGATACCTGTAGTCCGTGAATTTCTTGATGTTTTTCCCGAAGAAATACCGGGTATGCCGCCTACTAGGGAAGTGGAGTTTTCAGTGGATCTCGTGCCGGGAACTGCACCCATCTCTAAAGCCCCATATCGTTTGGCTACGCCATAAATGCAAGAATTGAAGGCTCAGTTGCAAGAACTCCTTGACAAGGGTTATATCCGGCCAAGTGCATCGCCTTGGGGAGCTCCGGTGTTGTTTGTAAAGAAGAAGGACGGGAGTATGAGGTTGTGTATCGACTATCGGGAGCTGAATCAAGTTACCATTAAGAATAAATACCCTCTTCCAAGAATAGATAACTTGTTTGATCAACTACGTGGCGCGGGAGTGTTCTCCAAAGTTGACTTGAGGTCAGGGTACCATCAGATAAGAGTAGCAGACAAGGATATCCCTAAGACTGCATTTCGGACTCGGTACGGTCATTACGAGTTTACGGTTATGCCTTTCGGTTTGACTAATGCCCCTGCCGTTTTCATGGACCTGATGAACAGAGTATTCAAATCTCACCTTGATGATTTTGTGATCGTGTTCATCGACGATATCTTGGTTTATTCAAAAGATATGGAGGAACATGTTGGACACCTTCGGACGGTACTTCAAATCTTGCGGGAAAAGCAATTGTATGCCAAGTTTTCTAAGTGCGAGTTTTGGAAAGACAGTGTGACGTTTCTAGGCCATGTGATTGATAGTAGAGGGATTTCTATGGATCCAGACAAGATACGAGCAGTAAAGCAATGGGCTGCACCCTCATCGGTGTCGGAAGTAAGAAGTTTTCTTGGGTTAGCAGGTTATTATCGGAGGTTTGTTTTGGATTTTGCCAAGGTGGCTCGACCGTTGACTAAGTTGTTAAGAAAAGAAGTGCCTTTCGTTTGGGATCAAGCTTGTGAGTTAGCATTCCGGGAGTTGAAGGAGAGGCTCACGTCTGCACCAGTTTTAATTCTGCCATCGGGAACGGGAGGTTTTGAGGTATACAGCGATGCGTCCAAGAAGGGATTAGGTTGTGTGTTGATGCAGAATGGGAGAGTGATTGCCTACGCCTCACGTCAGCTTAAGGTTCACGAAGAGAACTACCCTACACATGATTTGGAATTGGCCGCTGTGGTGTTTGCTTTGAAAATTTAGAGGCATTATCTCTATGGGGTGCGTTGCAAGATATTCACGGACCACAAGAGTCTCAAATATATCTTTACCCAAAAGGATCTCAATATGCGGCAGCGAAGGTGGTTAGAACTCATCAAGGACTATGAGTTAGATATTCAGTATCATGAAGGAAAAGCTAATGTAGTGGTGGACGCCCTAAGTTGAAAATCGAAGCACACCGCTAGTTCTATTTGGGTGGTGGCGGATGAGCTTTGCAGGGAGCTTCAACGGATGAGTTTGGAAGTGGTGGAACAAGGAGATGTGGAGGCAGAAGTTCGTTGTTATAACTTAAGGATTGTACCTACGTTTCTGGGAGAGATCAAGGAAGAGCAGCAAAAGGATGTGTTCTTGACCAAGGTAAGGGATGACCTAGCTAGAGGAAAAGGGGGACCGTTTGAGTTATCCGCTGATGGAGTGTTGAGGTACAAAAGCCGTGTGTGCATACCCGCGTCATGTGATCAGTGGAAGCAACGGATTTTGGAAGAAGGTCATAACACACCCTATTCGGTTCACCGCGGAGGAGACAAGTTATACAAGGACGTGAAGGGTTTCTTCTGGTGGCCTAATATAAAGAAGGAAGTTGCAGAGTTTGTTGGGAAATGCCTTAATTGCCAGAAGGTTAAAGCGGAACGTTGTAAGGTTAAGGGGTTGGTACAACCGTTAAAAATTCCACAAGGGAAATGGGAATCTATATCTATGGATTTCGTTGGAGGATTACCGACGACCCGTTCGGGTAAGGACAAAATCTGGGTAATAGTTGATCGTTTGACCAAGACCGCCCGCCTCATCGCAATGAAGGAGACCTGGACAATGACACAGTTGGCTCAAGCTTATGTTAACCAGGTGGTAAAGTATCATGGAGTTCCGAGGGATATTGTCTCCGATAGGGATTCAAGGTTCTTGTCTCAATTTTGGAAATCTTTGCAAGAAGCTCTTGGAACTAAGTTAAGTCTCAGTACAACTTTCCACCTAGCCACCGATGGACAAACAGAAAGGACTATTCAGACTATCGAGGATTTGTTGAGAGCTTGTATATGTTAGATTTTCAAGGATCTTGGGAGGACCATTTGGATTTGATAGAGTTTTCTTACAACAACAGTTATCATTCGAGTATTCGCATGGCACCTTATGAAGCTCTCTATGGACAGAAGTGTCACAGTCCGCTTTGTTGGGAGGATCTTGTTAATCCGATAGTGTTGGGGCCACAATACTTGTTGGACACATCCGAGAAAGTTAAACAGATTCAAGAAAGGATGAAAGCGGCTCAGAATCGTCAAAAGTCTTATGCTGACTTGACTAGAAGACAGGTGGAGTTTTCAGTTGGGGATAAGGTTTGGTTGAAAATATCTCCCACCCGGGGAGTAATGCGGTTTGGGAAGAAAGGGAAGTTGAGCCCTAGATTTATAGGTCTGTATGAGATCTTGGAGAGGATTGGGAGTTTGGCTTACCGTTTGGCGTTGCCCTTGGAGTTGGATAGAGTGCATAACGTGTTCCATGTATCACAGCTCAAGAGATATGTTCATGATCCGACTCATGTTTTATCACCGGAAGTGTTACCGATAGATGGAGATTTGTCTTATGAAGAAAGGCCGCTCAGAATTTTGGACTTCAAGACTCGGGACACTCGCAGGAAATCTGTTAGGATGGTAAAAGTTTTGTGGTCTCATCATGGGGTTGAAGAAGCTACTTGGGAGCTGGAGGCATCGATGCGGGAGCGGTACCCTGAGTTGTTTGTGGAAGGTATCTCGTCTTTTTAGGTTGTTGTGTGCTTGCTTGCTTTGTTTGTTGCCTTGTTGTTTAGCTAGTGTGTTAGTTGGTGTTTGGGTTAGTTGTTTAGTTCTTGGTTGTGGTCTAGAAGTTGGTTGCTGTGTTGAGGTTAGAGTTCTTGATGCCAATCTATCCGTTTGTTGACCTCTTGCCTATCCTTGAATTCGTAATGTCTTTCTCTTTGCCTTGGAACCTTGTGAGAACTTTTGGAGTTTTTGACCAAAAGGGATATTCTTGGAAATTCTTGTCACAATTTTGTTTCCTTGTTACCTTTCGTTCTTAATTCGTTGTACCCAAGTTTCGGGGACGAAACTTCTTTGAAGGGGGAGAGGATGTGACACCCCAAAAATACACACTCCAAATCATGAATTAATTGAGTAATTAATTCTATTTCTTTTGAGGAATTGATTCCTAAAATCCTGATTTTTGATACTCAAGGACTAGTATTTGATTAGTCAATCTTTAAGTGGTGTTGTACCTTGTGCTTTGAGAGGAGTTCCCTTGATCCTTACACTTTCTAAGAGTTAGTAAGGGTATCCTTGTCTTTTCACCAAGAGCTAGTTTTGTAACCTAAACCTAGAAGACTTCTTCATTTCATTCCCTTACATTTCCTAGAAAATATCTCTACCTTCTCTCTAGAAAACAAGAGTAGCTTGTTCTTCAAGCCAAAAGAAGCCTTTGTCAAGATTCAAAGTTTTGCTTCCAAGATTCAATCTTTCCTCTATTTTGGCATCTAGAAGGGTAAGATCTAAGCTTGTCTAGTCTTTTTGGTTCCATCTTAGTTGTCTTTTCTTAAAGGTTGGATCTTTATGATCTTTTGGTTTGATCTTAAAGTGGGTTTGGCTAGTGAGCTTAGTGGAGAGCTTGTTGTGGCGTAAGAAGAGTCTTTTGGTCTTCAAGAGGTAACCCATGCTCTACAAAACCTATTTTGCTTACCTATATATGATTTCTTGGCTTCTACATGTGTTTTGCTATGAAATGTGAGAGTTTATGCATTTATCTTGTGATATTGCATATCTAGAGCTTGTGTTTAGGTTTCCTTTGTGCCATTGCTTGGCATTTTCCTTGGTTCAAGTCATTTTGTTGTGTTTGGTGAGATTTGGCATGTTTTGGACTTGAATTTGTGTTTGAAGGAGAAAATCCCCGAAGGGATTGTTTGACACAGGAGCGTGTACCCGCGGGCGGAACGGCGGGGAGAGCCCTACCCGCCGCCCACCCGCCGGTACACGGGAATGTGGGTGTTGTACCCGCGGGCAGAACCACGGGTAGGGGCCTACCCGTGGGTCCACCCGCGGGGAACACGTTGGAGTTGAGATGGGATTTGTTCCCCGTGTTTCGTTTGTCTCGGTCTTTGATCTTTTGGCCTCCCGTTGTTCTTTTGTGGAACTATTTGAGCGTCTTCTTGATGTTTCGTAGGTCTAGAGCTTTATGGTAGGTATCCATGTAGGATCTTTGGTGTTGTGTATCGTGCTAAGTGTTCAACATTGTGTTTCGTTGAACCGTGTGGTGTCTTGTGTGTTCCTCGGAACTATCTTGAGTTTCCTCGTTGTTGAGCTTGCTAGTTATAATCTTAATGCTAGCGTCGTTGTTGTCGATGGGTGGTGACCTGTCTCTTGATTGAGTATGTTTCATACCTTCTTTTGCAATCCGTTGCTTGTTTCGTGTGAGTGGTGGTGCGTGTGTGGCTTTACCTGGATTGCACGATTAGTGGTATGGGACGCTAGTCACCAAGGTATTGCAGCGGTCCTCGTGGTGGCCGTGCCGTGATTTCATGGAGTTGTGGCTGAGTCCACGTGTTTGGGGGATAACATTGTGTTATCCGGGCATGTGTTGCCGTGAATTGGTGGATTTTCGTTGGTGGTTATAGGTGGGGGACGACGGTCCCGGAGGAATAAGGTTGGATTTGGCTGTACAGGGGCTTTCTGGAGGTAATGGTTGGCACCGAAAGTACAAGGTTGGGGGTAGCCATAAGGTTGGAACAGGGCATAAGGAAGGCATATCAACTCGTGATGGGTGATGTCACGAGGGCTTGTGAAGCCGTTGTTGTGGTGAGTTCTCTTCTCTCGTGACGTGTGTAGTCACGGAGGCTTGTGGTGTTTTGGCATGTGTTGCCGTTGGGTGAGTCTTTATCCTTGTGTGTGGTTAACCTTTGTGGTTTGGGATGTGTTCCCGGTTTTATCGTTGTGAGTGGTGAGTCTTGTGTTGTCTTTTGATCTTGGCTTTTGACTTATATATATGTATTCCGTTTCGAAAATGGTTTTTATATTATATATCTACCTATTTATGATACTTAACGGTATTGGTGGGTTACCAGCATCTTTCGCTGACCGGGCGTCGCCCCGATGTTTATCTTTGTATCTTTCAGGTGATGCGTAGTCGAGCGCGATGTCTAGAGTCGGTAGCTTAGCACCTGTATCTTTAGACAGTGTTGTTGAGGCCTGTGTGCCAATGTATTTAGATTGTTCTAGTTTGGTTATTTTTGGGATAGTGTTACACTTGCAGATTGTCGCCGTAGCGTATACCTAGTGTGGTATACGTGGCATAACACCCCGTTTTGGATTCTTTTTATCCAGTTATCTTTTTATCTTCCGCTGTTCTAGTTTTGTGCTTGATCTGCAGGTGTTAAGACTCGTTTTAAGTAGTCTTGTTTTTGGGGGGTGTTACATTCAGTCCAACCAGACCACTTAATAAGCCTAGTAAACTTGCACCACTTAATTAAGGCCCTAATATATAATATAATATATATATTATTAGGGAAAATCTTACATACTATAGTAAATAAATCATTAGACAATTATATTGTAGTTGTTTAGGACAAAAGACATTTAAGTACCTTAACTAATTACATGATTTCACTAAACATTGGAATGAACTTAATTTTGTATATAATATGACTTATAAAATAGAATATTATACATTATTCGTTTTAGTCTTGTTGGTTCTTTCCTCATACCAATAAAAACAGCTGCAGTGCTCACATGTATCATTTGGATCTCCAAAATCTATGTATTGAACTGAAGTTTAAAACAGTTTGTTACAATTTTGGCTACAATAATTTCATTAGAAATTATAAAAAATGTAAACTAACCACCATTAACATTTGTTGTGTTTCTCTGCTGGCTACGGACCCCCCCCCCCCCCCCCTCCCCCCAATTTCTTCGATCATACAATTAAACGTGCTAAGGAATGACACGTTATCTTCACCATTGTTTTGTAGATACATGCGCATTGAATTACAAATACCATTATCAACACCTAAGGAAGAAATTTTTTGATTAAATGTGCTACTAATATAGTAATCATTATTTTTACTTTTTCTTTGATCTATATTATTGATACTTACAATTGAGCATGTTTGATGTAGTTGCATTGCTTACTAAAAAATGAAAAAGTACTATAAGTATTATGCAAGCTAAAATAAATATATACAGGCCAATCTTTGAACAGTTTCCTGTTCAAATATTTAAAAAAGAAGGTATATGAGGCGAGCGACATATATTAACAATCTATATTAATTCGCTTTTTTTTTTAGTATTCACAAATGTCATTACTTTGCATAAAAACTAATATATGAAATCTATACAAACACCAAAGTAATTTTTTCACACCAACAAAATATATTTAAAAATTACAAATGTAACAAAAAATAATAATTTAACGATGTTTCATAGTCAAATACAAATTAGTTTATAAAACATAAAAAAAGGTTCAAGCTCATTTATAACAACAATAATATTTGTAAATAAGAATATAGTAAATTATATAATTTAATGCCTCACCAGAAAAAATTACACTTAGAGGTGTAGATAGTGATGCTTGGAATACAGCGTATACATAATTTTTTGATGTACTATCAACCAAAATATCCCCTGATGCTGTCTTTTTTATCTTAGCACTTAATAAACTTTGATTTTCTAAAAAATCAGTAATAGTATATATCGACAAAAAATAGAACTCCACATAGCATGGTATTGCACATTTACACATTAATAATAATACTAATATTTTATTAACACATTAATACTAATAATATTATCAACACATTTGGACCACAATACTCTTACTAATAATATTATTACTAATAATAATAATAATATTATTATTATTACTTTAAATTTTAAAAATTACAACTGGGTATAATAATAATATTACCAATAATAATAATAATAATAATAATAATAATAATAATAATAATAATAATAATAATAAAATTTCTATATGTTGGAATATATTAAGTAGGTCGGGGCTACGAGCTGGGGCCCGGCGACAAACATAGCTGGTTAGGGCTTCCTGGCTGTTAGCGAACCTTCCGATAGAGCCAATTTTTGTGCAGGCTGCTCCTTTGGCCTCTGCTACATCGCCGGAGGAGGTTGAGGGTGATGTCGTTTTGCATGGTGAAAACAAACGGAGAACGGAGGAGCCCACCGGTGCGGGGGGTAGTGTAGGCAGAGATATTACGATGACGGAGGCGACAAAAAACATGCTATTGGCGGGTCCGGAGTGCCAGCTCACGCCGCACAATGAGCATCATAAGCTGGAACTGCCGGGGTTTGGGTAGCCCCCGGTCGGTTCGTGAATTACTGGACTTGGCGTCTAGACAGCGACCCAACTTAGTCTTTGTAATGGAGACCAAATCGTGTAATATGCAGATGGAACGAGTTCGAGTGAGAATGGGTTTTGATGGTATGCTGGCTGTTGACAATGGGTGGTGGCTTGGTGCTATTCTGAAGAGAAAAGGATATGGAAACTGTACTGGGATATTCTGTGAATCATATCAACGTTTCTGTGCACTTTCCAGAGAAAATTCCGTACAGACTCACATGCTTTTATGGATACCTGGAGCTAGCAAGGAGACAGCAGTCATGGAGCCTACTGCGAGGTCTTAAACCGAACACTGCCATACCTTGGGTTGTGATCGGGGACTTCAACAACATCACCAGCCCTAGTGAGAAAAAGGGCGTGATCTCACACCCTGACGGGCTTATCCGTGGCTTTAATGACGCATTAACTTTCTGTGAGTTGTGCGATTTAGGGATAGTTGGCTACCAGTTCACCTAGGATAGAGGACGGGGCATAGATCACTGGGTGGAGGAGCGGTTAGACAGAGTGGTAGGCAATGTGGAATGGTGCGATGCGTTCCCAGAGGCCACTGTGAGGAATATTCTAATGCTGAATTCGGATCATAGCGCTCTCTTCCTAGACCCTAACGGAAGTCCAGTGCGTAAGGTGCGCAGAAAGTTTAGGTTCGAGGCTGCATGGTTATTGGATGAGGAATGCATGCAGATTGTGGAAAGGGTTTGGGGTCGGTACAATGGACAACCTCTCCAGGCAAAGGTTACTAACTGTGGACAGGAGCTTTGGCGGTGGGGTGGCATGTTATATAAGAAGTTTGGCAGGAGAATGCGGAAACTGCGTGATATGCTGGAGAGATTGCGTGGTGGCAGAGATGCCGCAGCTGTTGCCCAGTTCTGTGACGCTGAGAGTGAGTTGCCGCGGCTGCCGGCTCAGGAGGAGCTGTTTTGGCGGCAACGTTCAAAGCAGTTATGGCTGAAAGACGGGGACCTAAATACCAAATATTTTCACAGGTGTGCGACGACTCGCCGGAGGAACAACCTGCTGCAACGGTTGCAGGACAGCACAGGTTCGTGGGTTGATGGCACGGCTATGAACCAAGAGGTCATGAGGTATTATCGTGATATTTTTACATCTAATATGTTACATGATGTGCCTAGTCGTATCACTCCTGAGTGCAATGTGCAATTGTTAAAGCCCGTGGAGTCTAATAAGGTGAAAATAGCTCTGTTCTCAATGGCTTCTGATAAGGCCCCGAGGCCGGATGGTATGACAACTGCTTTTTATTAATCGTTCTGGAATATTGTAGGACCGGACTTGTGTGATTTTGTTAAAGCAAGTTTGGAGAGTTGCAGTTTACCGCCAGGTATGAATGACACCAATGTAGTCTTAATACCGAAAAAGAAAGAACTGGTAAAGGCTACGGATTTGAGGCCGATAGCGCTGTGTAATGTGGCATATAAGGTGTTACGAAAGTTGTTGCGAACCGAATGAAATTGGTGTTGGACTCTGTTATTTCACCGTCTCAAAGTGTTTTTGTCCCTAACCGTCTCACTACAGATAACATTATTGTCCAGGCAATGCCAATTTTTTCGATGTCAGTTTTTCTGCTGCCTAGGGGGGTATGTACTTTGATAGAGAATGTTATGAACAGGTTCTGGTGGCAACATAGCGGTGCGACCGAGACGGGGCGTGGTATCCATTGGTGTAGCTGGGCTAGAATGGGTCGTGCCAAAGGCGAATGGAGGTCTTGGCTTCAAGTGTCTACATGAATTCAACGTGACATTGCTGGCCAAGTAGCCAAACAAGGATGGCGTATTTTGACAACCCCCGACTCTTTGATGTGCAAAATACTAAAGGTCAGGTATTTCCCCCGTGACTGTTTTTTAAATGCTAAACTGGGTTCTAACCCGAGTTACCTTTGGCGGAGCATCCTTGCGGGGCAGCCATTACTCCGCCATGGTGTTGTGGGTGATGGGTTAGACACACTCGTGTGGGGTTGGCTGATCATTCGAACCCCAACCTGGAAACTGCATGTATTGAAGAATTAAAGCACTCCAAAGTCTCTAATCTCCTAACTGATGCAAGTGTTTTGGATGAAGAAGTCATTACTGACTTGTTCATGCCAGTCTCCTTAAGCTATGTTGATTCCTGGTCTTGGAAGGGTGCCGTGCGTGGGCAGTATACGGTAAGTAATGGCTATCGAATGCTTATGAGTACTGATTCGTTTGTTTCCACCGGGGTTTTTGCTGAATGGAAACAGTTATGGAAACTATCGGTTCCACCCAAAGTTAAGAACTTTTTGTTGCGGTGCATGCGACACATTTTGCCCGTGAAGGATGTGTTACGTTCTAAGCACCTATGGGTGGGAGGGGGCTGCCAGTTTTTCTCTTCAGTCCGAGACTATTTCTCATATACTTTGTGATTGCATTATGGCTAAGCAGGTGTGGGGCACTAATGAGATCTTGCATGATACGAACCCGTATCAAGCCGGCACCACTTTGAGTGGATGCAGACTCCAAAGATGGAATTAGGGGAGGGGAATATCCGAGAGAGAGAGGGAGAGAGAGGGAGAGAGATTTCAGAGAAGGAAGATGATAGTAGAGAAGAAAAAGATAATAATAATTCGCATGTCTTTCCCCCTAGCATGCAGGGTGATTATATACTAAGTTACTCCTATTATGCTTAGGACTATGATTCCTAATTAATATGATATAATAATGTATTAGGACTAAACTAATGTATCCTATTACGAATAAACTTAGTCTAACAAATGTAATCAACCATCCATGCCGGTTTCCTTCGCTTTCTCCTTGGCATAGTAGCATGAGTTGTTTCTTTTCTTTCTCCCAATTCTTGATTTTCACCTTCTTCTACTGTGGATATACTCGTATCACTCCCCTTCCCTTCGACGACCACCTTGTCCTCAAGGTGGAGATTCAGGTACCATCGTTCCATTTCCTCGGCAGCTTCCCAAGTGGCATTTTCTGGACTACTATTTAACCATTACACTAAGACTTGGCGTTGTATTTTTCCATTTTTTTAGAATATTCTGTTCCCCATAGAGTGCTAGTAGAGCTGAAATTGGTGATCGGCCCACAATTTCTTCTGGTAATTGGACCTCTATATTTTCTTCAGTTCCTATGTGTTTCTTGAGTTGTGAGACATGGAATACTGAATGAATTCTTGCATGTGGTAGTAGCTCGAGGCGGTATGCAACTTCCCATATTTTTTCCAAGATGTTGAATGGACCATAATAGCGTCGTGCTAGTTTGTTAGAGCTTCTACGTGGTACTGATATCTGTCTATATAGTTGTAGACGAAGCCAAACCTTATCTCCTACTGAAAATTTCATTTTGCTTTTTTTGGCATTGGCTTTTTGGGCCATGCAATGCTGAGCTTCCCGAAGATTGTGTTTTAGTGGCCTTATCAATCTGTCACGATCCAACAATAATTCATCTAGTGCTTGCACTGTTGGTGTGTCTTTTGTATACGGTGCTAAGGTGGGTGGTGGTCTTGTATATAGTGCTTGAAATGGAGTCATTTTAATGCTGTTGTGGTAGCTTGTATTAGCGCAAAATTCTGCCCATCCCAAGTATGACGTCCAATTGGTTGGTTTGATGTGAGTAAAAGCCCTTAAGTATTGCTCTAAGCCTTGATTCATTACTTCTGTATGCCCGTCAGTCTGTGGATGGTATGATGTGCTTCTCTTCAGTGTTGTGCCACTTAGTGTGACCTTCAAAGTATGTAACTGTAATTGCTCAGCAATTTTGGGTTGCACAAAGTTGTGGGTGCTGCCACTATCTATTAAAATCTGGAACTTTCGGCCATTAACTTCTCCCAAAAGTTTAAGTGATCTGGGATTACCCGGGCCTGCCAATGAGTTTAGACTGGAAATATCTCCTGCGATTATGTCATCTTGCTCATGCACTATGGTTTCTTCTTCTAAGATTGGATCTTCTGTGGTTTGCTGTGTCAATTTTGACAATTTTTCGTGGGAATCCTCAAAACGAGACTCGCCGAACCGCTTTGTGATATTCTGTAAAAATTCCTTCCATGTAGTTAACATTCCATTCCTTTTCATCCATTGATACCACCCAGAAGCAATCCCTTCCATTGTGAATCCCGATATTCGCAATCGATGTGTGTCGGGTGTATCATAAAAATCAAAATATTCTTGAATTCTAAATATCCAACCATGAGGGTCTGAGCCATCAAAGCGAGGTAACTCAAGTTTCATACGAAATCGTTGAGTCCCTTGGCCACTCTCCGGTTGCAAAGATGGTTGTAGATGATTATCAGGTGGAGGCCCTAAAATTCCATGTGTTTGAGGTTGCACTTCTGCATTTTAATTTTTTGTTACCATCGTTTCGAACCGTGACACGGAGGTAATGAGTTGTTGAATGAGTTGGTGATTTGTAACAGTTTGTCTATCAAAATTTTTTTGAAATTCGGCAATTGCCTGCTCCCAAGGACGAGTTGATGTAGATTGGATGTCTGACATAATGAAGTAAGATTACAGTTTTGAGTGTGTAAAAGAACAAGAAAGATGAGTTCGATGCAATGAAAGCACCAATTGATACGAACCCGTATCAAGCCGGCACCGCTTTGAGTGGATGCAGACTCCAAAGATGGAATTAGGGGAGGGGAAAATCCGAGGGAGAGAGAGGGAGAGAGATTTCAGAGAAGGAAGATGATAGTAGAGAAGAAAAAGATAATAATAATTCGCATGTCTTTCCCCCTAGCATAAGTTATTCCTATTATGCTTAGGACTATGATTCCTAATTAATATGATATAATAATGTATTAGGACTAAACTAATGTATCCTATTACGAATAAACTTAGTCTAACAAATGTAATCAACCATCCATGCCGGTTTCCTTCGTTTTCTCCTTGGCCTAGTAGCATGGGTTGTTTCTTTTCTTTCTCCCAATTCTTGATTTTCACCTTCTTCTACTGTGGATATACTCGTATCATTGCATGGGAAAACTTTCAATTCTTTCGTTGAGGGTATCTTACGCAAAGGGGATGTGGATGAGGCGGTGTATATGGCGGCAAGGTTCTGTGTTGTATGGTTGGTTCGCAACGACAGTGTATGGCATGGGAAGGAATGGTATGTGGTAGCAATGATCAACATGGTATGCTCTATGGTAGAAGAGCGGAGAGTCTTGAGGCCTACTTCAATGCAAACGCACCGGTCGAATTCAGGGCCATTAGTGACGAACCTCCCATCACCGGGGATAATTTTGTGTAATGTCAACGCTGCGGTAACCGGGGGAATGGCAACGTTCAGGGCTGTTATCCGAGACCATGGTGGTCGCTTTGTGGCCGCCCGAAGTGGTACGTTGCTGTGTGGAGATGACCCATATCTGGCAAAAGCTTTGGCTATTAAGGAGGCTCTAACGTGGATCAAAGACCGTCCAGCACAGGGCTACATTATTCAGTCGGACTGTTTGAACTTTTGTAATAGCTTTAATTCTCCAAAACCTGATTTTTCTTATGTTGGTTTGACTGTTAAGCAGTGTCTTTTGACTGCTAGTGGCATTGGGAACATCTGTGTTCGCCATGTCAGAAGGTCAGCGAATCAGATTGCTCACACGCTAGCGCAGGTAACTGGTTCATCGTCTGTCCTTGGAGAGTGGCTAATAACACCTCCAAATTGTATTTCGGATCAATTCTAATATATCGGTCTCGTTTGCTTTCAAAATAAAGTAAGCCGGTCAACCCCTTCCCCATCTATGTATTCACTCTTCAATCCAGAAGCTTCCCCATTATCCGTTTCGCCAGTTCGTAGCATTTTAGCCAGAAGATTACTCTGCGCATTCCGTTTCTCCATTTCGAAGGGATGTCACGTGATCTTCAGCATTATTTTGTAGATACATCCGCATTGAATTACAAATACCATTATGAACACCTAAGGAAGAAATTTTCGGATTAAATGTGCTACTAATGTAGGTTTTTTTATTATAAAGTAACATATAGTAATCATTATTTTTACTTTTTCTTAGACCGATATTATTGATGCTTACAATTGAGCGTGTTTAATGTAGTTGCTTGAAAGTCACTCACTTTATCAAATTCAGAATTTAGATTGACATTATGACATTGAGTTAAATCTATTCACCCAACCATTATTAAAATTCCTTTGTTTAAAATGGTCATTCGCATCGCAATCTAAAAAATGAAAAAGTATTATAAGTATTATGCAAGCTAAAATAAATATATACGGACAAATCTTTAAACAGTTAACTATATAGTGAATATATAGTAATACTCGAACGTGGATTATTAGTCGACACTGTATGTAAAACCTCAGTCACTGTACCTAAATCTGTGACCTTGAGTGTTGACCTTGGAAGATAACCTGTAACTACGTTAAAAATCTGGCATTACATATTTGTTTACTAATTGTATTCCATCTTAAATACACTACAGTATTGCGATTACCATTAGTTAGGAGACTAATTTTTTTCAGATGCCATATTGTTCTCTATGCTTGACCTAGCACAACTGGCTGCAGGAGCGGAGTAGTTATTCTCAGTAATTTCATGCCTTTCACCTGTAAAAAGAATATTAATATTCAAAGATTATAAACCCATAACATTGAATATAAAGAAATATTTTAAATGTTAACAAACAAAATTAAATAGTAAGTGTGGCAATGCAACTTACAATTATTAATCAGCAAGTGGTGTAAGTTGTTCCTCTTGATTATTCCTCCTCCAATCTGATGTACGGTTCGGTGACGTATAATATGTGTCACCTATTGTTGTATTTATTAATGTACGTTCTAAAAAAAAAGTATTAGCACTATTAATCTACAAATAAGAATTTAGTAAATTATACAGTTTAATACCTCACCAGAAGAAATTACACTAAGGGGTGTAGATAGAAATGTTTGGAATACACCGTATACATGATTTTTAGATGTACTATCGACCAAAATACCCCTTGATGTTGTCTTTTTTATCTTAGCACATGATAAATTTTGATTTTTTGAAAATCAATAATAATATATATTATAAAAAAAATAAGACTCCACATATACATATTTTAACATTGAACATAAATAAATCCATAATTAAGACTCTAATTATGTGTATGAATATATTCAACAATAATTACAACCATACAAAATAAAGAAGTATTGTTGATTGGTCAATACAATTTAGCCGTTGAAAATTGATCTAAAATATATTTATTTAAACCTTTCAATATACATATTCTAATTTATTTTAATTTGAATTATACGCTGTTCTGTCCCCTAAAAAAAAAAAGATAAAAAAAGTATATGTTGCTCTGTCTCTCTCCAAAATGTTCTTCTCAGCCTTCATTCTCCGACATCTCTCTAAATCTCTAAATCTCATTTATGAAAACTGTAGTGACACTGATTTTGCAGCGGTGGATGTCGCCAGATTATTCATCGGAGAATAGCTCTTCGACAGATAAAAGCAACCAGTGGTCTCTCTGACCGTCAATGACGGTAACTGTTTGTTTCTACAAATTTTGGTTTGTTTTTTCTCTACAAATTTAGTGTAAGATTTGAACATGCATAGTTGTATACTGCAAAAAAAAAAAAAAAAAAAAAAAAAAAAAATTATCCTAAAACATAAGTATCACGGGTCTCCAGTCTTTTGTTCTCTGTTTGGTTCTTAAAGGACTATAATTTTTCAATCTATGTTTATAAATTTTATTTTTCAAATTTTATGCTTTTTGTCGAATTTAGAACCGTTTTTCACTAATGGGTTGTTTCCTAGGACCACCGTTGTTCGTCTGAGCTCCAATCTATGTTTGGTAGGTTAGATTGTTAAAATTTGTTTGTTCTAACACTGATTTTACAGCGGCTGGGGTCATCGGATTATTCATCGGAGAAGAGCTCTCCGACATATGAAGGCAACCCGTTGATTCTCTGACCATTAATTATGGTAACTATTTGTTTCTACAAATTGTGATTTTTTTATCATAAATATTCTACTAATTCAGGTCGTATTTATTTAATAATGATCTATTTAGTGTAAGATTTGAACATGCATGGTTATATATTGCAAAATAATTTATCCAAAAACATAAGTATGGCGGGTCTCTAGTCTTTCGTTTATTCTATGAACTTTATTTTTTTAATTTTAAGCTTTCTGTCAAATTTACTCTATGAATATGATTTTTGAAATATTAAGCTTTATGTCAGATTTTGTAAAATTATGTTTACTCTATGAATTTTATTTTTCTTGTTCTTCTACGTATTGAATCCAAAAATGAATTACATAAGTGTTCAACAAACTTTTAAAATGATATTTCAAGTCTTATGGATATTAAGATGCTTTTTACAATGGCAAACAAAGTTATAATAGAATTACATATGTCATCCTCAGCTTGTCTCCTTTTTGATCCTATATGTATTCTCCATGTGAGTTTCTTCGTCTCTACTATACAGTGATGGATTCATGTATTATTAATACAGATGCTTTTGATTGCACGTTTTTTTGTTCTGGATTCAGACAACTCATACGTGTGCTGATAAAGATGGATTTGAGACCCAAGAACAAAGTGGCTAGACATCAAGCTTCAATTGTTGGGCTTTATAGTTGAACAACCTCAGCACTCGTTTTTTTGTTTCCTTGTAACCCTTTTCTATATATAAGCAAAGGTTTATGTGTTTGTAAATTGTAAAACATGATGCTGTGTAGATGATTACCAAAGGTTCACGCCAACTCTGACAAAAAAAACAATGGCTCAAAAGTCAAAACATTGGGAATGGGTATATGAAAACCACACGTTACATTGATATTTAATAGGAAAAAGTACAAAATACTCAACCACTCAGCAATAAGAATGGCTAAAAAATAGTCTAAAAGTTAATAGCCATGAGAATAGATAAACGATGACGTTTTCACCTGTTTCCCATGGGCGGGAAAACAATTTTTTTTTTTTTTATTTACCAAAAATGTTTGGCTTTATTATAGTAGAGATTCCTTCACTACTAACCTTAATCATTATCATATCATAATACAATCTTCCCTATAAATTTTTCGACCTTAACAGATTTACTTTCTCAAGACTTTAATCTTACTCAAACCAAACAATCCGTCTTGAAAACCAATAGTTCGTGTCCTGAAAACTTGGAGTCCCAACACTTCTTCTCGATAACATAGCGACGCTACAGAAACCGCCTCTAATTACTAACGATTGCATACCGCAATCCTATTCTACAACCTTATACACATAAAAAGGCATACGAACACATACCAACATATAATTCTCTAATTCACATGTATTCCTATCCAAATTGCATATTAAGCAAGAAAAACACAACTTGCCTAAGAGGCAACGACTCACCAATTAGATGCACACCTTTTGGGTGCAAAAACCACAAGCTACAAAATCAATACAAGGCATATATATATATATATATATATATATGAATCAACAAGCATGCGCAAATAACTCATCACCTCACTGCGTTTCCTAAAGATATTTAGAAACCCCCAAAGAAATCATAAAACTTAAAGGAATCTTAAACATTAAGGTCTCAAACTGAAGGGTTTATCAAGTCGACTTTCCTAGACTCATATATTCAATCCTTAACTAGCCTAGGACTTCAACCTAGAGCTCTGATACAAACTGTAACACCCCCACTTTTCAAACACTTGAGCCTAGTATTAATCACTCTTAAAGGGGTAGAGTTGCGGAATAAAGAAAGGGGTAAAAGACTATTTACCCACACATACAACCAAAAGGGGATGCTACTCTGTAGCTACCCTCAATAGAGTAACTATACGGAAAGAACTAACTAATCATAACATAACCTCATCATCATAAAACATCATATAGGCCCACATATCCAAACATCTAGAGTCTAAGCTCGAAACAAAAGATATGGCTCACAAGCCTAATTGTCAACGCACTTCAAAACATAAGAGGGTAGTTTGAACTACACAAGGTCTAACATCATGATAAGTCTAAGAGGTTTGACAAATAGCTAGGAACTAGCATCAAAACTCTATACTATACTAGCCCCTTCTAAACGCGCTCAACAATCATCTGTCATACCTGAAAGGGGGTTAAATAAAAAGTGAACAAAAATAACCCGTTAGCACGAATGCTAAGTATAAACCACTCAATCCTGTAAAATACGTATAGATATAGATTGGGAAATGGTTTGTTTTACACATAACACGTTAGCCAATCAAGTCATAGATATACGTCAAATAGGTTCACGAGTGTATAGATATACATATACAATAACAATACTCATCTTATGAGTATAAAGTTCATATGCAAGTGAAATCCATATTCAGCGTAATTATGCAATTCATTCTCAAGAACATATATGCTAAACAATTATAACAAGACGTGAATCTAGTTGACCCAATAATTCAAGAATAGATTAAATGTCATGTAATCATGCGAACAACCAAATTAATAAAGAAGATAATTCCGGGAGTGTTCCACCGAGTCTCATCACAATATAATTCCGGGAGTATTCCACCAGGTCTCATCACAACATAACATTTCCAGGAGTGTTCCACCGGGTCTCATCACAACATAACATTTCCGAGAGTGTACCACCGGGTCTCATCACAACAAAACATTTCCGAGAAGGTTCCACCGGCTCTCATTACTTCCCCACATAATAGTATATCACAACATAGCACACAAGCGGCATAATATTTCAAAATGGGCTTCATTTAAAAAGGCATGCTAAAACCACATTCAAGCTACAAATCACGCTCAACACTTATAACACGTTCAAGGTTGATTGATACATCAAATAAGTCGATACATCATTATTTTGTTGGTAAAATCATTTTTGGACAAGTAGTACATAACACATAGTACTTTAGAACAACTCCCCGAGTCCCACGGATCACGAAAACCCGCAAGACGCCAAGTGGCCGGACCCGCGGTAGTGTACACTGCCGCAGGGGCCCCTAGGCCATGCGGGCTAGGCGGCGGGTCTTGCGAGACCTGCCGCGCCAACCACGCGGCTTGGGCGAAGTGGCAGGCTGCAAGGGGCCTGCTACCAGGCACGCAGGCCTGCCGGCGGGTCTCCCGGGACCCGCGAAAAGGCCTGAGCGCCTTCGATGAGGGACGAGGCAATCGCCTCGTCTCTTTGTTTCCTTCATCCTTTGGGCATTTTGCCCACTTCCAGACCTGATGCAATACCCCAAACACCACTCACAGCAAGATATCAACAATACAACATTATTCAACACATTCCACACATTAAACACAATAATAATATTATTATAAAGGCACATTCACCATCAACAACACCAAATAGACATATATTACACACTTAACAGGAAATGGAAGGAAAATAGATATATTTTAGATGTCCATGGGTTATACCTCAAACTTTTCAACCTCAAGAGTCCTTATATCTCCATTCTCAAGCTAAACCTTCTCCTTCACAATCTTCTAAGACTCCAGCCAACAACATAAACATACATACATAAGCACAAGAAATGTTCAAATACCACATTTATTCCAGCTAAGGAGATGAGAGAAAATGATGGGAAATCTTGGAAATGGAATAGAACATGAAGAGTCTTACCATTGGTGTTGCTCTCTTTCCTCTTAGCTCTCTCAATAGAAGGAAAAATGAAATGTGATGGAATGGAGAGGCAAGGCAATGGAATAGTGAACATTTATACTTAGGGCACAAAACCCTAGGACATATAATCAACCCACTATCACGCCAAAATGAAGGGTAAAATTGGGAATTTGGGTTTTGAACTTTGGGTTATAATTTTGGGTCAAAATTTGGGTTAAATTCGGACTAAGATACAATATAAAAAATATAGAAATAAGATAGGTTTATTTTGAAATCCAGTTTTGAAAGAAACTTGGCTATCAGGTTCACAGGTTCCTCTCAGATTGACTTTTGGATAAAAGAATTTGTTTCCCTATATATATATATATATATATATATATATATATATATATATATATATATATATATATATATATATATAGCATTCATTCATTCTTGGCATTTAAACTCTGTCTGTAACCTTCAAAACTGAAATTAATTCTGTAACTGAAGTAATCCTCCCAACAGGAGGGAACGTACCGCGCGCGGCGCACTATACCTACCGGTGGGTGCTCATTGGAAAAGCCGGCGTACACAAGTTTAAGCCTAAGCGCACTATACCGGGGGTGCTCATTGGAAAAGCCGGCGTACACAAGTTTAAGCCTAAGTCAAGCCTTCTCAGGCTCACTTAGGGATTTGATGCTTAAAATACCATTTTATGCCAATCTCTTCGTCTCACTACGAAGAACCCGAATCCACTTTGACCCGACCCAAATCAGATGTGGACACACTAATATTTATACCACAAAATAGATGCTTAAAATACCATTTTATGCCAATTTTATGCTATTTTTTCCAACAATCCCCCACATGAATGAAAAATTGATTTTCAGGGTATTTTAAAATCAGAAACAACTGTGTTCAACGGTCGATCCCAGCATAGGATAGGTAGGGGTCACCCTTTGAACCTTCCCTTGTGAAGATATGTTTACTCTATTGGATGTACGGTAGAACGCGATGTCTTTGAACCGGCTGTCGTTTGTGTAGACGATGACATATTTCACATAGGAACCTCCCAACCATCCTATGTTCTCATGACTGTGCCCGTTTTGGTCGTGGGTCACCGTTCCTGGTTCTGTAAGAGTTTCTAAAGAATTTAGCCCATAAATTCTCCTCTGAAGCGACCCGCACTTCTTTCTCATATAGGTGATTATTTTTCGAGTATCCCGCATACTCACACATGTCAACCGACATTCAAATCATTAAAGCATCAACGTGCTAGCCTCGTACGGGAGTCACTGTTCTAACGAGGTGTGATAGGGAGTCCGAGACCCCTATAGTGACACGCTCCGTTCCATAATTTAGTTGTCTCATTGAACCTAGGTGCTAGCTAGGTTGGGTATCCACTATAGAACTTTTTAGTCCAAGAGCTTTAGACCCATTTCTCGTGTCAGCTTCTCCACAACTTCTTTTCCTAACCCTTTGGTTAGCGGATCCGCTATATTGTGTTTTGACTTCACGTCGTCAATCGAGACAACACCAGTTGTGAGAAGTTGTCTAATGGTATTGTGTCTACGACGCATGTGTCTAGACTTACCATTATATATATGCCTCTGTACTCTCCCAATTGTGGCTTGACTATCGCAATGCACACATATTGGAGGTACAGGTCTTTCCTAATTAGGAATATCCTCTAGAAAATGGTGTAGCCATTCAGTCTCTTCACAACCTTTGTCTAAGGCTATCAGCTCAGATTCCATCGTGGATCTAGCTATCACAGTTTGCTTAGAGGATTTCCATGCAACGGCTGCACCGCTAGTGTAAACACATAGCCACTCGTGGACTTAGAGTCCTTAATATCAGATATCCAGTTAGCGTCGCTATATCCTTCAAGTACAGCAGGATATCTCCCGTAGTGCAGTCCAAGGTCACGAGTATACCTCAAGTATCTCATAACTTTTACTATTGCCTTCCAATGCATAGCACCGGGGTTACTCGTATATCTACTGAGTTTACTAACCGCAAAGGCAATATCCGGTCTAGTACAACTCATAAGATACATTAAACTACCAATAACCCGAGCATATTCTACTTGAGAAATGAACTCTCAGTGGTTCTTGGTTAGATGAACGTTTGTATCAAACGGTGTCTTAGCCAATTGATCATCATCCTTGTTAAATTTTGCAAGGATTTTGTCAATATAATGTGATTGGCTCAACTCAAGACCATCAGGTCTTCTAAAGATTTTAATCCCGAGGATTAAATACCCCAATCCTATATCCTTCATGTCAAATCTCACATTTAACATGTTTTTGGTAGACTTGATCATCCGATCGTTACTACCAACGATGAGCATATCATCTACGTATAAACAAAGAATGACATAGTCGTCTATTGTTTCCTTAACGCAGACACATTTGTCACTTTCGTTTATTTTAAACCCATTGGTTAACATCGCGTGGTCAAACTTCTCGTGCCACTGCTTAGGTGCTTGTTTTAAACCATATAGCGATTTAACCAACTTACACACTTTCTTTTCTTCGCCTGGAACCACGAACCCTTCGGGTTGTTCCATATAGATTTCTCATCTAACTTGCCATTTCAGAAAGCAGTTTTAACGTTTATTTGATGAACTTCCAAATTGCGCAACGCGTTTATGGAAAGTTTTATCCTAATGGATTTTATTCTCGTCACGGGAGAATACGTGTCCAACTGGTTTTTATCTTCCGATACGTGATCCATTAGGATCCAAAGGTTTTACAACCTGGAGGAAGAACAACCAGTTCCAAGTATGATTCTCTTAAGATAGAATCTACTTCACTTTTTGCAGCCTCTTTCACATTGGTCATCTCCGTAGAAATCACAGCTTCTACATACGTTTGAGGCTAATTTTCTAACAACACTTGTCAGAAAAATTGATTCATTTTCTAGTAAACAAGTTAGAATATGCGCATCACATTCTAACATGTATGTCAGAAAATATGGACCAAAGGATTTTCCAATCCTAGCTCTCTTGCTACGTCTAGCTTTGAGCTCAGGTTCTTTTTCATACTCTTCAACCATAGCTACGTCGAAAGTTCATTTCAACATGTTAGGTCCTATATTGAACCTTCACAGAAATACATCTTCAAAGAACGATGAATTTCTTGATTCAATTTATTGTGTTCTTATGTACATCCAAACTATAGGACTCGTGTACTAAGAACCAATTACCGTCTTTGGCAAGACACCCCACATTTCAGGTGTTAGTAGGAAAGCTCCCTACGTATCCATAACCCATAACAAGCCTTATTGAGTTTCATGCGGGTAACCTTATTTAAAAGATACTTACTTCTCCAAAGTATTGTCTCACCCCACATACTTTGAGGTAGACCCGAACTTATCAATGTATTGATATTTATGTTCAGCAATAACATTCGATTGAGGTAAATACCGTGCCGTATGCTCGAGTACGATACCAATGCTTGCACAAAAATCACCAATAGGTGTTAAATGTTCACCACATCGATCGTTCGTAACCGCATTAATTCACGATTAATTGGGTTTTCTCTTTTATTCTTACAAAGAATAAACATGTGCTACATGTTAGCACATCTCGTAGGTGAGAACAAATTAGCACTTACAAATCCATTCGGAATTGACTGAAAGGTCAAAACAACGAATCAGTGCTTCCGACATTGAAGCATTATTCGGTGCTTAGCAATGCACCACTCAGTTGCTATCGACATTTATCACCGTTTGGTTACCAAGGCACCAAACCGGTTCTGTGAATTTTAAAGAACCAATCGGTTGCTTTATAATTCAACAACACAAAGAGTTGCTAATTATCTTAAGCACACTCCAGTATTATTCAACTTCATGATTAATCAAAACTTAATCACAAATGTGATTAGGTATTGCCACGTACCATTCATCCATTAGCAAACTCCTTAATTGCTAATCACATAACACTTTACAATTTAATTATTAGCCCTTCGCAGAGTGCTAATACAACATATTTGGACGTCCAATGCTATTAAGCACTACAATTAGCACTTCAACAATGCTAAATTCAATTAGCATTTTTCATTAAGATCAAGCTTAATTTTGACGTCCCAACAATTTGTCTCAAGTTACATCTCATACTAGAATAATTTGGAATTTTTGATCAAGTTAATTCTAACACAATTAACAATATCAAATCAACCAAATTTTCGGACTAGTTGAATCAAGCTTATATAATTGTACTAAGAATATTATTTAAAATATTCAACACTTGAGCTGTAACGCTCATGATTATATAGTTATCCCAATTTTTGACAAATTGATTCTCCTTGAAATCTATATCGTTCAACATGAACTAGAACCGAAGTCCTTACAAGATTTCAAACATGTAACGCGTTTGTTACATTTCGTTCGTCCGTTAAGCGCTTTTAGCATTTTTTTTTCCAAATAATGCTACTTGATGCACTATGCATCCATATTGAATCATTTCATAATTTAACATTATTTCATCAAATAATTCGTATGTACTATGATTCAATAACTCAATGGAACAATTCATTTTTATTCAACAATAAAAATGTATCACAAGGACACTACAGCATTTATTTAATAAATAAATAGGAAAATTCATTGGAAACAAATTTCCTTATTCCTATCTCGTAGCAGTTCTTCAAACCCGTGTGCCTAGTTCCATTTTCCAACATGTCCACTCCACGAAGGGTGGTCCCTTCACGCACATCGGGGGTATGTACCTGTTAAAGAAACCTCCGTTGTGACCTCACTCGTCCAACCATCCACATTCTTTAACACTAGCGAAATTGTCCACAACCTTTTCACCAGGATGACGGGTCGCTTCGTAGTGGCTGTTCATCTCCTCCTCATAATCATCTTCAGGACTAAACTTCCGTTGGCCTTTTCTTTGATTATGGTTGAGGTCGTTGTTCACACTACAATAATCCTCAGACCATGTAGTGATCACACCATCATTGGATCCTTCGTGGATTTTAGCCAATCCACTAGGCATCACAATAGGTACCAAATGTGTGGCATTAGCCACTAGTCTACCGGTTCATGAACCAAAGTTCTCCGGAGCACTATCGTGTGATTTTGCAACTCCCATGGAAATATCATTTCCAACGTTGCTGCCATCACCCGGCATCACGGAATGTGCAACATCGTTGCCATTCCGATCATTTGAATGTGCACCACAAGCAACATTCACTGATCCAACACTTTTGGAATCTGTCGACTTGTTCATTATCAAAAGACAATAAGGTTTTAAGATTGTTGGATACCTGTTGGTAAAACCCGAATAATAATCCTACGAAAAGATTATTATTTTATGGAAGAAAATGGAAGGAAAGGGTGAAGAAATATGGCTCGTGTTTGGTGTTAGGTTTTTAGCACGAGTCGAGCGACCACCCTTTCCTTAAAACCTTATTTGCTACCTCCCACAAGTGCTAGGAGCGTTGTAGCCTAGGTTTTCAAGGATAAAACGTGCTACGATTCAGTGTTTGAGCACCCAAACAAAAAAAACCCAGCGAACTAGAGCAAAGCTTAGAACACAGTAGGCTAAGAAATGAGTAGAAGCATAGATTTTGAAGCTGAAAATATTATTTCGTTGTGTGTTTTTCTACTCTTTCTTGTAAATTCTGCTGCTACTACTACTTCTTATATAGGAGAAGGTGGTGTAAATAGCATTCATTTTTGGCATTTAAATTTTGTTTGTAACCTTCAAAACTGGCTATTAAACATGAGGATTAATTCTAGAATTCAAAATTGGAATTAATCTGAAATTAATTCCATAACAGCTGAACTAATCCTCCCAACAGCCATTTGAACTAATCTGAAATTAATTCCGTAACAGCTGAATTAATCCTCCCAACAGTCATTTGAACTGTACAGATATGAACCGTTCCGGAAAAAACAGTAAACGTGTATCGCAGCGGAACGTACCGGACCGCGTACTGCTGTACACTGGCATACAGCAGCGGCACACTAGTAGCTCGTTGGAAAAATTGTTCGAAAAGGCCTGCCAATCTCCGGACGCCACTCGTGCTCGCAGGTGCCGATGTACACGAGTTTAAGCCTAAGTCAAGCTTTTTCAGGCTCACTTTGCGATTTGATTTGTGTTAGCAATATTATTATCCTTTTGGAATTCAATTATCAAACAATTATCTCATCATTTGCACGCCAATTTTATGCAATTTTTTCCAACACAAGTGTCATTTTGTAAGAATATGTTTTTGAAATGCCAAAATTTCCTTTTTACATGCCACCTGTAACACATTTTTGTGCTTGATATTGTTGAAAAACTGATTGGCAATTGACCTGGGTTCTGATTGAAGCCAATGTTATACAATCGTGATTAATTTTTTTAAATAATATTAGTCTTGTTTTCATTGACATAATTCAAAAACGGGGCGGGGATTCCCCGTCCTCGAAAAATCCCCACGGAGACGTGGATGGCTAATAATTTCTCATCCCCGCCAGAAAACGAGGCGGAGTCAGGGAATGGGAAGCTATTTAAAGGATGGGAATGGGGACCCCATTCCCCGCCCCACCCCACCCCGTTGCCATCCTTATTCAAAACTACTCACTTCTCATTGAGTTCAAGATATAATTCACTCTTGAGAAGAAAGTTATTCAAATCACTACAAACTTGGCTATCAGGTTCACAGGTTCCTCTCAGATTGACTTTTGGATAAAAGAATTTGTTTCCCTATATATATATATATATATATATATATATATAGCATTCATTCATTCTTGGCATTTAAACTCTGTCTGTAACCTTCAAAACTGAAATTAATTCTGTAACTGAAGTAATCCTCCAACAGGAGGGAACGTACGCGCGCGGCGCACTATACCTACCGGTGGGTGCTCATTGGAAAAGCCGGCGTACACAAGTTTAAGCCTAAGCGCACTATACCGGGGGTGCTCATTGGAAAAGCCGGCGTACACAAGTTTAAGCCTAAGTCAAGCCTTCTCAGGCTCACTTAGGGATTTGATGCTTAAAATACCATTTTATGCCAATCTCTTCGTCTCACTACGAAGAACCCGAATCCACTTTGACCCGACCCAAATCAGATGTGGACACACTAATATTTATACCACAAAAATAGATGCTTAAAATACCATTTTATGCCAATTTTATGCTATTTTTCCAACAATCCCCACATGAATGAAAAATTGATTTTCAGGGTATTTTAAAATCAGAAACAACTGTGTTTCAACGGTCGATCCCAGCATAGGATAGGTAGGGGTCACCCTTTGAACCTTCCCTTGTGAAGATATGTTTACTCTATTGGATGTACGGTAGAACGCGATGTCTTTGAACCGGCTGTCGTTTGTGTAGACGATGACATATTTCACATAGGAACCCCCCAACCATCCTATTTCTCATGACTGTGCCCGTTTTGGTCGTGGGTCACCGTTCCTGGTTCTGTAAGAGTTTCTAAAGAATTTAGCCCATAAATTCTCCTCTGAAGCGACCCGCACTTCTTTCTCATATAGGTGATTATTTTTCGAGTATCCCGCATACTCACACATGTCAACCGACATTCAAATCATTAAAGCATCAACGTGCTAGCCTCGTACGGGAGTCACTGTTCTAACGAGGTGTGATAGGGAGTCCGAGACCCCTATAGTGACACGCTCCGTTCCATAATTTAGTTGTCTCATTGAACCTAGGTGCTAGCTAGGTTGGGTATCCACTATAGAACTTTTTAGTCCAAGAGCTTTAGACCATTTCTCGTGTCAGCTTCTCCACAACTTCTTTTCCTAACCTTTGGTTAGCGATCCGCTATATTGTGTTTTGACTTCACGTCGTCAATCGAGACAACACCAGTTGTGAGAAGTTGTCTAATGGTATTGTGTCTACGACGCATGTGTCTAGACTTACCATTATATATATGCCTCTGTACTCTCCCAATTGTGGCTTGACTATCGCAATGCACACATATTGGAGGTACAGGTCTTTCCTAATTAGGAATATCCTCTAGAAAATGGTGTAGCCATTCAGTCTCTTCACAACCTTTGTCTAAGGCTATCAGCTCAGATTCCATCGTGGATCTAGCTATCACAGTTTGCTTAGAGGATTTCATGCAACGGCTGCACCGCTAGTGTAAACACATAGCCACTCGTGGACTTAGAGTCCTTAATATCAGATATCCAGTTAGCGTCGCTATATCCTTCAAGTACAGCAGGATATCTCCCGTAGTGCAGTCCAAGGTCACGAGTATACCTCAAGTATCTCATAACTTTTACTATTGCCTTCCAATGCATAGCACCGGGGTTACTCGTATATCTACTGAGTTTACTAACCGCAAAGGCAATATCCGGTCTAGTACAACTCATAAGATACATTAAACTACCAATAACCCGAGCATATTCTACTTGAGAAATGAACTCTCAGTGGTTCTTGGTTAGATGAACGTTTGTATCAAACGGTGTCTTAGCCAATTGATCATCATCCTTGTTAAATTTTGCAAGGATTTTGTCAATAATGTGATTGGCTCAACTCAAGACCATCAGGTCTTCTAAAGATTTTAATCCGAGGATTTACCCCAATCCTATATCCTTCATGTCAAATCTCACATTTAACATGTTTTTGGTAGACTTGATCATCCGATCGTTACTACCAACGATGAGCATATCATCTACGTATAAACAAAGAATGACATAGTCGTCTATTGTTTCCTTAACGCAGACACATTTGTCACTTTCGTTTATTTTAAACCCATTGGTTAACATCGCGTGGTCAAACTTCTCGTGCCACTGCTTAGGTGCTTGTTTTAAACCATATAGCGATTTAACCAACTTACACACTTTCTTTTCTTCGCCTGGAACCACGAACCCTTCGGGTTGTTCCATATAGATTTCTCATCTAACTTGCCATTTCAGAAAGCAGTTTTAACGTTTATTTGATGAACTTCCAAATTGCGCAACGCGTTTATGGAAAGTTTTATCCTAATGGATTTTATTCTCGTCACGGGAGAATACGTGTCCAACTGGTTTTTATCTTCCGATACGTGATCCATTAGGATCCAAAGGTTTTACAACCTGGAGAAGAACAACCAGTTCCAAGTATGATTCTCTTAAGATAGAATCTACTTCACTTTTTGCAGCCTCTTTCACATTGGTCATCTCCGTAGAAATCACAGCTTCTACATACGTTTGAGGCTAATTTTCTAACAACACTTGTCAGAAAAATTGATTCATTTTCTAGTAAACAAGTTAGAATATGCGCATCACATTCTAACATGTATGTCAGAAAATATGGACCAAAGGATTTTCCAATCCTAGCTCTCTTGCTACGTCTAGCTTTGAGCTCAGGTTCTTTTCATACTCTTCAACCATAGCTACGTCGAAAGTTCATTTCAACATGTTAGGTCCTATATTGAACCTTCACAGAAATACATCTTCAAAGAACGATGAATTTCTTGATTCAATTTATTGTGTTCTTATGTACATCCAAACTATAGGACTCGTGTACTAAGAACCAATTACCGTCTTTGGCAAGACACCCCACATTTCAGGTGTTAGTAGGAAAGCTCCTACGTATCCATAACCCATAACAAGCCTTATTGAGTTTCATGCGGGTAACCTTATTTAAAAGATACTTACTTCTCCAAAGTATTGTCTCACCCCATACTTTGAGGTAGACCGAACTTATCAATGTATTGATATTTATGTTCAGCAATAACATTCGATTGAGGTAAATACCGTGCCGTATGCTCGAGTACGATACCAATGCTTGCACAAAAATCACCAATAGGTGTTAAATGTTCACCACATCGATCGTTCGTAACCGCATTAATTCACGATTAATTGGGTTTTCTCTTTTATTCTTACAAAGAATAAACATGTGCTACATGTTAGCACATCTCGTAGGTGAGAACAAATTAGCACTTACAAATCCATTCGGAATTGACTGAAAGGTCAAAACAACGAATCAGTGCTTCCGACATTGAAGCATTATTCGGTGCTTAGCAATGCACACTCAGTTGCTATCGACATTTATCACCGTTTGGTTACCAAGGCACCAAACCGGTTCTGTGAATTTTAAAGAACCAATCGGTTGCTTTAATTCAACAACACAAAGAGTTGCTAATTATCTTAAGCACACTCCAGTATTATTCAACTTCATGATTAATCAAAACTTAATCACAAATGTGATTAGGTATTGCCACGTACCATTCATCCATTAGCAAACTCCTTAATTGCTAATCACATAACACTTTACAATTTAATTATTAGCCCTTCGCAGAGTGCTAATACACATATTTGGACGTCCAATGCTATTAAGCACTACAATTAGCACTTCAACAATGCTAAATTCAATTAGCATTTTTCATTAAGATCAAGCTTAATTTTGACGTCCCAACAATTTGTCTCAAGTTACATCTCATACTAGAATAATTTGGAATTTTTGATCAAGTTAATTCTAACACAATTAACAATATCAAATCAACCAAATTTTCGGACTAGTTGAATCAAGCTTATATAATTGTACTAAGAATATTATTTAAAATATTCAACACTTGAGCTGTAACGCTCATGATTATATAGTTATCCCAATTTTTGACAAATTGATTCTCCTTGAAATCTATATCGTTCAACATGAACTAGAACCGAAGTCCTTACAAGATTTCAAACATGTAACGCGTTTGTTACATTTCGTTCGTCCGTTAAGCGCTTTTAGCATTTTTTTTTCCAAATAATGCTACTTGATGCACTATGCATCCATATTGAATCATTTCATAATTTAACATTATTTCATCAAATAATTCGTATGTACTATGATTCAATAACTCAATGGAACAATTCATTTTTATTCAACAATAAAAATGTATCACAAGGACACTACAGCATTTATTTAATAAATAAATAGGAAAATTCATTGGAAACAAATTTCCTTATTCCTATCTCGTAGCAGTTCTTCAAACCCGTGTGCCTAGTTCCATTTTCCAACATGTCCACTCCACGAAGGGTGGTCCCTTCACGCACATCGGGGGTATGTACCTGTTAAAGAAACCTCCGTTGTGACCTCACTCGTCCAACCATCCACATTCTTTAACACTAGCGAAATTGTCCACAACCTTTTCACCAGGATGACGGGTCGCTTCGTAGTGGCTGTTCATCTCCTCCTCATAATCATCTTCAGGACTAAACTTCCGTTGGCCTTTTCTTTGATTATGGTTGAGGTCGTTGTTCACACTACAATAATCCTCAGACCATGTAGTGATCACACCATCATTGGATCCTTCGTGGATTTTAGCCAATCCACTAGGCATCACAATAGGTACCAAATGTGTGGCATTAGCCACTAGTCTACCGGTTCATGAACCAAAGTTCTCCGGAGCACTATCGTGTGATTTTGCAACTCCCATGGAAATATCATTTCCAACGTTGCTGCCATCACCCGGCATCACGGAATGTGCAACATCGTTGCCATTCCGATCATTTGAATGTGCACCACAAGCAACATTCACTGATCCAACACTTTTGGAATCTGTCGACTTGTTCATTATCAAAAGACAATAAGGTTTTAAGATTGTTGGATACCTGTTGGTAAAACCCCGAATAATAATCCTACGAAAAGATTATTATTTTATGGAAGAAAATGGGAAGGAAAGGGTGAAGAAATATGGCTCGTGTTTGGTGTTAGGTTTTTAGCACGAGTCGAGCGACCACCCTTTCCTTAAAACCTTATTTGCTACTCCCACAAGTGCTAGGAGCGTTGTAGCCTAGGTTTTCAAGGATAAAACGTGCTACGATTCAGTGTTTGAGCCACCCAAACAAAAAAAACCCAGCGAACTAGAGCAAAGCTTTAGAACACAGTAGGCTTAAGAAATGAGTAGAAGCATAGATTTTGAAGCTGAAAATATTATTTCGTTGTGTGTTTTTCTACTCTTTCTTGTAAATTCTGCTGCTACTACTACTTCTTATATAGGAGAAGGTGGTGTAAATAGCATTCATTTTTGGCATTTAAATTTTGTTTGTAACCTTCAAAACTGGGCTATTAAACATGAGGATTAATTCTAGAATTCAAAATTGGAATTAATCTGAAATTAATTCCATAACAGCTGAACTAATCCTCCCAACAGCCATTTGAACTAATCTGAAATTAATTCCGTAACAGCTGAATTAATCCTCCCAACAGTCATTTGAACTGTACAGATATGAACCGTTCCGGAAAAACAGTAAACGTGTATCGCAGCGGAACGTACCGGGACCGCGTACTGCTGTACACTGGCATACAGCAGCGGCACACTAGTAGCTCGTTGGAAAAATTGTTCGAAAAGGCCTGCCAATCTCCGGACGCCACTCGTGCTCGCAGGTGCCGATGTACACGAGTTTAAGCCTAAGTCAAGCTTTTTCAGGCTCACTTTGCGATTTGATTTGTGTTAGCAATATTATTATCCTTTTGGAATTCAATTATCAAACAATTATCTCATCATTTGCCACGCCAATTTTATGCAATTTTTTCCAACACAAGTGTCATTTTGTAAGAATATGTTTTTGAAATGCCAAAATTTCCTTTTTACATGCCACCTGTAACACATTTTTGTGCTTGATATTGTTGAAAAACTGATTGGCAATTGACCTGGGTTCTGATTGAAGCCAATGTTATACAATCGTGATTAATTTTTTTAAATAATATTAGTCTTGTTTTCATTGACATAATTCAAAAACGGGGCGGGGATTCCCCGTCCTCGAAAAATCCCCACGGAGACGTGGATGGCTAATAATTTCTCATCCCCGCCAGAAAACGAGGCGGAGTCAGGGAATGGGAAGCTATTTAAAGGATGGGAATGGGGACCCCATTCCCCGCCCCACCCCACCCCGTTGCCATCCTTATTCAAAACTACTCACTTCTCATTGAGTTCAAGATATAATTCACTCTTGAGAAGAAAGTTATTCAAATCACTACGTGTCAGTTCAAGTTTAACACCGGCATTAAGGTTAGCTTTTGTGTTTTGCTCATACATCGTTCGTTCCTGCATCTTATTTGAATGTGGGGGAAATTGTTGGATAAAACATTCAAAATGGTGTAGCTTTTTAATAACTCTTATCCCAAATTGCTTTTTAAGGAGAACGTTTCCCTCTTTTTAAATACCAATGCAACCTTTTTAGAGACTTTTTATTATTATGGAAGGATAGAACGGGGAATCTCATGCGCGCGCCGCCACCGCTTGGTTCGGTTAGTACGTGCGGGCATCACCTGAATATATGATCAACAGACTCCACCTCGTCACGGAAATACAACGATCATGTTGGATAAATTTTATTTGGAAACTTTAATCTTCTAAATTAAAATTCTCTCCCAATAATCACTTCTTTCACAACCTGCAAAATTCTGATTAATATTATAAGCAAAGGCCAGGTATGGTAATTGTAAACTTACCGTCCTGAGAGTGGCTCCATGTCAGCCCATCATCTACAAGAGCAAGCCATATAATTCTAGAGTCCTCACAAGCTAAGCTTTCGTGCCCTTTCTTTGTGAACTCCGATCCCTTGGCTTTGACAATCCCTTATATATTTCAATTCATTTTTATGAATGGAAGGATCATTATATTGTTGTTATCTTTATCTCCTAAATAATTAACAATATCAAATCAACCAAATTTTTGGACTAGTTGAATAAAGCTTATATAATTGTACTAAGAATATTATTTAAAATATTCAACACTTGAGCTGTAACGCTCACGATTATATAGTTATCCCAATTTTTGACAAATTGATTCTCCTTGAAATCTATATCGTTCAACATGAACTATAACCGAAGTCCTTACAAGATTTCAAACATGTAACGCGTTTGTTACATTTCGTTTCGTCCGTTAAGCCCTTTTAGCATTTTTTTTTTCCAAATAATGCTACTTGATGCACTATGCATCCATATTGAATCATTTCATAATTTAACATTATTTCATCAAATAATTTGTATGTACCATGATTCAATAACTCAATGGAACAATTCATTTTTATTCAACAATAAAAATGTATCACAAGGATACTATAGCATTTATTTAATAAATAAATAGGAAAATTCATTGAAAACAAATTTCCTTATTCCTATCTCGTAGTAGTTCTTCAAACCAGTGTGCCTAGTTCCATTTTCCAACATGTCCACTCCACGAAGGGTGGTCCCTTCACGCACATCGAGGGTATGTACCTGTTAAAGAAACCTCTGTTGTGACCTCACTCGTCCAACCATCCGCATTCTTTAACACTGGCGAAATTGTCCGCAACCTTTTCACCAGGATGACGGGTCGCATCGTAGTGGCTGCTCATCTTCTCCTCATAATCATCTTCAGGACTAAACTTCCGTTTGCCTTTTCTTTGATTATGGTTGTGATCGTTGTTCACACTACAATAATCCTCAGACCTGTAGTGATCACACCATCATTGGATCCTTCTTAGCTTTTAGCCAATCCATTAGGCATCACAATAGGTACCAAATGTGTGGCGTTAGCCACTAGTCTACCAGTTCGTGAACCAAAGTTCTCCGGAGCACTGTCGTGTGATTTTGCAACTCCCATGGAAATATCATTTCCAACGTTGCTGTCATCACCCGGCATCACGGAATGTGCAATATCGTTGCCGTTCCGATCATTTGAATGTGCACCACAAGCAACATTCACGGATCCAACACTTTTGGAATCCGTCGACTTGTTCATTATCAAAAGACAATAAGGTTTTAAGATTGTTGGATACCTGTTGGTAAAACCCGAATAATAATCCTACGAAAATGTTATTATTTTATGGAAGAAAAGGGAAGCAAAGGGTGAAGAAATATGGCTCGTGTTTGGTGTTAGGTTTTTAGCACGAGTCGAGCGACCACCCTTTCCTTAAAACCTTATTTACTACCTCCCACAAGTGTTAGGAGCGTTTTAACCTAGGTTTTCCAAGATAAAACGTGCTACGATTCAGTGTTTGAGCACCCAAACAAAAACCTAGCGAACTAGAGCAAAGCTTAGAACACAGTAGGCTAAGAAATGAGTAGATGCATAGATTTTGAAGCTGAAAATATTTTTTCGTTGTGTGTTTTTCTACTCTTTCTTGTAAATTCTGCTACTACTACTACTTCTTATATAGGAGAAGGTGGTGTAAATAGCATTCATTTTTTGCATTTAAATTTTGTTTGTAACCTTCAAAACTGGCTATTAAACATGAGGATTAATTCTAGAATTCAAAATTGGAATTAATATGAAATTAATTCCGTAACAGCTGAATTAATCCTCCCAACAGTCATTTGAACTGTACAGATATGAACCGTTCCGGAAAAACAGTAAACGTGTACCGCAGCGGAACGTACCGGACCGCGTACTGCTGTACACTGGCATACAGCAGCGGTACACTAGTAGCTCGTTGGAAAAATTGTTCGAAAAGGCCTGCCAATCTCCTGACACCACTCGTGCCCGCAGGTGCCAATGTACACGAGTTTAAGCCTAAGTCAAGCTTTTTCAGGCTCACTTCGCGATTTGATTTGTGTTAGCAATATTATTATCCTTTTGGAATTCAATTATCAAACAATTATCTCATCATTTGCACGCCAATTTTATGCAATTTTTTCGAACACAAGTGTCATTTTTAAGAATATGTTTTTGAAATGCCAAAATTTCCTTTTTACATGCCACCTGTAACACATTTTTGTGCTTGATATTGTTGAAAAACTGATTGGCAATTGACCTGGGTTATGATTGAAGCCAATGTTATACAATCGTGATTAATTTTTTAAATAATATTAGTCTTTTTTTCATTGACATAATTCAAAAACGGGGCGAGGATTCCCCGTCCTCGAAAAATCCCCACGGAGACGTGGATGGCGAATAATTTCTCATCCCCGCCAGAAAACGAGGCGGAGTCATGGAATGGGAAGCTATTTAAGGGATGGGAATGGGGACCCATTCCCCGCCCCACCCCACCCCGTTGCCATCCTTATTCAAAACTACTCACTTCTCATTGAGTTCAAGATATAATTCACTCTTGAGAAGAAAGTTATTCAAATCACTACGTGTCAGTTCAAGTTTAACACCGGCATTAAGGTTAGCTTTTGTGTTTTGCTCATACATCGTTCGTTCCTGCACCTTATTTGAATGTGGGGGAAATTGTTGGATAAAACATTCAAAATGGTGTAGCTTTTTAATAACTCTTATCCCACATTGCTTTTTATGGACAACGTTTCCCTCTTTTTAAATACCAATGCAACCTTTTTAGAGGCTTTTTATTATTATGGAAGGAAAGAATGGGGAATCTCATGCGCGCGCCGCCACCGCTTGATTCGGTTAGTACGTGCGGGCATCACCTGAATATATGATCAACAGACTCCACCTCGTCACGGTAATACAATGATCATGTTGGATAAATTTTATTTGGAAACTTTAATCTTTTAAATTAAAATTTTCTCTCAATAATCACTTCTTTCACGACCTGCAAAATTCTGAATAATATTATAAGCAAAGGCCATGTAAGGTAATTGTAAACTTACCGTCCTGAGAGAGGCTCCATGTCAGCTCATCATCCACGAGAGCAAACCATATAATTCTAGAGTCCACAAGCTAAGCTTTCGCGCCCTTTCTTTGTGAACTCCGATCCCTTGACTTTGACAATCCCTTATATATTTCAATTCATTTTTATGAATGGAAGGATCATTATATTGTTGTTATCTTTATCTCATAAATAATTAATGAGGTAATCCCATAATTGAAATTCACTGTAAATAGTATATTGAAATTGTAATAATTGTCGGGCCAAAAGAATAAAGTATAAGTAAAAAATAAGGGTCATTTTGTAAATAAAATTTGGGTGAAATTTGAAAATTATAATACTCCGTATTATTTTTATTTTTTTTGAAAGGTACTCTGTATTATCTTTATCTCTTTATATATATATATATATATATATATATATATATATATATATATATATATATATATATATATATATATATATATATATATATATATGTATGTATATATATATATATATATATATATGATGGATTTAATTCCCCGGGGGTAGCCCGAATTATTAAACCCGGATAAGTATACGTACGAAATAAATAATACAACGCAGAGATATAATAAGGTCGCAGGGACCGTATATTGTATTAATTATCGCTAATAAGCAATTACAAGGCTTGATTAGGACAATAAGGCTAGAAGGTAGCAATTTAGGAATCTGTTGTGTTGTGTAATGATCAGGTCCCCTGTTAGGACAAGAGGGAGTCCTTTTATATCAGCTCAAACTCCCCAACCGTACCCCTAGAATCGGGGTTAGTTGGATCGGCCCGCCTTGACAGCGCCCCCCCCCCCCCCCCCCCCCCCCGGGGACCTGGCGGGCCAACTCGACATGGCCGAGCTGCCGAGCTCGGCCTAGCCGAGTCCACCATGGACCGGCCCGACAGTGGCCGAGTCCATGGTGGTGGGCTCGGGTGTTACTCCAATATTAGTATATATTTAATATTTTATACTCTAATTTTTATTTGCTATCCCTTATGTCTCATATTTGGTTTCAACCATACCTATGCAATTATTTTATTGACAATTATAATCAATCTTGACTATATTACCTTGCATTTGTAAATTTAGAATTGTCTATTTAAATACGTAAATTTAACATTCAAGTATTTATGCATGAACAATTTTAATATAATCTTGCCTTGATATATTTTTTTTAATGCTGCCTTAATATATTTTAAAGTACTTATTTAAAAAAAGAAAAAAAAAACATTAGGTATTATTCCAATCGTGCAATGGTCCAAGAATACAAAAGAGTATTGGTCTATATGGTCCAAGAATACAATAGCCAAATTGGCGAAGGGGATTTCTGGAGTACAAAAGATTCCACGTTCAAAATATATTCTGTCAAAAGCAAGCCAGAAATAAAAGCAATTTTTTTTAAAAAAATGGCCACGTGGCTTTCTCCGACGAACGTTCACTCTCCGTTGCCGGAAACTGCTACCTCCACCACTTCAGCTGCCGCCGGTTCCGTCCTACGCCCTTGCCGCTTCCCTCGACTCTTAATCTCTTCATTTTGCTACAGTAATAAGAGCTTCTTATCATTCACGCCTCATATTCACCGTTCAATTCCTCGCTCCGCCGCCAATCGTAACGGCTGGCCTTTCCGCTGCTCGTCTGGCATTCCCAGGCCGCAACCCGACCCACCCAATACAGAAAACCCGCCTCCATCATCTTCAGGTACTCTTTCTTCACATTAATTTTGTTCTTCTGCTGAATTAAACTCCTTTCTGTTGAAATTATATTGTTTTTATTCCTTTTTGCCGCTGTAATAAAAAACCTCATTCAATTACATCCTACCCTGTAATGTAATTTATGTGAAAACTTGCACCTATTCAACGGAGAAGACACCTATTGAAGTGGGATTTCAAAGCTTAAAAGAAATACAATTTTGAGTAATATAGGCTTTAATGGTTTGGCTTCAGGTTTATGGAATGGAAAAATAGAGGTTGCCTTTCTAGTTTGTAGATTTTTGTATTGATAACGGAGAATCAGTCATCTGATATAGGATTGTAATTACGTTAACAATTCTAGTTACATTCTCTCAGAAAACATATTAGTGTAGGGCTTATATATAGGATTATAGGACTCTGTCCTCTTGGTTCTAATTTGATTGCAGTTTATGGATATTTTCCGATATAGTAATTGTTTGTGGTTATGTTCTGAAATGCTATGGGATTTAATCAATAACTTGGATGAGTTTCTCCGAATATTATATCGTTATGTTGTCTTTTTGTTTTGAAAGGGTATGTCATTGACCTTAAGGTCAAAATATGATCACAAAGTTGCAATTTTGTGCCGAGTAAGCTGTAAAAGCATGGAGTTGGAGAAGTTTTATAACCTATTGTGTTGTTATTGTTTGATATATAAAGAGCATAAGTTAACATATTTGAAGAAGTTAAGTGACGTATAGTGGAGGAAAATGGTCAGGAAAGACACTAAAATGGAAGTTAATGCCATAAAGAGATCTAGAAATGAAGAACTGGAGAAGAGGTGTGTTTAAATGTCATAACTCGACTCCATGCTGGAAGTCATTGCTAGATGGTTACTGTTGGTGTTTATTTATTTATTATATCTTTGTGCCCCTTTAACATGTAGGAACATTCTGAATTAATTAAGGAACTCATTGACACATGACTGAATTAATGAACTGAATGTTGGAAGAAAAGTAGATATGGAGTTTGTTATGATTTTAAAATACTAAGATCATTTTATCTTATTGTAGTAATATCTTAGGTTCAAAGTATGATAGTTGTACTGCTGACTGCATTCATTCATCCCTTGGTGGCTTAAACTTTGAGTCGTCTTTGTAATACGAATACAAGTTTGAACTTTGAAGTTTATTTGTTGGTTTGCAAGTTTGTGGCTGCACATACACAAACACACAGTTAGCCATCGGGTAGCAACCTCTTACAGACCTCCATTCCCTACCCCATACTACAAATTTGCAATCAATATCTCATATCTGTAGTCCGTAGTGAGATACTAATCTGGAAAATCCCTGACACTATATTTTATTACCAAATCAGGTGTTAGAGAAAATATGTCCAAAGCGCAAGACACAGTACGGATCTTCTTTGCAGTTTTATTTTGGATGTCCCTTTTCTTCTGGTATTCTGTATGGGATGGAAAGAATGATGGGGGACCAACTAAGGGATCTCAATTTAGAAGGTGATCACATGAGCTGTGAGCACTTAATCTTGTGTTTTAGCAATACAAGTAGAGAGAACAAGAAGATTCAGTGTGTAAAATAGCTCTAAAATACAGAGACATGAAGAAAATTTATGCACTTGTGTAAATTTAATTTAGTTATCCTTTTGCTTTGCAATCATTGCTTAATTTGCTTTTCTAGCAATAGTCTAATGATTATTTGGTGCTTATCAGGTTATCTCACTTTACTAATCAAAATAATTATGCCCTATATTTCATCATTCAACTTTAAGGCCATGTTTGGTTTGGGAGATGAGTGGATACTGGGTTACCAATCCTGTTATTCCTGTTTGGTACTGTGGGTTACAAGCAGTGAAGCAAACCCCCAATCCAACTCAAACTCCACCATTAAAGTATGAGCCCACCTAAATTTTATGGATGCCATCCCAATCTCTCAGTCATTTAAACCAAATGAGAGATTGATAGTCTAAATCTTTAATGCATCCAAAACAATACTGTTAATCCATCTTTCATCCTCTGAAATCCGTGATTCACAACACGATCTTATCCCTTGATTTGAGCCAAACGATCACTGAGGGATTAGTGCCTGATCCGACGGAGTCTTTTACTCTAGTTTCATGGCTACTAACTTCTGATGTTTCTTTTTGATTTTATTGTTATTCTTGTCATAATTGTTGTCAGTTGTTTCATTCTTGAATTCCTTAAATGTTTGAAAATGGAGATTCATTGGTTAATAGTCAAATAGATGTAGTTTGATGATATTGCCATTGATTTTTATGCATGATCCATAGAAATAGGAAACTGCCAAAAGATCTACAGCCTTGTCTTAACTGAATTCTTTTTCATATATTCTCGAGCTGCTGATTCCATTTATGAAAACTTGAATGAATATGGCATGAAGAACATGGAGTCATAGACATGGAATATCTATGAACATAAATGGGACTCACTACATCCTATTTCTTGATAGATATGCTACAAAAAAAAAAAAAAAAAAAAAAAAAAAAAAAAAAAAAAAAAAAAAAAAGACTCTGGAGTCTAGTGTGACTGGAACATAGTGCTTTAATTTAAAAAAAAACAAGAACATAGTACCCATTCGAGTAGGCCTTGCACCTTTCTGTTCGAGTACTTGTCTTTTACCCTTGGTGCACAATTATTGATTAGTGAGTTTGAAATTGCTAGAGTTGGAACAAAGATAGTGGTCCCTTGTAATGTGAAAGGGCTTTTTCACCTTGTATAGGTGGTTAGATGTAAGTGGAGGTCTTGTGATTGAATGATTATGATTCCTAGTAAAGGTGTCGCATGGTTATTGTTCTAAGATAACTTTGATGCTTTTATGGTACAATGGTCCTGACTCCCCATCCCTACCACCCTCAACAGAGGGTAGAGAAGAACAAATACATGTGAATGTGTCTCATATGATACATTAATTTTAATTTTGGTTTGGTTTGGTTTATGCTATGTTTGGATAATTGAAAATGTGTTCCAGGTAAAACAAAATGCATGTGATAGATTATGATTGTGAATAACATCTTAAACCACCATGCGTGAAAGGTAGTTCAGACATAACTCACCTGGTTAACCACCGTCAGTGAAATGTACTTTGGATATAATTCACTTGGTTAACCACCATTAGTAAAAGCTACTTTGGATATAATTCACCTAATTAACCAATCTAAAAAGAAGAGTTTATAGTCCTCCTTTATTGGCAATTGTAAGGTGTAAAATTTGATTCTTTCTCGGTGGGTACCAATATTTGAGGAACTCATAGACTATTGAAACATATTCTACAATTTGCATTCTCTATCAAGGTTTCAGGGTAAGGCAATGTGAGGACTTTCATTTTTTTTTTTTTTTTTTTTTTTTTTTGTGAAAAGAGTTGGGTGGAAACTGCATAGATAGAGCTTTCCAAAATTGGAAAAATAAGATGAAAATTGGAAAAATGAGATGTGACATTATATCTAAGTGAGATTCATTTATACATTTGCCTTTTTTCTAAGGTTATGGTGTATGTGAATGTAGACCAGGAGCCTACACAGGAACGAGGAGGTACACTTGTTTGGTAGTCTCTTTCAGCTACTAAAAAAAAAATCTGCCCCCATTTGCCTATTGCTACGAGAAAGTTGAGATTATTTCTTACTTAGTGGAGCCCTCTGTTCCAAAAATATCAATTTCTAATCAAATTGATTTTTGCTTTATAAACCCAACACTGTTACCTTATCAACTTATCCTACAACACCAACTTTGAAACGTTTATCCTCTCCCAAATCATAATTTGGCTTTACATTATTAGTTATCCCTTTGGATTTTAATTATTTATATAGAAAAATTATGAAGTGCCGGTCAACATCAGTCTCGATTGTACTTAGTATCTCCATAAAGTGAATGAGGAAGGTTTTGAGTTAGGACCATATATTTTGGGTGTCCTCAAAGTATTCAATACAAATCTAAACTCTGCCTTGTACATTAGGTATAATATAATTTCATATAAATACTAGCTCAGTATATAAATAATTAATTAATTAATTATTATGAATATAAAAACTAGCACAATTTACTTCTGTGAGGTAAATTTTACTACAGACCATGCTTCAAAATATATAAACACAAATAGTGAACTTTATGCATACAAATAGTAAACCTTATGTATACAAACAATGAACCTAAATTTATTGAATATCATATTTTTAAGTAAAATGGGTGGAATTTAGCTGTCCAAGTTAAGCTGGGTGAAGTTAGGCTCATTATGTTCATAAGTAGACAGTTGAGTGTGGGCCTCAAAGCTTGATAGGAGACTTGATTTACCGATCGTTATATTGTAGAATAAGGTGGACACGGTTATATGTTCATAATTATAAAGCTATATATTTATAATTTTTGAACTTTATATTCATAATTATTGAGCTGCTCTATATTCACAATTACAGAACTATATGTTTATTTACTGAACTATATATTCATAATTATAAAGTTATATATTCATAATTTTTAAACTTCATATTCACAATTATTAAATTTCTATATTCATAATTACATAACTATATGTTCATAATTATGTTCACAACTCTATGTTCATAATTATAGAATTATATGTTCATAATTTTTGAACTATATATTCATAATTATAAACAATTTTGAAATCAAGGTGTACACAGTTTCACGGGATAATTTGCCCGATTTACTTCTAGAAAGTGGACTCGTAACATTTAGGATACAACTTGGCAAAATTGGGAAACTTATTTTATAAAAAATAATAATAATAAAAATGTTAAATACTATTTTGGTATCATTAAAATATGCAAATCTTTTATTCTTTTCGGGAGTTTTCTTCTTTTTTTTTTTTTAACAAAAAAGGTCTTGATTTTTAAGGAAAGTAGGAAATTACTCATATTGGCTAAAACATATCTTGATTTGTCAGAAGAATCATATCTTCAAATTCTTCTGTGTATCGGTGCCATAATCTAAATATTTTAAATATTTTTTAGTACATTTTTATTTTTCTTCTTTTTAGCAAGCAGTAGCAGAGCAATTATTATTTTACACACATTTTCCATTTTTTCTATATTTTTCTTTTTTCACTACTATTTGTTAATTTACGTAATGTTATATGAGTAATGCTAGAGTCTCTCAATATTTTTTCTCTCCAATTCATTTTTCATGATGTGACAATATCTAATTGGTAATTATACAAATATCACATTCCAGAGAGGCAGAGAAAATATTGAATGTAAATTTAGAAGAGAAATAAATCATTTTCATGGCATATATATACCCCCAATCTCATCAATCATTATTGTATGGACCGTGGTCTACACAGTTGTGTGAACCATATTATCAAATAATTTATAGTCAATAAACAAATAATTTAATTTTAGTATATTAAAAATGTACACTATATTTAAAAAATATATATTATTTGAGTACTGAAAATATATTATTTTATATAATGTACATTCAATACACAGAATAATATATTTTTAGCATTAAAAATGTACTATTTGTTTTGTTCTACACAACTCTGTAATTTGCCCAATCTCATATTGTCATGGAATATGGCAATAATATTGCATGCTACAATTCCAACCAATCATATATTAAATAATACTCCGTATCCGTAAAAAGTATTTGAAATAAATAATAATTTTCATAATTTTTTTAGGGAAAATGGCAGTTTTTCTCTTTGAGTTATATACTTATAGCACTTTTTCCCCCTCAATTATTTAGGTAAGCACATTAGCCCCCTCAATTATTCTAAATGTGGTGGTTCCCTCCCCCTCCCCCAATATATTAAATTGACATTTCTACCCTTAAAGTGAACATTTTATTTATTTTACTTCTCCAACAAATTATTGCGTATACGTAGGGATGATCACGGTTCGGTTCAAACTGAACCAGATACTATAGCAATTGAATTAAAAGTTTTCGGTTATGATTCAGATCTAGAACCTAATATTTGGATTTCAATTTATTAAAATTATGAATAAAAAAAATGGATCCTGAACCGTGAACCGGCGATTTCAGATCCGGTTCGCGATTTTGAACCGTCTTTATGTTAAAATTTTATTTTTTATTTTAAAATAGTCTAAATTCAACAATAAATGTATTTTATTTTTTCCGTTCAGAACATGAACCGTCCGTTCCGGTTCACGATTTTAATAAACTCTAAATATCGAGTTTCGATTCTAAATTGTATTTGGAATATTTCGGTTTGGTTGGTATAGTGTTTGTTTGGTTTGAACCAAATTATGGTCATAATTTGTTGGAGAAGGAAAATAAATAAAATATTTATTTTAAATATTTATTTTAAGGGTAAATATGTCCCTTTAACATTTCTGGGGAAAAACAGCTACTTGAATAATTCAGGGGAAAATAGTGCTATGAATATATAACTCAGCTGAATAAGTGTCATTTTCCCTTTTTTTTACTTTTCAGTAATTCCTTGGGGCATTTTAGGCCGTTGAATCTGAAATGGCCACAAATCAATAATACATAACCCAGGGTTAAGGTGGGCCCCCTTCAGAGGTGGTCAGCAGCGGAGTATGGGTCAGGTGGCCCACCCCAAATGTATCTTATATTTTTTCCATCACGGCCGTCAAAGCCAACGGCTCAGATTAACTCAGAATGATGATGTGTCGTAACAGATCTATATAGACCTTCCAACTACGCCCACCAAATTCTCTCTCCTATCGAAGGAGCAGCTGAGAGGCTTTCACTTCCTTTCTCTCTGTTCTCTGTTTTCTGTTGCTTCGAAGATGTTACTGAGGAGCTCATCCACGCCGTTGCTGAATTCATTGATACCGAACTGCAATGGATCGTCGCCGGATTCCGACGTCTTCCCCTTGCCGGCGCCGAAGCTGTCGCGGACGCGATCGGTTTGTTTCGCGACGTTGTGCGGCGTTGAGGACGCCTTGAAGAGGCACGCTTCGATCAGATCCATGTGCGAATCTGAACTGGGTAGCCCGCTCGCTCCGAGGAAGAATAAGAGCAGCGTAAAGCGAGCTACGACGGCGAATCCGCCGAAGGTGAAGGAGGTGGTGGTTTTCACCGAGGTCGACAGGTTGCTGTCGAATTCGGGGCTGGGAGAGGTGGAGCAGGAAGGATGCGCCGCTTTCGCCGAGGAGAGGGCTCTGCAGACGCTGGTGGTGGGCGGGGGCGACGGTGGCGGGGGCGGGAGAGTGTGCGGCGGGGGACGAGGATCGGACGGCGGTGATGGCCCCGGCTCTGGCTCCAATTCCCATGACTCCGACAGCTGGCACGGCCATGATAGTACGGACGCGTACTATCAGAAAATGATCGAAGCCAACCCCGGCAATGCCCTCTTGCTGGCAAACTATGCTAAATTCCTAAAAGAGGTAACCACAATTTCACAATAAAAATTTCAATCCCAGAGCCTTCACTGATAAACATAAATCTAATCTAATCTAATCTTGTGTTGTTAACCTCTAACAGGTTAGAGGGGACACAGTAAAAGCAGAGGAGTATTGTGGCAGAGCAATTCTGGCTAATCCCAGTGATGGGAGTGTGCTGTCACTGTATGCTGATCTTATTTGGCAAACCCATAAAGATTCAGCTCGTGCCCAATCTTACTTTGATCAAGCCGTCAAATCTGACCCAGATGACTGGTAAAAATAACATAATGAATCTTGAATTAATACGAATATGAATCTGGAAATAACATGTGTAATCGGATTGATTGCAGCTATGTTCTAGCTTCCTATGCTCGGTTTCTCTGGGATGCAGAAGAAGAATTGGAGCAGGAAGAAGAAGAAGAATGTGAGGGGAAAAGGCAGTGTGGAATTCAGAGTGGGAATGCAGCATCTGATCTGTTTCAAGGCGCATCTCCGTTGACAGCTTAATTAATGGTCTCCACTCTCTAAGCCTGTAAATAGAATGAATCATGAATGGGATTAGCCTAATAATGGATAAGAGCATGGTTAAATTTCCATATTTTTGTAGGAACTTGTAATAACTATATATATGGTAATGGTAACATCGTAACTTGTTATTTTAATCTTGTGGAACAAATAAAACCCAAAAAAGTGTTGAACGTGCTCAAACCTAGAAGACTATTGTGGTTACTAAACTAATGGGCGTAAGTTTATGAGCCTATTAAGCAAGATTTTTCTTTCTTCCAAAAGGTTGAATCTCTAATCTTAAGGGTCTCTCACACTCTGGTTAATGACGGTGCGCATGTTGGTACGCACAAGAAATATGCCCATACTGCATCGAGTTTCCAACAAAATATTTCTAATTGCACAAGTTATTGTAAGTTAATCATCACAAAGCTCTCTGAGTAGGTCCAAATGAATCTAAAACAGCTCAGAGCTCCCTTATTATCCGGAGTTGAGGTCACAACCAAATCATCATTCTTATCAATCACTAGAATAATCGGGATGGAATCACTCTGTATTTCAACTTTTTTTTCTTTTTTTTTTTTTGATAGCGTAAATTGAATCGGGGGTTACAATTACACTACGAATACGTATGTTTATGAATGAGCAGAATAGAGCGCCGTAGGTCAGTCGGTCGGTCGGTTTACCGGGCGACGACTGAGCGATCTGAGGCTGAGTAGTATTGCAAGTAACAAGTAGTAGGTTACAATGTAGTGAGTAGATGTTGTCATCGGATGAAGATATCAGAAATGAGGAGGAGACCCTCCTATTTATACTGTCTAAGTCGGTCTACGCATTTAATGCGCCAGCTGCAAGTGGATCGATGTGGAGTCTTCCCGTTGGGTTAGTCAGGCGGTCGCTCTGCAACTATGCATAGGTTGACTGATTGATGAGGCAGAGCCGCTACTTTTGCAGGACGTCAGCCGCCACTCTGCAGGCGCAAGTTGGCCCTTATGACTTGTCGTGTAAGTTACGTTTTCGGCTCTGAAGGCTACGTCATACTGCAGGCCGACCGGTCACCCTACGGTAGACTGGCCGGGTGACTTTCCATCGCGGCGATTCCAAGGGTGTTCCGAGAGCATCTTCTCTTGTCACGAGGCCTATCGGTACGTACGGTACGGTTGAGAACAAGTGTTTTAGTCCTGTCGGGTTGATGATTGTGATGGACCGGTTGGATGATTTCTTGACAGACCGGCTATACGGATCAGTCTTTTGTGCGTATTTACCCATCACGAGTCCCCACTCCTTGAATCCGCAAGAATCATCGAGTTCGAGAAGTGAGAACTATTTTCTTCGTAATTCTTCTAATCAGCTTGTCACGAACAAAGTGCCATCGATCGGCCTACCGTAGGGTGACCGGTCGTCCTATCGTGCTCCTTCTAGTCTACCGGACAATTTTTGGTAATTTTCAAAAATTTCCATAAGCCTTGATCGGACGGTGCATGCGCAATGTTGTGACACGTGTCGCAATCTGGACCTTCCATGTAATCGGGCCGACCCTTCATCTTCCAATCCCATCATCCACCTATAAATAGTCCCCTTAATGAGAATTCAAATCTGATTCAGATAATCAACGATAAGGTTACAGGAGAGTATATCTCAGTCTACCTCTAACTACTCTTATCTAATAGGATACAGATAGTAGACTTATTCTAACCATAGAAAACTAACCATAGGTTATACAAATATAAACATATACAATAATATTAATACTCACACACCCCCTCAAGCACACGGTGTTAGAGACACAACGTTGAGCTTGTCCTGGAGAGCTATAAACCTGGGTCCTGGAAGAGGCTTGGTGAAGACATCGGCTAGCTGATCTTTGGTCGAAACAAAATTGACTACAAATTCCCCGCTGGCAACCTTATCACGAATGAAGTGGTAGTCGATTTCAACATGATTCGTCCTGGCGTGAAAAACTGGATTAGCACATAGATATGTTGCCTCTAAATTATCACACCATAGGGTAGAAGGCTGCCTAGTATGTAGACCAAGCTCACGGAGTAGAGATACAACCCAAGTAACCTCAGCAGCAACATCAGCTAAGGCTTTATACTCTGCTTCAGTCGAAGAGCGAGCCACTGTCCGTTGTTTCCGCGACAGCCAGGAGATGAGGTTGGTCCCGAGAAACACCGCATACCCGCTAGTGCTCCTCCTATCAATCGGACAGTCAGCCCAGTCGGAGTCGGAATAGGCGTGAATGGAAGCAATAGGAGAGCAGCTGAGACGGAGCCCATAGTCCAAGGTGCCTTTGATATACCGTAATACCCGCTTGACCATAGCCCAGTGTTCAACCGCCGGAGTATGCATAAACTGACACAAGCGATTCACTACGTATAACAGATTCAGACGAGTAATAGTAAGGTACTGCAAAGCCCCAACAATCCGACGATACTGTGTGGGACTATCGAACAGTTCATCATACGGAGTAACTGCCTGTGTGGTCGATGCAGGTGTGGCCAGTGGTTTGCAGTCAACCATACCAGCTCGATTCAACAAATCAGACATATAACGGCGCTAGGACAAGACCATGCCGTCTATAGTATCTACTGTCTCAATGCCTAAGAAAAACCCTGGCTTGCCGAGATCCTGGATCTTGAAAGCAGTAGCGAGATGGCTTAATAAAGCGTTGACCAACGTAGCATTGCTCCCCATCATAATTATGTCATCGACGTAAACAAGAAGAAACACCTGACACCCATCTGCACTGTAGTAGAAGAGAGAAACGTCCGTCTTTGATGCATTAAACCCCGTGGTAAGAAGGAAGTCATGTAGCCTCATGAACCATCCCCTCGGAGCCTGTTTCAGACCATAAAGAGATCTTTGCAAGTGACAGACATGATTAGGGTGAGTCGGGTCCTCGTATCCCAGTGGTTGCTTCATATAGACTGTTTCGGCCAGATGCCCATTAAGGAAGGCGTTATGCACATCTAGCTGTCGTAGAGTCCACTTGTTGGTGATGGCCAACGAAAACAGGAGCCAAACCGTGGTTGGCTTGACCACTGGACTGAAGGTGTCGAAGAAGTCTTCTCCAGCTACCTGGTTATAACCTTTTGCTACAAGGCGAGCTTTGTGTCGTTCTACCGAGCCGTCTGCAGTACATTTGGTGCGAAACACCCACTTACACCCGATGATATTCATGGTGGGATCAGGTGAGACCAGGCGCTAGGTGTTGTTATGCAGTAGAGCATTGAACTCCTGGTCCATAGCATCCCGCCACTGTGGGTGGCCAACAACTTGAGAATAACATGTTGGATCAGCGGTGACTGCAATTAGTGCTTGAAATTCTTCATTAGTGCCCTGTGTCATACGGCGGAAACGCATAACATGACCCCGCTTTTGAGGTTGTGCCCGACCCCGACCCCGGCCCCGTGGCCGACCCCGCCCCCGAGAAGCCAGGACAGCGGGCTCAATGGCCAATTGCGGCACGTCTTGAGCTATTGGCTGGGGATCAGAGTCGTGTGGTACAGTAGAGATAGGGTGAACCTCAAGTTCACTATAAACTGGTACTACGGGGCTAGCTGCCCATGGCACAGGCGGAGGCTCAACAACTCGTGGTGATGTACCTGTGGCAAAGGGAAAAATAAACTCGTCAAACCGCACATGGCGACAGATATAAGTCTTCCCACTAGTTAAGTCCATGCATCTATACCCTCGAAAAGACGGACGGTACCCCAGAAAGACACACGGGGTGGAACGAAACTATATCTTATGCCGGTTATAAGGCCTTAGATAGGGGTAACATAAGCACCCGAAGACACGTAGAAACTGGTATAGTGGTAACTTTTTATGAAGACGGTAATATGGACTTTCAAAATTTAGTGCTGAGGAATGTAGATAATTGATTAGACACGTAGCTGTTTCGAAAGCATGATCCCAATATTGTTGTGGGACAGCCCCTTGAGCGAGAAGAGCCAAGCCCGTTTCGACAATATGTCTATTACGGCGCTCAACTTTTCCATTTTGCTCATGCGTGTAAACACATGATTGACGGTGATTAATTCCAAGGGATTGAAAGGTGGTATGAAGTTTGCGGTACTCATCCCCTAGATCTGACTGTATAGACTTGATAGAGCGCGAAAATTGTTGCTCTATCAACACACGAAACACATCAAATATTTTGTAGATGTCTGATTTTACCCTTAATGGATAAAACCAGCAATATTGGGAATGATCATCAACAAATAGAAGAAAGTAACGAAAGCCACTAGACGAGATAACTGGTGCAGGCCCCCAGATATCCGTATACAATAGATCTAGTACATTGTTGATAGAATCTTTTATTCGATCTAATTGAAAACGAGAGGACTTGCCGAGGTGGCAAGCCGTACATGACCCGAAACTAGTTTTATTTTGAGTGACTGAACAATGCTGCAGAATTTTATACTGGACAAGACTATGTGGATGACTGAGCCTGCGATGCCAGATTGCGGGCGTTGCACGGGAACTGACGAACGCAAAATGACTCCGGGACACAGGTAGCTTGTATAGACCTCCAGAAGTCGAGTCTTTAAGAAGCACCGCCTTGGTTTTGGAATCCTTCACAATGAAACAACTGTCATGAAATTAAAAAAAAAAAACACCATTTTCTTTAGCGAATTTTTGTACAGACAATAAGAGAACAGTTAATTTCGAGACGTGTAACACATTAGATAGAAACAATTGTTTTAACAAGGAGGGGATCGATGGATGGCCAACCCGTGAGATTACTAAACCTGTACCATTTCCCACCCGGAGCGTATCCAGGCCATTATACTCCTCCGCGGATGTTATCATGCCGGCATCGGGAGTGGCATGAGCCGTGGCGCCCGTGTCAGGATACCACGTGTCAGCCGGTGGTACGGGTGTGCCCGGGGATTCACCGGACACGGCAACATGGTCTTGGGCGGGTGGTTGCGTCGTGTAGCGTTTATAACAGTAGACCGCGGTATGTCCTTGCGACCTGCAAATCTGACAATGCGGTGTACCTCGCTGATTCCGGCCACCGTGGTGATTTCTACCACCACGTCCGCCACGCCCCTGTGACTGCCGACCTCCATCACCACCATTGTGATGGCCACTGGAGTGCCGTCCACCACTGCCTCGGACTGCATAGAGCGCCGAGGGCGAACCAGTACTGCCGCCGTCCGGGAAATCATCCGCTAGAATAAAATTAGCAGCTTGTAGGTGATCGGCGAGGTGCAGCAGTGACACCGGCGCATGAGCAGTGAGGGAAGCGGCGTATGCCCGGTACTCCGGTCGCAGTCCTCGCAGAACGTAGAGGTTCTGTTCCGCCATGGACAACGGCTGCCCGGCCTGCGCAAGTGCATCAACCAAGAGTTCCGCCATTCCGAGGTAGTCGCCCGGCCTTGCATTTCCTTTCCGGAGTGCCTGGAATTGGCCCAGTAGACTCAAGCAACGTGCCTGCGTGTTGGAGCCGAGCGCGGTGCAGATGGAGTTCCAAACGTCGGCGGCGGTATTCTGGCCAACCGCGAGATGCAGGACCTCGTCGGACATCGAGGAAATTAGTAGAGATAGGCTTGACTGATCCTGGAGTATCCATGTTTTGTAGGCTGGGTTGGGGGTCGTCGTTGTGGTGGTTGCGCCGGTACCGGAGTCGCCGGAGACCGTGGTGAGAGTCACTGCCGGACACGGGGTGGTTCCGTCTACAAAGCCGATCAAATCTTGGCCTCTAAGAAAGGGTATAAGTTGTGTTCTCCAGAATAAAAAGTTTCTGGAGGTGAGTTTCATGGATATAAAATGGTGGGTGCCGACCAGTGGGTTGGGGTTCGCCGGAGATGAGCCGCCGGCGGCGGACGGAGTACGCTCCGATGAGTTCGATGACATGGGTGAGAGAGGGTAGCGTGTTTGCGGTGGAGGATCGTGTTTAGGCTGATACCAGATGAGAATTCAAATCTTATTCAGATAATCAACGATAAGGTTACAGGAGAGTGTATCTCAGTCTACCTCTAACTACTCCTATCTAATAGGATACAAATAGTAGACTTATTCTAACCATAGAAAACTAACCATAGGTTATACAAATATAAACATATACAATAATATTAATACTCACATACCCTTAGTATTTTTCATTTTTCACTTCCACCTTCTTTGACTGACCAGGATCCATTGAAAATTTTCTCTAATTTTGCAAGGTAAAAATCTCCCTTTTCCTTTAATTTTACGCTTCTTTCTATTTAGCTTTGTTGCCTTTTTATTTTGTCCTCTTTGTTATCCGACCGAAACCCTATTTTTCCCGAGGTAAAAATTATTTTTCCTTTCTTTGTGTTGCTCCGTCGCACCGCATTAGCTGACCACCTGCTCCCTTGCCAATCGGCCGACCGCTTGCCAACGCCAGGTATGCTTTCTCCTTCTTTTCTTATTCTTTAACATATTTACATGCATGCTTCCTTTTCTTTGCTAAAGTCAAAGTCAAAAAAAAAAAAATGTAGATGTGTCTAATTCTTATATATACTACAAGGCATGCTTATATTTTTCTATTTGCTAAATATATATATGTTGTTTCCAGGGACGGAGCCAGGATTTCTGTTGGGGGGGGGGGGGGGGGGGGGGGCGAAATAGGAACAGATTTGGAAATATTTTCCAGTAAAGGCGAAACATTAAAATAAAAGAGATATTTAAAAAATAAATAAATAAAGTACCTAAGAAATATAGGTGTAAATATTATTGGATATGAGCGAAAAATAAAACACATCGAAACTTTATAAAAATATTCATAACAAAATATGAAACATAACTAATTTGATAAAATAATTTGAATATATATGTATGTATGTGTATTAAATATTAAAAAACTATTAAAACTATAAAACTATATTGACAACCAAAAGGTTCAAACCCTTAACCTTTATTATTATAACCAAATACATGTTCTACCAACTCATCTAACTCATTTCTTATTGACAATTAACAGTTTTTATATACTAATAGTCTAATATTCAAACATGTACTATATATACATACAAAGATTATATATGAGGTGGGGGTGGGGTGAGGGGGGCGGCTGACCCCCCTGCCCCCCCCTTTGGCTCCGCCCATGGTTGTTTGCATACAGCCATCATGCACCACTTTCGATCACTAAAATAATATATATGTTGTTGTTGCTGCTTTGCTTCTTATCATTTCATTTTTTTTAATTTTTTTTTTTTTGCTAATTTGGCTGAACGCCAAATTTCATTGCAAGAGTATGAGTTATGAGTTAATACCTGTTGATATGAGAACATAGGTTGTTGATCATATATATATATATATATATATATATATATATATATATATATATATATATATATATATATATATATATCTATTGGGATCTATTGACTAAGTGTCTTGATTGTTCATGTTCATACTTGATAATGTGTATGAATGCAAAATGTTTTCCAACCTATATCTATAGTATTTTACAAGGTTGAGTGACTTTATACTTAGCATTATATGCTAACGGGTTTATTTCCTACATGTTTTATAACCCCTTTCAGGTGAGCCCACCTCATGATGAGAGCACACATCGTATAGTAGTATGTGTAGCTCTAGTGACTTTGTTTTGAAGCTAGATTAGTGTCTCTCCTATGTTAACAGTTCGGTGGCTTTTGTAGTAGCTAGATTTCAGTTGTCTATTGATGGTGCGTAGACACCGGGGATTGCTTCCCCTTTTATGATGTTTTATGAGCTTAGATGCCAGTAGTAGCAGCTTTTGTTAGCCTGTGCAGTTACTCATGAGCGGGTAATTGTGGCGGTAACACTTCCCCTCAGATTATGTTTTGGATTCTATCCTAGTTTAATTAATCTTACCTTGATTAATCCTGTTTAGATTGTTTATTTATGGGCTCTAGAGTTTAGAAAAAAAGGGTGTTACAAGGGCCTCCCCAGGGTCCTGCTTGACTGCATTCAGATAGGTATATGGCTTCTTTTTCGATCTGCTAATAGCGAAATGCCTCACGAACTTGTCTGCTAGCTAGCTAAAGTTCCCAATCGACTGGCGCTCCAACTTTCTGAACCATTCGGCCGCATTACCTTCCGAAGTGGCAAAGAAGGCTCTACATGTGACCGCATCATTTACCCCCAACATCAACATGCTGCCATAATACATATCGATGTGTTCGTGAGGATCAGACCGCCCGACGTAGATTCACATCAACGGGATCCTGAGATCTTGCGAGTAATGCGTGTTCATGACGTCGTCGGTGAAGGGAGTGGCGATTAGTGGACTGGACGGTTCTTTGCTCGCGTCGTTTTTTACCACAGAGCTCTTTCTGTAAACGGTCTATCCTCTCTTGCATCCTGGCTAGCTGACGACGTGGATTATCTTCTCTGCTTGGGTGCCTTCTCTCCCAACCGGTCGGTTACCAATCCGACCGGCCAGTCCCGCATCCTTCACTTCCTTTTGTTTCCGTGGTCCTTCCGAATTTCTGTCTTGAGCGGTCCTGGTTGTCTTGGGGTCCTAGTCGGGACCTTGCACATTTCCGAATATGATCGAGGACACTCCCACATTGAGAGGCGTCAGGTTGACGATGATATTGGCGTTCTTCTTTGTTAGATCTTCACGACCGATCTGCTGACTAGATTTCCTCAGGGTCACGATCTTGAGGTTGCGGGTGCAAATGCCCCTGGGAAGGTTGAGCCGCCGGTTGTTGTTGCTTTACGACAGGAATTTGGGGGGTCACCATCTGTAGCACCCTCTTTTTTAAACAAGTAAACTGAGGCAAAACAACTAAGTAAAACAGTAATTATAAACAAAACGTTGCGGAAGCTTAAACCAAATTCTTACGAGGGTGCTACGCCACATATGGGCCAAACTACCTAAATGCTAACTACAACTGTCAAGTCAAAAGGCATAATCCCAAAATAAACTAGTTAATATCTATTTATTACATCATCAAGGGCTCACAGGCTAAAGTCTGGGCAAAAACATAACAAGCTAATAGAGATATTAGTCTACTCGACATATAGAATATATTCCAACAAACCAACTCAATAACAGTTTTCAAAGCATAGATACAACAATTCGAGCACGCAAGTCCAAGACAATTCCAAAGAGGACTTCAAGATAGGATTCCAACTCAATAATACCCAGTTCACAAGATAAGACTCAATCAATAGAATACTCAACAATTACAGGTCAAGGGGAAAGCCAACAAGAATTCACTTAGACTCAACTTAGATCAATGACCAACAACGGGGTAACAATTCAACCTGACTCAAGTGTATAAGTCCACAAAGGGGAATAACCAAGTACTTAACAATAAGGTTTTCAAGAGTCAAACACAACAACAAGCATAGTGGTTTATATATATATATATATATATATATATATATATATATATATATATATATATATATATATATATATATAAAATCAAGGGATACATATATCAAGTATCAAATTCAATATTTATACAATATCCAACCTTTACTCCAGTCCAACCTGTACACCAGAAGACCACCCTGTACACCAGTCCAACCGTATCCACCAAAGAGCCTAAGCTCATTCCGGCAATCTCAAGTGGAGCCGAAGCTCAATTCTGCCAATCTCAAATGGAGCCGAAGCTCATTTCCGCCAATCTCAAATGGAGCCGAAGCTCATTTCCGCCAATCTCAAATGGAGCCTAAGCTCAATTCTTCCAATATCAATAATACAATATATACTCAATCAAAGTTTTATATATATAACCACATATGACTCACAATCAAACAGGAATCAAGGCTAAGATTCAAGGTGAAATAGCGATCCACAAAGAAGTCAAAAGGGAATACAATGAACCAAAATACTCAACAATGCACCAAAGAAAAACCAGCAATGCACGAAGAGAAAATCGCTTTTTGGAAGCCAACTCTCAACAATTCATGGGAGAGGGTGACGGGTGCCAAGTACCTGCCCTCTCTCTGAGTTACAAGCACGGGAGTGCATGGCGGGCACTAGCTACCCGCCACCACCTCCTGCTCCCTTCTTGCGGGTTGGGCTCACGGGCACCAACCACCCGTGAGTTCCACCCACAAGCACAAAGGAAATGGCCAAAACAGTGACCTTTCTCAAAAGAACACTCAGGAGCAATCTCAACTCATCAGCAACACACAAGGAATTAAACTGAAGCAAAAAACCACCAAGAACAAGCTAAGACACTATCAACATCAACATGGAATCCAAGAGTAAGAATAGGGATTTGGGCTCTTTATATTATATGTAGCATAAGGTTCAATCTTATGAATTTTTGGGCCAACTATATTATACTCTTAGTAGAAATAATTTATTATGGTCCAAGAGCAATTGGGTTTAGGAATGTTAGGCATTTATAAAATCCTTCTAGGATTTGGGCTTCTCAAATAAATGTATATACATACATATATCAAAGATTATTTAATTGAAGGAATTGGGCTATTAGGAATAAATAATTAATCCCTTACAATAATAATTACAAACTACTAGTATTAGGATATTTTACAAACCAGGACTATGTGGTTTAATGGTATCCGGGTTGGACTTCCATTTGGAAGATTATGAGTTCAAGCCTCAGTGGAGGCGTTAATGGTTCTTTGTGTTTTAGTAGGTTGAGAAAGTATATGAACAGATACTACAATGTAATAGAGCCAGTAACTTTCAAAAAAAAAAAGGATATTTTACAAACTTAGCCAAAGCCTCATTCTCAACTGGGATGCTACGCTAGCCTCATTCTCAACTGGGATGCTACGCTTAGGGTAAGTATTCACCTCTGGTTGAATAACGTGAGATGCGTCATGAACATACTTCCTTCTTTAGCTAGGACACGTGAAACACGTAGTGTACACGGTCCAACTCTATCGGTAGAGCTAAGCAATAGGCCATGCTCCCTATCCTCTCTAAGATCTCGTAGGGGCCAATGAACCTAGGGCTTAACTTGCCATTCTTTCGGAACCTCATCACGCCTCTCGTGGTTGAGATTCTCAGTAACACCTAGAATTTTCATTTTAATTAGTCCAAAAACTTTAAACTTTTGAGCTATTGTGCTCGTAAGGTAGGTGTTTACCTTCTCTCCTTCGAGGAATTCCGTGAACTTCCTCCCCAAATCGGCGTATGATCTCTGACAGTCTTGGGCGACTTTCATCCTTTCTTGGATTACCTTAACCTTCTCCATTGTCTCTTGCAAGTACTGCGGCCCCAAGGTTACCGGATTTACTAAGTCTTCCCAATACAAGGGGCTTCTACACTTTTGTCCGTACAATGCTTCATAGGGTGCCATCCGAATGCTCGCATGATAGTTGTTGTTGTAGGAGAACTCGATCAAGTCCAGATGGTCATCCCAAGAACCTTGAAAATCCATTACACACGCCCTTAGCATATCCTCTAGGGTCTGTATCATCCTCTCTGTCTGACCATCGGTGGCTGGATGAAAAGAGATACTTAATTTGAGCTTGGTTCCTAAAGCTGATTGCAAGGCCTTCCAAAACTGGGATAGGAACTTGGAGTCTCTATCCAATACGATTTCAAGAGGTATGCCATGATATTTAACCACTTGGCTCACATAAGCCTTTGCCAATTGATTCATGGTCCAAGTTTCTTCCATTGCAATGAACCTCGTTGTTTTAGTGAGCCGGTCCACAATAACCCATATCTTGTCCTTTCCAATCTTGGTCGAGGGTTGACCTTCCACGAAGTCCATTTTTATTGAATCCCACTTCCCATTCGGTATTTCCAACAATTGAACCAGTCCTTTAGGCTTGCACCTTTCCGCTTTAACTTTCTGACAGTTCAAACACTTGCTCACAAACTCTGCCACTTCCTTCTTCATGTTTGGCCACCAAAATTGCTTCTTTATGTCCTTGTACAATTTATCACCTCCAGGATGGACAGAATATGGAGCATTATGCCCTTCTTCCAGTATTTGCCTTTTTACTTGAGTACATGACTTGGGTATACACCAACGACCCTTATAGTGTAAACTACCATATTCGGCTAACTCGAAATGTCCACACTCACCATTGATCACCTTAGCTCTTATCTTGATTAATTCTGTGTCCTCCAATTGCTCTTTCCTAATTTCATCATAGATAGATGGCATGATCCTCATGCTGTAAAGCCGGATCTCTACATCTACTTGCCCTTGATCCTTTACCTCGAGATTTAGCCTTTGGAAATCCTTGCATATCTCGTCGTCTACAACCCATGTGGCTTTGAGTGAGTTCTTTGGTTTCCTACTTAGTGCGTCGGCCACAACATTAGCTTTACCCTCATGGTATTGAACGACCAAGTCGTAGTCCTTAATGAGTTCCACCCAACGCCTTTGCCGCATATTCAAGTCCTTTTGGGTAAAGATGTACTTCAAGCGCTTATGGTCAGTGTAGATCTTACATTGAACCCCATATAAATAGTGCCTCTAAATCTTCAAAGCAAAAACCACTGCTGCTAGCTCCAAGTCGTGAGTAGGATAATTTCCCTCATGAATCTTGAGTTGCCTTGAACCTAGGTTATTACTCTTCCATCCTGCATCAGAACACAGCGCAAACCTTTCTTCGAAGCATCACTGTACACCTCGAAGCCCTCAGTTCCAGAAGGTAAGACCAAGACAGGAGCTGAAGTCAGCCTTTCCTTTAGTTCTTGAAATGCCGCCTCGCAATTCTCGTCCCACTTGAATGTTGTATCCTTCTTCATCAGATTAGTCATATGTTGGGCTATCTTTAAGAGATCTTGGACAAATCTCTGTTAGTAACCTGCCAATCCTAGAAAACTCCTGTGACACCCGGGTTTTCTAGCCTCTCTAAAATTCAAAATTCTTCCTTTTCTCAATTATTACTTCTTTCTTTCTGATCAAGTCATTTTGATTGAGCCATTAGAAAATCTCATCTCTACTATTATTGTCGTTATAAATACAAAAAAATAAAAATAATAATAAGTGTACAATTGTTATTTTGTACATAAGTATGTATATATTATTTTTGAACTACAAACTAATTATTTTAGAACAAGTGTGTTATATTATTTTGAATTGTAAAATTATATATGTGCGTTTTATATACTTATGTATTATGTATTGTATGTGTAACGTATTTACATATATTATTTGTATGTAACATATATTATTTTTGTATGTAAATAATATATATATAGAATATTTGAAGTATATGTGTATGTGGCGTGTAGTATACATATTTATGTATATATATATATTATCAGGGTAACAATTATCTAGTATAGTATATAAAGTATAGTCTAAATTATTTTATATATAATATAATTATAATTATTTTGATTTGATTTTGATTTTGATTAGTAGTTACAATTTATAGATTGAGAGTTACAATCTAGATTATTCTCCCATTAAATATTGATTTACTAAAGATAAAAGTGAAGATAAAGATAAAAGTGAACAGGGATTTATGAAGCTTGAAGTGAAAGAGCGCGTTAGAAGAAGAAGAGAATAAATGTAATAGATGTAAATGAAGTATTTGACGGTTTTGTGACGAGCCTTGCATCTAGTCTTGATAGGTTAGATGTGGCAGTAGCACCCTATAAATGTTAGAATTTGAATTACGAATTATTTGAGACTTGAATTGAAGTACAATTTATAAGAAAATTTAGTTTTAGTAATTCTATTTATATTAAGTTTCGAATTGTAATGTCATTTAATGAAAGTTTGAGAAGTCAAATTTTGGGGTGTTACAACTCCGAACCTCCGAAACCGATGATGGCATGGGCCAATCCATTACCGCTCAGATCTTAGCTGGGTCCACAGAGATTCCATCCTTGGCTATTAAATGCCCCAAGAATGCAACGCTATCCTTCCAGAAGTCGCACTTGGACAACTTTGCATACAACTGCTTTTCCCTTAAAGTCTGTAGCACAGTCCTAAGATGGCTTTCATGCTCAACAGGGTCCCGAGAGTAAACCAAAATGTCATCAATGAATACTATCACGAATTCATCGAGATAGGGTCGGAAAACATGGTTCATTAAGTCCATGAACACCGCCGGAGCATTTGTAAAACCGAACGGCATGACCGTGAATTCATAGTGTCCATACCTGGTACGGATAACAGTCTTCGGTATGTCCTTATCGGCCACCTTCAGTTGATGATATCCTAACCTCAGATCTATCTTAGAGAAAGTACCTACTCCCTTCAATTGGTCAAATAGGTCATCTATTCGAATATCCTGACCTCAGATCTATCTTAGAGAAAGTACTTGTTCCCCTCAATTGGTCAAATAGGCCATCTATTCGAGGAAGGGGATACTTGTTCTTGACGGTCACTTGATTCAGTTTACAATAATCGATGCAAAGCCGCATACTACTATCCTTTTTCTTTACAAAAAGTACCGGAGCTCCCCACGGTGACACACTAGGGCGAATGTAGCCCTTATCCAACAGATCTTGCAACTGCTCTTTCAACTCTTGCATTTCCTTCGGCACCATTCAATATGGAGTCTTTGAAATGGGCGCGGTACCAGGCATTAGGTCAATGGTGAACTCCACCTCCCTCGGTGGGGTATACCGGGAATTTCCTCGGGAAAAACGTCTGGGAACTCACATACAACTGGGATCTGCTGATTCCCCTCCTTCTTAGCATTCAAGTCTTCCACAGTGCACAAGAACGTCTTGTGACCCTTCTCTAGATATCTCCCCATCTTGATCATAGAAACTAATCGCACATCTGGCCTACTAGTAGTCCCCTTGTATGATACCCGCTTCCTGCTAAAACTCCGCAACACCACCTTTTATTCATTACATAAGATCTGAGCCTTGTAACTGCCCAAACAATCCATCCCCAAGACTACCTCGACGCCGTTTTTGCAACTGTGTGCACCAGGCATGGTGCACACGGTTGCACAACATAATTTGCCCATTAAAATGGAGCATTATACTGTGCAACCGTGTGCACCATGCAAGGTGCATACGAAATTGGATTCATAATTTCTATACTATAAATTCATAATTTCTATACTGCAGATTCATAATATCGGTACTGTAGGTTCATAATTTCTGTACTGTAGATTCATAATTTCTAAACTGTATAGTTATCAAATTATGAACGTATAGTTCTGTGATTTGTGAATACAGAGTTCAACAATTGGAAATATGAACATTGAAACTATGAACACTGAAAATTATGAACATAGAGTTTTGTAATTGTGAATATAGAGTTCAATAATTATGACTCTATAGTATAGAAATTATGGATATATAGTATAGAAATTATGAATCTAATTCCATGTGCACCATGCATGGTGCACACGGTTGCACATCATAATTTTGGGTAGATAAACTAGCAATCATTATTGCATGGACCTGTATGGACCATAAATAAAAAGTACATTTTTAATATACTTAGGGTACATTATTTTATATAATGTACCTTCAGTACAAAAATAATGTACTTTTAATATATTAAAAATGTACCTAATATTCATGGTCCATACAATTGTGTGGACCATGATCCATGCAATAATATGCCCTAAACTAGAGGTCGGACTGCAGGTTTTAGATTGGCTTAACTCAATTTAGGCCCAACTTCGAAGCCCATATATACTATTGTCAGTCGTTATATCGTGCACCGTGGTGTATAATCGATTATGCACCGCGCGTCAAAACGGCGCCGTTTCTGCAGTTATAATGGAGTGACACTACAGTGTATCTAAACCAACACTGTCTCACGTATTATTTTTATATTATCAAATGAAACTGCAGTTATATCAAAATGATACTGTACTGTAGTTGTGGTGAAATGAAACTACAGTATATATAAAATGAAATTGAATAACATTTCACATATTTGAGTGTATATTGTACAATGAAGCTGTAATTACATTGAAATGATCATGTAGTTGTGTTTTAATGAAACTATAGTTGTATATAAAATAAAATTAAATAACATTTTCGCATATTTGAGTGTATAAATATTTAATGAAACTATAGTTATATCGAAATGAAACTGTAGTTGTGTTGAACTGAAATTGCAGTGTATACAAAATGAAACTGAAGAACAGAGTTATTTTTTGCGAAGATTTTGTTTCTTTTCATTAAACAAAACGATGTCGTTTTGATGCGCGGTGCATGATATAATTTGCGTACTATTGTAAAAATAATATCACAAAATGCAAGCTTATATATATATATATATATATATATATATATATATATATATATATATATATATATATATATTCTATACCGGAGAAGATATTATTCTATAAACTAGGTAAAAAAGGAATGATACAATCATGGGGATCCAGTGCAGTTTGATTGGTAGTCACCCTAGCTAAGGAGTGTGCAATCTGGTTGGCTGACCTATTGATGTGAATGACAGATATAGTGTGGAAACTTTCCATGAGAGTTGTACAGAATTGGAAAATGGAAGCTAAAAATGACCTGTTTGCGATAGCTAGGGTGATGTAGTTCATTGACAGTACTTAAGCAATGAGTGTAGGTCTTTGATACACTGCTGAAAATTATGGAATTTCCGACCACCTGAAAGTGATCTTAAATCAAGTCGGAAATAGCAACAAAGGTTTTTCCGAATACCAAAAGTGGTCGGAACAAGGCTTTCGACTTGATTTGAGATCACTTTCAGGTGGTCGGAAATTCCATAATTTCCAGCAGTGATTTTTGGAGCTCTAAGCCAAGATAAGGCTTTTTTACAGCCTGCTGCTTCAGCTAAGCCTTAGGGATTTAGACAGTTGATGGTGACCGCAATAAAGGCTCCATCATCATAGGATAATAACACTGCTCCAAAGGTAACCAACCTTGTTCACCTCGGGAAAGAGAGCTGGTGAAAGTTCCTTCCATTCCTGGGATGACTGAACAGTTGATTGTAGTTCTGTTACGTGCCGATGTCTAGGTTATAAGTTAATCCTAAAACATAAGATCTTCAGAACACATGTCTTTCACATACTGTATTTAAATAGCATTCTGGGAACATACTTGGCTCCATTGTTTTCCCGTAGTTGCTTGAGTTAGAAACTTGATTTCTCCCTCCAGACCTTTAACATTCACTTAATCTAATTCTTTGATGGAGAGAGTTTCAGTTTTTAGAGAGGCTAGGGAGAGGACCAGAGTCTCAGAATGGAATATAAATAATAATACGTTCCATCAACGTAAACCTGATGATATGCAGTTGAAACTGCAATCTTATCTTCTTAACTGACCAATCATAGGATTATCTCATTATTAAATTATAAATAGATATTTAATTATGAGCCACAATAAATCATAATGAACCATAGAATAATAATTATTCTAACATTCTCCCACGTGGCTCATAAGTCATAAATTTAATAATGAACTTGAAACATAATATGCATAGTATAAGTTAATTCCTTCGTTATATTGGTCAGAACATAAGTCATCGTTAAGTTAGAAATTAATAAGAATCATGGCGGTAATACGTCACTAATTTAACGCAGTCTCTTCCATGTATCACAATATTAATTTCAAACTCAATATGATTCATAATGAACTTTTTCATAATGGTCCACGATAATTTCTTTGTCAAAGAGAAATCCTGTTTATATTAACATAAAACATTCATGTATATATGCTTCATAAACTAAACAGGATACTTTGATACAAAAACGAAACTATATTGAGCTCCAAGTATCAAATATTTCAAAACACAACCTTAACATAACGTTAACAGTTTCCAATAACGCCCATTCTTTCAACATGCTCACGAAATGCCTTCGGTGGTAATGCTTTAGTTAATGGGTCTGCAATCATTAATCTAGTGCTTACGTGTTCAATAGATACTCTTCGTTCCCGAACATCTTCTTTAACGGCAAGATACTTCAGATCAATATGTTTAGCACTACTAGTATACTTGTCGTTTTTAGAAAAGAAGACTGCTGCGGCATTATCACATTAAATTTTCAGCGGCTTGGAAATACTGTAGACAATTCCAAGTCCTGAAATAAAATTTCGCAGCCATAATCCATGATTTGTGGCCATAAAACATGCCACAAACTCAGCTTCCATAGTGGATGCAGCAATGACAGTCTGCTTCGCACTTTTCCAAGAAATAGCCCCCTCGGCTAAAAGGAATAGATAACCAAATGTGGACTTCCTTGTGTCCAAACACCCGGCAAAATCTGAATCTGTGAATCCTATCACCTCAAGGTGATCAGATCGCTTATAAGTAAGCATGTGCTCCTTTGTACCTTGCAAGTACCTTAATACCTTCTTTGCAGCCTTCCAGTGATTCATACCAGGATTACTTTGATAATGACCAAACATCCCAATAGCAAAGCTAATGTCTGGTCGGGTACATGCTTGGGCATACATCAAACTCCCAACGACAGATGCATAAGGAATATTATCCATTTCCTTACGCTCCAATTCATTCTTAGGGCATTGCATAAGGCTGAACTTATCTCCCTTTTGAATTGGAGCAACTGATGCAGAGCATTTTTCCATTCTAAATCTTTCTAAGACTTTGTTAATATATGTTCTCCGAGACAATCCTAACACTCCTTGTGATCTATTACGAAATATTTCAATTCCAATCACAAAGGATGCCTCACCCATATCTTTCATTTCAAAGTGCTTAGAAAGAAATTGCTTGGTCTCATGCATTAAACCAAGATCATTAGTAGCAAGCAAAATGTCATCGACATACAGAATGAAAAATATAAACTTGCTCCCACTGACCTTCAGATATATACACTGATCAACAGTGTTTTCCTTAAATTCAAAGGTCGTTACAGTATCATTAAACTTAAGATACCATTGTCGGGAAGCTTGTCTAAGTCCATATATCGATCTGTTATGTTTACACACCATGTGTTCCTTTCCTTCAATTGAAAAACCCTCAGGTTGGTTCATGTAAATTTCTTCTTCCAAATTTCCATTCAGAAATGCGGTTTTCACATCCATCTGTTGTAGCTCTCTAAGTCATAATGAGCTACTAACGCCATAATTATTCTAAATGAATCTTTCTTCGAAACAGGTGAAAATGTTTCATTAAAATCAATACCATCCTTTTGAGTAAAACCTTTGGCAACAAGTCTGGCCTTGTATCGTTCGATATTGCCATTTAAGTCGTGTTTGGTCTTAAAAACCCATTTACAGCCAACTAGCTTACAACCTTTAGGCAATTCAACAAGATCCCATACTTCATTATGTTCCATTATTGATTTTAACTCATATTTCATGGCTTCGACCCATTTAGAAGAATTAGGACTATTTATATCATGCGAAAATGAAACTGGATCTTCATCAATACCAATGTCAAAATCTGATTCTTGAAGATAAACCACATAATCACCAGATATAGCAGATCTCCTTTGTCTTTGAGATCTCCTTAATGCTACTTCTGTAGGAATATCATTTGTGGGTTCATTGTTAACTTCATCATGGAGTGGTTGATCATTAATCTCTTGATCATTAATTTTTTGTTCAGGCAAGTGACTAAATTGTTCAACCATTGCAGGATGAGAAATTTGAGTAACTCCAGGTAGAGTAATTTGTCACACAGGAACAACAAATTGAGAAGAAGATATCAGAGAATCTTGCACTGTAAGTTCTTTAAGTTCCACTTTTCGTGGTTCAACGCTCTCACTTATGTTATCATTCTCAATGAACTTGGCATTTCCAGTCTCAACAATTCTAGTAGTATGGCTAGGACAGTAGAATCTACACCCTTTAGATTTATCTGGATAACTAACGAAAAACCCACTAGTTGTTCTTGAGTCCAGTTTCTTTTCATGTGGATTATAAATGCGTATCTCCGCTGGGCATCCCCAAACATGAAGGTGCCTTAAACCAGGTTTCCTTCCTGTCCACAATTCAAAGGGTGTTTTTGAAACTGCCTTACTAGGAACCCTGTTTAATAAATAGGTAGCGGTTTTTAAAGCATATGTCCACAATGATAAGGGTAAAGAAGAATAACTCATCATACTCCTAACCATTTTCATCAATGTACGATTACGCCTTTCTGCAACGCCAATTTGTTGTGGCGTACCGGGCATTGTGTATTGAGTACAAATACACATTTTTCAAGAAACTTAGCAAATGGACCTGGGCATTGTCCATTTTCAGTATACCTTCCATAATATTCACCACCCCTATCAGATCTTATAATTTTCACCCTTTTGTCCAATTGTCTTTCAACCTCATCCACAAATACCTCTAAGGCATTTATTAATTGAGACTTTTCATGCAACAAATAGACATAACCATAACGTGAAAAATCATCAATAAATGTGATGAAATATTTTTCTTTTCCGAAAGTTGGGACACCAAAAGGTCCACATATATCAGTGTGTATAATTTCAAGGAGCTGTGTGCTTCTTGTGGCTGCATTCTTATTTGTGTGGTTTGAATGTTTTCCTTTAATACAGTCCACACAAATACCTAGATTAGTAAAATCTAATTCAGGAAGGATTTCATTCTTTACAAGTCTTTGAATCCTTTCCTTAGATATGTGACCCAAACGTTTATGCCACAAGTAAGCTGATCTTTCATTCACTAAACTTCGTTTATTTCCAATACAATGATGCAGGGTTAATAGAGTTTCAGCAAAAAGATTGTCAAGCTTTAGTTTGTACGAACCATCGGAAAGAATACCAGAACCAATAAAATGATTTTGTTTGAATAAACTAAAACATCCATTTCCAAATTTAAAGGAAAAACCATAAGAGTCCAGTTTTGACAAAGAAATTAAATTCCTAGAAAATGAAGGAACATAAAGAGTTTCAAACAAATCCAAATGATTTCCAGTATATAATATTAAACGGTAAGTTCCAATGGCTTCTACTGGAGCTTTGACACGATTCCCCATGAACACAAATTTTTTTCATTTGGCTTTATGGTTTGGGTCATAAGGAATCCCTGCATAGTATTTGAAACATGAGTAGTGTAACCAGAATCTATCCACCAAGCATTATAAGGAACTTCGGTTAAATTTGATTCGAAACGTACTGATATATAATGTATACCTTTCTTTTCGAATCATTCCTTACGCTTAAGGCAATCTTTCTGAAAATGCCCAGATTTCTTACAGAAATGACACTTGTCATTCTTATGTTCCTTTTTGTGGATTTGAGAAGAGGACTCATTAGTCTTCATTAGTCCTTTCTTACCATTTTGATTCTTCTTTCCAAACTTCTTACCAGCCCTTGACTGACCCATGAGATTAATTGAGTGGATTCCTTGTCTCTTAAGCCTTGTTTCCTCTCGAGTTAGCATTGCATGCAATTTGAATACATTCCACTTATCTTTAATGGAATTGTAATTCACTTGGAATGTCTCATACTCAAGAGGCAAAGAGTTTAAAATAAATTGTACAAGGAAAGTGTCATTCACGTCCATTCCCATGGACTTTAATTTTGCTGCTAAGCTCAACATCTCAGTGACATGATCATGCATGGAACACGAACCATCAAATTTCATGTTGGTTAGTTTACTCATAAGAGTGCCTGCTTGGGCCTTATCAGCACATTCAGAATGTGAATTTTCCTCCACATGTTTCAACATATCCTTAACACTGTCAAATTTGGGAATAGTGGACTTAATGTTGTTTCCAAGTGTCATTCGCATAAGCATTAAGCTGAGTTTATTCGATTTTTCACATGCTTGATGGAAAGCTACATTATCATCACTGCTATTATCATCAATAGTAGCGGGCTTGTCATTCAAGATTGCTAAATCAAGATCCAAAACACTGAGGTGAAACTGGATTTGTTCATGCCACTCAGCAAAATTCAGTCCATTATACTTAATAATAGACGCAGCTTGCGAATGAATTGAAACACAACTAGATGCTGCAATGCATATAAAATACTCAAACATTAATTATATTTCAATACATAAACAGATAAACAGATTTAATCAACATAATCATAAACAATTAGGTACATTGAAGGTCTCCTTTGGGTGATCCAACAACATATAACTTTAAACATAATCCGATGCAAAAATAATTCATATAATTGGCCATTAAATATATTATGACTGGACTTGTTTGCTATCTTTGGATATGCTAAACAACCCAATCAAATATAAATAATTAACCACTATTATGTTTATAATTATGAAATAATTGATCACCTTTGGGTGACTCTTAAATATTTCAAAATTATTAAACTTCAATTTACCCAATACTATAGAAAATAAAAACATGTCATCTCATTATAAGCATCACATAATCATGGGTAATTGAATTTTATTTAAATTTGTTATCTATAAAACATTATAATTTAGCCACTTTGGTGACTAACAAATTAATCATAATTAGATACCAAATAAAAATACTATAATAATAAAATAAATAAAAACATGAAAATTATACAGAATTACAGTTTAAATGAAATACATCATATACGCAATCATCAGTCCATACGTAACTTCTTAATCCTTGAGGAAGAATTCAGTAAGGATTAATATTCTATACTGTAATCCATATATATAATGAAACACTGCACTAAAAAGGTGAATCAAACAAATTGAATTACTGTAATTCATATTTCAAATATGCAGCAATATTACGAAAGCGACAAACACATCATGGATACTTCATTTAATATGTGAAAGCATATGCAGTTACTGATACTGTAAACAAATTAGATATGCTTGGAAGCATCTGATACATGAAAACATCCAACAAATTACATAAGTTTGCTGCATGATTTGACTCACAAGTCACAAGGCAAGTAATGAACCATCGGATGTGACCAGTGCATACATACATATGCAAAACAAAATCAACAGTTTGTAAGAGATACATAATCTAATTCTAACATAATAAGAATTCTAATATAATAACATCACTGCATGATGAATATATATTATGCTCTTAGCAATTCTAATACGTATATATATATATATATATACATACTGTAGCACTATTAGCAATTTGCATATAAAACAACACAAATAGATTGGAATAGTAGCTATTCATGTGTTTAGTACTTTAAACATATCTAATTCATACTATCATGCACATACGAAAAACTTGAATACATATATGCAGTGAGTACATATACAGGCAAATGAACTCAACAGTACATACATACGTACATATAACCTTTCATCATAATATATGGAAAAAGCATATGTTCTACAACCAGGCTCCTAATACCACAGAGCTACGAAGGCCTTTCGTGAGCATGTTGAAAGAATGGGCGTTATTGGAAACTGTTAACGTTATGTTAAGGTTGTGTTTTGAAATATTTGATACTTAGAGCTCAATATAGTTTCATTTCTGTATTAAAGAATCCTGTTTAGTTTATGAAGTATATATACATGAATGTTTTATGTTAATATAAACAGGATTTGTCTTTGAATACTATGAATACTATCACTAATACCGAGAGTAAACCAAAATGTCATCAATGAATACTATCACGAATTCATCGAGATAGGGTCGGAAAACACGGTTCATTAAGTCCATGAACACAGCCGGAGCATTTGTCAAACCGAACGGCATGACCGTGAATTCATAGTGTCCATATCTGGTATGGATAACAGTCTTCGGTATGTCCTTATCTGCCACCTTCAGTTGATGATATCTTGACCTCAGATCTATCTTAGAGAAAATACCAGCTCCCTTCAATTGGTCAAATAGGTCATCTATTCGAATATCCTAACCTCAGATCTATCTTAGAGAAAGTACCTGCTCCCTTCAATTCGTCAAATAGGTTATCTATCCGAGGAAGGGGATACTTGTTCTTGACGGTCACTTGATTCAGTTCACGATAATCGATGCAAAGCCGCATACTACCATCCTTATTCTTTACAAAAAGTACCGGAGCTCCCCACGGTGACACACTAGGGCGAATATAGCCCTTATCCAACAGATCTCGCAACTGCTCTTTCAACTCTTGCATTTCCTTCGGCACCATTCAATATGGAGTCTTTGAAATGGGCGCGGTACCAGGCATTAGGTCAATGGTGAACTCCACCTCCCTCGGTGGGGGTATACCGGGAATTTCCTCGGGAAAAACGTCTGGGAACTCACATACAACTGGGATCTGCTGATTCCCCTCCTTCTTGGCATTCAAGTCTTCCACAGTGCACAAGAACGCTTTGTGTCCCTTCTCTAGATATCTCCCCATCTTGATCATAGAAATTAATCGCACATCTGGCCTACTAGCTGTCCCCTTGTATGATACCCGCTTCCCACTAAAACTCCGCAACACTACCTTTTGTTCATTACATAAGATCTGAGCCTTGTAACGGCCCAGCCAATCCATCCCCAAGACTACCTCGACGCCGTTTTTGCAACTGTGTGCACCATGCATGGTGCACACAGTTGCACAGCATAATTTGCCCATTAAAATGGAGCGTTATGCTGTGCAACCGTGTGTACCATGCAAGGTGCATACGAAATTGGATTCATAATTTCTATACTATAGATTCATAATTTCTATACTGTAGATTCATAATTTCTATACTGCAGATTCATAATATATGTACTGTAGGTTCATAATTTCTGTACTCTAGATTCATAATTTCTAAACTGTATAGTTGTCAAATTATGAACGTATAGTTCTGCGATTTGTGAATACAGAGTGCAACAATTGGAAATATGAACATTGAAAATTATGAACATAGAGTTTTGTAATTGTGAATATAGAGTTCAATAATTATGACTCTATAGTATAGAAATTATGGATATATAGTATAGAAATTATGAATCTATTTCCGTGTGCACCGGTTGCACATCATATTTTGGGTACATAAACTAGCAATCCTTATTGCATGGACCTGTGGGGACCATATATAAAAAGTACATTTTTAATATACTAAGGGTACATTATTTTATATAATGTACCTTCAATACAAAAATAATGTACTTTTAATATATTAAAAATGTACCTAATATTCATGGTTCATACAATTGTGTGGACCATGCTCCATGCAACAATATATTCATGGTTCATACAATTTAGGCCCAACTTCGAAGCCCATATATACTATTGTCAGTCGTTATATCGTGCACCGTGGTTCATAATCGATTACGCACCCCGCGTCGAAACGGCGCCGTTTCTGCAGTTATAATGGAGTGACACTACAGTGTATCTAAACCGACACTGTCTCACGTATTATTTTTATATTATCAAATGAAACTGCAGTTATATCAAAATGATACTGTACTGTAGTTGTGGTGAAATGTAACTACAGTATATATAAAATGAAACTGAATAACATTTCACATATTTGAGTGTATATTGTAAATGAAGCTGTAATTACATTGAAATGATCATGTAGTTGTGTTTTAATGAAACTATAGTGTATATAAAATAAAATTAAATAACATTTTCGCATATTTGAGTGTATAAATATTGAATGAAACTGTAGTTATATCGAAATGAAACTGTAGTTGTGTTGAACTGAAACTGCAGTGTATACAAAATCAAACTGAAGAACAGAGTTATTTTTTCGAAGATTTTGTTTTTCATTTAACAAAACGACGTCGTTTTGATGCGCGGTGCATGATCGATCATGCACCGCGTTGCACAATATAATTTTCGTACTATTGTAATAATAAAATCACAAAATCCAAGTCTACCCACATGCCACAAGAATCCAAAATTGCCTGAAAGACATTTGATCGATATATATATAAATTCCTTCGAATTAATCCAATTTCTGATCATCTTGCTTCTTTGCCACATTGTGCTCCTTTGACTTGAACATCGTGCTCCTTGACTTGAGCATTGTGCTTTTCTGATTTGGTCACATTGTGCTTCTTTTGGACACATCGTGCTTGTTCACATTGTACTCCTTTAGATACATTATGCTCCTTTTGAACATTGTGCTCCTTAGCACACATTATGCTTGTCCGCATCGTGCTCTTTTGGTAGCATTGTGCTCCTTAGCACATTGTGCTCTTTTTAATACATTGTGCTCTTTTGGACATTGTGCTTGTCCGAAAACTTGACTTGTAAAAATTAAGTCCTTGGGGGGAATCAATCTCGGGTGTGATCGTTTTGAGTAAGGACTTCTACCATTTCGCCATTAGGCTCATCCAGTCATTCTTTGCAACGCCATTCCTTTACGCTTCTTTCTCAGATGAATACTCGTAGGACAAAAATTAATTTCTCAAATTAATTTTGTTCTTCCTATGGTAGATTCCTTTTGACTCGATATTCTGATTTATGATGCCTGTACTAAAAGACCTAAAAATTAAGGGGATCTAAAGTACATTTGGCTCATCAAAACTTACAAAAATATTCCTATCAATTTTCTCCCTTTTGATGACGCCAAAACCTATACTCAGTCATTTGGCTTGTCTTTTAAAAACAATTATTTTTCAAAAGATTTTATTAACTTAGACATAGCCAAGACGAGTTTAACATTTGATTTTGACTCTAGGAAAGGTATTTTTAGCAACTAAAATTCCTATTCGCATTTTTGGATTTTAATAATAATGAATTTTTGCATTTTTCCAATTTATGCGATTTGATACAATCTAAGCTAAAAATGTTACCTTTCAAGACAAATAAAATAAATAAATAACAAGGAAAACTTAATAGCATCATAATCAGATATTTCGAATCATTCCAACTTGTTCCAAAATGTTCATGGATTCATGTTCCCGTGGACCATACAAAATAAATGTGACAATCATACAAATCATCTAATGACTTTGTTTCTCTTCTCTTTAAGCACATGATTTATATGATTTTGAACATCAATGAAATTGTCACTAATGGCATAATTGTTGCATACCTGCCCAACTGAATAATAGTTGAATGCTTCGATGATGTTGTTTCCGGGCAATATACCTTCTTCATACCATATGATGCATTCTTCTAGGCTTCTTCCATTTTGTAGCTCGGCATCATTGACTTTGATATAGTCCTTTAGAACCATGATCATCAAAGCTCTAGCATAGCTTTGGATTCTTCTGAAATTCTCGTTTGAAACCCACAAATTTTGATCACTTGGCCCACTCTTCTTCATACCCTTTGGTAGATCATTCAAAGTAACCAACTTTGGCATTTCAACTCTACCATCTCTTGGTGTGGATTCCAAATAGAGAGCTGCACGGTTATACCAATTGATTTTCTCAACATTTCCTCCTGCACAAACAATGTCACGAAAAGAACGGTTAGTGGTATTTGCGCTGCTTGATCCTCCTGGACTGCCAGCCTCACCACCACCGAACCAATATTCTAAACCTCCTCTTCTAGCAACATTTCTGCCAGCAGATCTGCCTCCTCCACCTCTACTACTGCTTGTGCCAACATTTCGGGTGGCCATGGCAGTCATCATCATTTCAAGCATGCCTTCCAAATGACTGAATCTCTCTTCCCCCTTTTTGGCGTAATCAAGGAGTGTATGAACCGATTCTCGAAGAGATGAAATAGATTTGGAAATATTCTCATATGATCCTCGAAGGCAGCCTACTTTGGTGTTGACGGAGATGAGATCCGTGTGGACATCACTAATCTGCTTCTCATGTTGATGAACAACATTGAGAATTCCTTGGCCTTGACTCACGGCAATTGCTTCATTTGCCTTTCCAGAATTCTTGAGGATTTGAGAGAGTTGGATGTAGAACTCATTGAGTTGCCCCTTGACATTTGCATTCAATCCTCCAACTTGTCTCTCAAGTGCTTGGTGGGTGTCGATCAAATGTTGTTGACTCCTCCGATTTTCATCAAAAGATGTTTCAAATTTTCCACCTTGAGTATTGACAGCATGATCCACATGAGTGTAGATGCCTTGAAACATGCTTTCCATTCGGTCAACAAGGCTTAGTACAACTTTCTCCAGATTTTCCAATTTTTCCTTTGAGGTTGTGCCATCAATGTCTTGCTCTTCTCGGGTTGTGGGAACACACCTTGCTCCTTCTTGAGCAGAATTGACTTCAAGCATGTGAGATTGTGCTTGATTTTCCACTTGATATCCTTCTCTTTCCGGTGTGTGTAACACGTGCGTGTTACCTTGTCCACTTTCTGCATGAATGGATTGAATTTCCTCCGTGTGTTGGCTAGCTTGCATGGCATTTTGATCTTGACTTATTTCAGTGAAATTCAAAACACTCACATCATATAACCCACTGTCCATTAAATGTGCACCACATGTGACATTTTCTTCTTCTACATTCCTTGTGACAAATTCCTCAATATCAACTAGGAAATCGTCTTCCGTAGGCATTTCTCCTTGGACTGTGACATCAACAGTAGCTTCGGCCAACTTAGCTTTTAATTTATTCACAAATATTCCATTCACCGTAGACATCAAAGTTGCATGGCCAACATCAAAATTACCAATCCAATTCAAGGAAAATAATTCTTCTTCTTGCATACTTGGTCCTTTTGTCATCAAATCTTGATAGGAACCAAGTCTCCATTTTCTCCAATTTAGGACTCTTCGGTATTCACTCACCAACACCAAATCAAGTCCATCAACTTGATGAATCTCCTCATTCAACATTGTTTCCAATTCGGCAATTTGGGAAAATGAATTTATGAAACTTTGGCTTGTATTGGGATTGTGACTTATGGTAGGATTTTGGCTTGTGTTTGGATTTTGGCTTGAGGTAGGATTTTGGCTTGTGTTTGGATTTTGGCTTGAGGTAGGGTTTTCATGGGATTGAGTTGAGGGTTGAGAGGATAAACCAAGAATTTCTACAATTGGCCTTTTCCTAGCAGAAATGCCTCTCGGTTTCCTTTTTCTTTTGGAGCTCAAATCAGTTGATTCCTCATGATCCTTAAACAGTATCCGGTTACTTCCAAAAGGCTTTCTTGATCTCATTGGTAACCCTTTCATTTTTATAATTTCACCAATAAGCAAACCGAACCCTAGGATACGGTTGAACTTCCCATTCCTAATTTTTGCACCTTTCACAAAATGTGCAATCCGGCTCAAGATAAGTTTACTCCAGTCTCCACTAACTCCATTTATCACAGCATGCAAATATCCAATTCTCACGGGTGATATATCCTCCATACTATTCAATTTGCACAACACACATTTATAGAGAATTCTAACTAGCATCTCATACTCATTCTTCAAGTCAGATTTTTGACCGGAAAGATTTGGTTCGAGAGAAGCATTCTCATTCCGAATTTCTGACCAAATTTCCGTGTGATCATATGTGTGAACATCTAAGTCCAACAGTGGTTGTTCTGGACTAGATATAGGCAGTCCAAAGATTGTGTGCAACTCATGTTCATCAATGGTGATGAGAGTTCCATTCACGGTGGACTCAATGGTCCATCCAACAACCTTGGCATTCATATAAAAATCTGCTACATCTTCATCATAAAATCCTGAGTATGGATAAGAACATAACCTCATGAGATTACTATGTTGAAGTGCATGGATGATTCTTTGTGCAAGATGAGAGTTCTCGGCTTCTTTTAGAAATCTTTGAGGGTCAAAACTTCCTCCGGCCTTGATTCCAACTGCTAGCTTCGAGAGGTTGAGTTGTGTAGAGTGTTCTTCATTCGGTTGAGAGCTTGAATCTCCAATGGCAGCCATAATGTGCTTGGTATTTTTAGAGATTGAGGGATTGAAGATTTTGAAAGAGATGAAGATTGAGTGTTTCGGCTATGGAAGGTGAAAAGATTTTGAGAGTTTTGAGTGTAATAGTGGCTCTTCCAACCGGTTGGGTGGAAGGGAGGTGTCTTTACACAAATATCCTCACAACTTAAATGTTGACTTTTAATAAGTGAGGGGTATTTTTGATATTCCAATAGCTTCCAACCTTTGACCTAACTGATAGTTAGTTTAGGTTATATATTCTCCATCTAATTTGTCTGCTGATGTGGCGCCAAAAATTTAGATACTCGGACTGATTTTACCTGAAATAAAATTCATAGAGCACTAAATCTGTTCCGAAAATAATATGTATATATCTACACGTTTTATGTAGATGGAAGAAAGAGAAATTCATTCTTTCTAGACTATTTATTATGCACAACTACCATAAAAAGGTGTTCTTATTTAAGGCTACTTATCACCACACCATCTTGTCACTCTTAAATGGTAAGATTGTGTAGATCTAAATGATTTTTATTTATGCATATATGTATATAGATACACGGTTGAAATAGAGATACATGCAATTGAGATAGGTAGACTTTAAATGTAAAGATGTGACAACTTTTGCATGTGTGACACCTAGGCACGAAATAAAATCAGATAAAGTATCAAAATTTCATATGAAAATTGAGCTTATAATTTAAATAGAGTTTAGAGACTTAGCTCAATTCAATCATGCCCATCTCGTGTCTTAATTTCGAAAATCTTGATTCACACAGAGGCTTTGTGAGAATATCAGCTAATTGATTCTCGTCGGGATGTATTCGATTGATAATTCCTTCTTTTCAACATGATCCCGGATAAAATGATGTCTCACGTCAATGTGTTTTGTTCTTGAATGTAACACGGGATTGTGTGTTATGGCTATGGCACTTGTATTGTCACACAGTATGTTGACATTTTCACAATTCACGCCATAATCTTTCAGCTGTTGTTTCATCCAAAGAATTTGCGCGCAACAACTCCCAGCAGCTATATATTCAGCTTCGGATGTACTCGTGGCTATGGAGTTTTGCTTTTTGCTAAACCATGATACCAATCTTCCCCCTAAGAACTGGCATGTCCCTGAGGTACTTTTTCGATCGATTTTACATCCTGCAAAATCTGCATCTGAGAAACCAGTTAGTGTAAAATTACCTTCTTTGGGATACCATAATCCCACATTGACTGTTCCTTTTAGGTATCGGATGATTTTTTTGGTAGCAAGAAAATGACTTTCTTTTGGCTTTGACTGGAACCTGGCACATACTCCCACTGAATAAGATATATCTGGTCGACTTGCAGTGAGGTATAGTAATGATCCAATCATTCCTCGATATTTTGTCTCGTCAACGTCCTTGCCTTCATCATCTTTATCCAATCTTAAAGATGTGCTCATCGGGATCTTGATTGAGGATTTTCCATCTTGACCGAATTTCTTTATAAGATCTTTCGTGTATTTGGCCTGATTGATGAATATTCCTTCATTGAGTTGCTTTACTTGTAATCCAAGAAAGTAGTTCAACTCTCCCATCATGCTCATCTCGAACTTATTCTGCATTAGCTTGGAAAATTTCTCACATAAAGTTTTATTAGTACTACCAAATATAATATCATCGACATAAATTTGTACCAATAAAATGTGATCATTTTCTTGAATTCTAAACAAGGTTTTATCAACAAGGCCTTTTGTAAAACCACAGTTAATTAGGAACGTTGATAGAGTGTCATACCAAGCTCTCGGTGCTTGTTTTAACCCATATAACGCCTTCTTTAATCTGTAGACCTTATTAATATCACCTTTTACCTCGAAACCAGGAGGTTGCTCAACGTAGACTTCCTCTTCAAGTAAGCCGTTCAAAAATGCACTTTTCACGTCCATTTGATAGACAGTGAAATTCTTGTATGCGGCATAAGCTAGAAATATTCTGATGGCTTCCAGTCTTGCAACGGGTGCAAACGTTTCATCGAAATCTATGCCTTCTTCTTGTGAATATCCTTTTGCCACTAAACGTGCTTTATTTCGTATGACAATTCCATCCTCATTTGCCTTGTTCCGAAAGACCCATTTTGTTCCAATTACATTGTAATTTTCAGGTCTTGGAACTAATTCCCATACGTCACTTCTTTTAAATTGATCGAGCTCTTCTTGCATTGCATTAATCCAATCTGGATCACTTAGAGCTTCTTCAATGCTTGTGGGCTCCACCTGAGAAAGAAAACAAGAAAATAAAGTATGTATATTTGAGGACCTTGTTTTTACTCCTTCTCGTGGATCTCCAATCACTAGCTCTGGAGGGTGATTTTTGAGCCATCTCAAGTCAGGTTGTAGGTTGCATGGGCTTTCCACGTTTCCTTGCTCAGTAGGTAAGTTGGAGGTAGACACATTTTGCTCATTAGATTGATCTCCAACTTGTGTATCAACTTGAGAATTTTGACTTTCCACGTGGGGATCTTCATTGACTTCCACGTGTCTTTCACTATTGCAATCAATGTCCAATTGCTCCATACCCTGTATAATTTGATCTTTGAAAGATATGCCAGTATCATTAAATGATTTTTCAACTTGACAACTTTCCTGATCATTTTTGTTGCTCTGGGTTTTCTTCTTATGAGCTTCATCAAATGTGACATGAATTGATTCTTCTACCACCATTGATTTCTTGTTCAATACTCTGAATGCTTTGCTGGTAGATGAATATCCTAAAAATATTCCTTCATCTGCACGCTCATCAAAAGTCTTTAGATATGTTTTACCATTATTGAGAATAAAACATTTGATGCCAAAAATATGAAAATAATTAAGTTTAGGTTTTCTCCCTTTCCATAATTCGTACGGAGTCTTATTGTAAGACTTGTGTATCAAGCTCCGATTTTGCGTGTAGCAGGCGTGTTGATTGCTTCAGCCCAATATCTTTTAGGTAGCTCGGCTGACGTAATCATCACTCGTGCGGCTTCTTTTAGCGTTCTATTTCTTCTTTCGGCTACACCGTTTTGTTGCGGTGTACGTGCGGCAGATAATTGATGTAGAATTCCTTGAGAATTGCAGTAGGCTTTAATTACTTGATTCACGAACTCTGTTCCTCGATCAGTTCGAATTTTTGCAATTTTCAAGTCTTTCTCGTTTTGTAGTAGCTTGAGCAGTTCTGGCAACTTTTGCACGACTTCGTTTTTCTTTTTGAGAAATATCGTCCATGTGTACCTGGAAAAATCATCAACAACAACTAGTGTATATTTCTTACCACTTAGACTTGCAGGGTCTACTGGACCAAATAGATCCATGTGTAGTAGACTCAGCGGTCTTGTTGTAGATTCTTGAGCTTTGGATTTGAAAGATGACTTGATTTGCTTTCCTCTTTGGCAAGCATCACATATTTGATCTTTCTTGTGGACAATGTCGGGAAAACCTTCAACGAGTTTGTTTCTTGCTAGCTTGTTGATTGTCTTGAAGTTTAGATGATTCAACTTCTTGTGTCATTCCCAACTTGTTGTGTGTGAGTTGTTTGCTAGTAGACACACTGATTCTTTTGTTGTGTTCCAATCCACAACATACATATTTTTCTTTCTTATTCCTTCGAGCACAACTTCTCCCGAGGAATTATTCTTCACTTGGCACTTGTGTTTGAAGAACTCTACTAGATATCCTTTGTCACAAAATTGACTTGTACTCAACAAGTTGAATTTTAGACCTTCAACAAAGGATACATCTTTGATTTTCAGATCATTTCGAAAAAATTGTACCAACTCCTTTTGTTATGCCGTATCGTTCATTTCCACCGAATACGACTTTTGGTCCTTCGATATTTTTAAGATTCACAAGACTAGATTTATTTCCAGTCATGTGTCTAGAACATCCACTATCGAAGTACCAAACTTCCTGCAAACAAATTAAACATTTTTAGGTACCCAACTTGATTTGGGTCCTTGTGTGTTAGTCATTTTTGGTACCCAAATCCACCTTGTACTCACTGATCTAAGTTTAGGTGATTGGTAACCATTAAACACATTATAATCATATTTCATTTTCGAAAATAATTTTTTGTGCCGGTTTTTGAAAATTTACTCGATCTTTTGGCACGTGGGAAGAAGATTGTTTGAGCCTATGATAGGCATTAAATCTGGACTTAGTCCATGGTTTAATATAACCAATCCAATCTTGTTTTGAGGGATAAAATCTCCCTGCCTCAATTCTTGTTTCCTTCCCATTTTCCTATGAGGGCTTTGTGCACTAGACTCATTGGTATATTTCCATATAGGAACAAACTTTTGCCTTTTTGTATACTTCTTAGGCGAAATATTGTTTCTTTGGGGCTTCGGCCTAACAGTATTAATTTTGACATTTGTTTGGTAACCAATTCCTTGTCTCACTGTGCTTTCTTGACCTTTTGCAAATTTAACTACTTGGACTTTATTACTTAAAGTAGTAGTAGAATTGGCCAAGTTCTTGGAGGCTTGAGAACACGATGGATCATAACCAAGTCCGGTTTTATCACTTGAGGGTTTTTGCATATTTACCATTTTGTCCATTATTTTGGATGAATGTGTAAATGTTGCTATAACCTCTCTAAGGTTGTGTTCTCTCACTTCCCTTGATTTACACTCTTCTTGAAGACAAATAATTTTATCTTTCAAGTCTTTCACTTCAAGTAGAGCATTTTGCAATTTCTCATTTATTTGATCTTTTTCGAGAATCAAAAGACAATTGCGCTCTTTGAGTTGAGAGTGAGTGTCCATTACGGTTTGACATTCTTCCATTAAGTGAAAGAAGGACTCTCTAGAAAATGAAGAATTGACAGAATCATAAGAGTAAGATGTTACCTCATTTTCTTCATTTCCATTTGCCATAAGACACATGTCCTCGTAGGGTGAGTTGTTGGAGATGCTCATGCAAAACATTGCATTGTCATCCTTTGAGGTGTCACTTTCATCACTTGAAGATTCTTCTGACTCACTTATTTCAAGTGGGTCACTAATAAGTGCTTTTCTTCTCTCCTTTGTGAACCTTTTATCTTTGGGCTTGAATTCTTCCTGTTGAGAGTTAGAAACATTTGTATATTGATTTTTACTTACCTTGGGGTGTGGACAACTTGCTGCAAAGTGTCCAGGCTTTCTACAGTTGTAGCACAAATTCGAATCTTCTTCAACAACTTCTTTTTTCGAATTCTTTGTTGCATTCCACGATTTCCCTTGTGGATTTTTCTTGTAGTTGCTTCTCTTCATGAATTTCCTGAATTTCTTGACAAAGAGAGCAAATTGATCATTAGGTAATAATTCAACATTTTGTACTGACCTTGAGGTTGATGGTTGCTCGGTTATGAGTGCGTTGTTCTTTTCTTCATGATCTTCCTCTAATCTTGATTTCATCTCAAATTCATAAGCTTTTAGATCACTAAAGAGCTTATCGGTCGATAGGGTTTTTTAGATCCCTATGATCTCTCATGGCCGTGACTTTCATGTCCCATGTAGATGGTAGACCACGTAGAATTTTGAGTGAAATTTCTTTTTGATTAATATCTTTTCCAAGATCATTAATCTCTCATAAGATTTTGGCAAATCTTGTTTCCATGTCGGTAATATTCTCGCCGTTTAGCATTTTGAAATCCTCGAATTTCTTTAATGCTATAGTGAGCTTATTATCCTTTTCTTGCTCGTCTCCTTCACCAATTTGAATGAGCGTTTCCCAAACTTCCTTCGCGGATTGACACTTTCTAACTTTTGGAAATATCGTGTCATCGATAGATTTAAACAAAATATCCTTGGGCAATATTGTCCAAGTTATTTCTTGTTCAATCTTCACGAGACCATTCCGCTTTCGGTTTTGGAATGTATTGTGGAGTGTCACTTGTTTGTACGGATGAGGTGTTGACTTGCAAAATCTCAATAGGACCACTTGTAACCACTTCCCACATTTCATCATGTAATGCGGATAAATGTACCTGCATGCGAATTTTCCAATCATCAAATTTTTCTAAGGAAAATAATAAGTTTTGGGCAAGAGCCATATCTCTTTTCATCATCTTGATTTTTCGAGATCTGTCTAGCAGTCAAGATTGACTCAAATAGACAACTGCTCTGATATCAATTGTTGGTCCCGATAGGGTGGTGAAAGTCTAGAGGGGGGGGGGTGAATAGACTTTCAAGCTTTTTCGAAATAAGTAACTCTTTGGTAACTTCAACTCTAAGTAACAAGTAAATAGAGTAAGTTTAAACTGCACAGCGGAATAAGTAGTATGTAAAGAGTTATGCCCAATCAATAATTTAAATACGCATGTAAGATAGGTACAGATGATATTTAAAGTGACAGAGATATCTTGAATATATAAAGGAGATGGTCCACTCAATATATAATAGCAATATTCAAGATTATAAATAAATATTGTATCACGTCGACCGTGTGATGAATGTTACATGCAACACGTCAACTTGCTTAGAATAAATCACTATTTAAGCTCGAGAAGTTTGAGTCACATGCATACGTGAAAACACACTAAACCCGGATAAATAAGATTAACTGGTGAATAGTAAACGGGTTAGTCGGATAAGATAGATAGATAGAGAAAATTATGTAAGTGCGGTATGTAAATGAGAGAGGCAATTTATAGTGGTTCGGAAGTGGCGTAATCTTCCTAGTCCACTTTTCTCCTTTCGCGTCTAGGAGAAATTCACTATTTTTTCACACACAGTTACAATAGTGAATAAGCGCTACACAAGCACTTCTTCCGGATGTCTTGCACACAGCTACACCCAACTCCGAGTGTCTCGCACACAGCTACACTCAACTCCGAGTATTTCGCACATAGCTATACTCAACGCCAACTAAGTGTCTTGCACACAGCTACACTTAGCACATTGTGCTTCTTTTGGACACATCGTGCTTGTTCACATTGTGCTCCTGTAGAACATTGTGCTCCTTTAGATACATTGTGCTGTAACACCCCGTGTTACGGCCCCTAAAACCAATTAGTTAATTAATCAATAGCCCAAGAGAAAGAATAAATTATAATGATTAATTAGGGAAAAAGGCCCACCATAGTCCATGGGCCTCATATATAAACCCAACCCTAAGCCCAATCCTTAGTTCCAAAAGGAATAGAATTAGCAAACCTATAATATTAGTTCCTAATTAGGACTCCTAAATATATAAATAGGGGACTTAAGAGGCACCAAGAACTCCCCACAAGATTAACGCCCCACCACCCAAAAAGAGCTCCAAGAATCCCCTTAGGAGAAATCAAGAAAGCAAGGAAGCTTAAAGAAAGATCATTCATAGCCAAGGAATTAATTTAGGCTAAGAGGTAACCCATGTCTCAACAAACCTATTTTCATAGTTATAATTCCCCTTAGGGTTTCCCCATGTTATTGCATATTGGCGAGATATGATGATTATTTTTAGTAATTGATGTGATGATCCCATGGGGGATCTTGATAATCTTGATATTGGGAGATTCTTGATGATTATATGGAGTTCTTGATGATTATGTGTTGTTCTTGATAATTGTGTGATGCTCTTGATGTTATGTGTTATTCTTACCGAATCTTGCAATTAGAAGACGAACCGTATTCTTGTTGATATAAAAGTGATTAGAACCCTAGGTTGTATCGTATGATCTTATTCTTGGATTATCGGGTGGGGAAATCGCATGTTTGGGTGTTGATTATATTTAGAAAAGCATGATAGGTTATGGCCATTCGTTTCTTGTATTCGATTCGTTAATTGTCTACGTGTTGTCGTTAATTGCGTTGTAAAGTGTCTAAGCATGGTTTCGGGTTCCACAACGGTTCCCGGGGCGTAAAGTGTGTGAAAAGAGTCAGTGGGGGTAGGTGGGGGGAAGGGGACCCGCCACCTACCCACGGCCGTGAAACACGCCGCAGCGGTGGCCGCGGCGGGCAGCTGCCCGCCGGCGACCCGCTGCCCGGAACAGTAAAGTCCGGCGGGCAGCCGGCGGGTGGCCCCCACCCACCGGCTACCCGCTGGAAATTATCCCACCTTGAGATCCCGGCTTCCCCGTTTGATGTTCCCCCGTTCCCCGTGGTGTCCAACAGACTCCGTTTATCGTGCCTATGTCTAGTTCGATGTTTCGGGTACCGTTCGTAGGTTTATGAGTCTATTATATTGCATGCTAGTTGAATTGGTACCGTTGACCTAGGTGGTAGAAGTATGAATCCCTTAGGACTATTCTTAGTATGTGATGGATCACGCATAGGTTTTGTTATACGTTTTCTCCCCTTCCTAATGTGTAATGTGGGTTGCATGTGCTTGCTATGTGTTATGTGTGTGTGTTACCCCAATTCGGTTGCGATCGGATTGGTTATCCTGAGCTGCGGTTCAGAAGCTGGCTGGCGGTCAGATTGATACTCTTGGGCTGCGGTCCACCGTTTGGTTGCGATCAAACGTTTCTATACGAGCTGCAGTTCATACTTTTTCCTGGCTGCGGTCAGATGACATTCTCTTGGGCTGCGGTCCACTGTTTGGTTGCGATCAAACACTATGATGAGCTGCGGTTCATCGGTCGGTTGCGATCGACCCTCCGTGTTGCGATACGGGGCAGGGTGCTGCGGGGCCGTGTCAGAGCTATATGCGCTGACCCTCATGTATGGGCATGCGATTGGTCCTGTGGCGCCAAAAAAAGTGTGTTATGTGTTGTGACATGGACGAGTTGTGATTACGAGTGTCTTGGGGGATGTGACTATGGATTTATATTGGGGATTGTTCATGTTGGGTTATGATCATTGTTTATGCTTCGCCTTATCTGCCTTATCTGTTGT